>NC_083877.1:51362632-51665662 GCF_032452875.1 Bos javanicus | reverse complement strand
GGTGAGCATTTGGTCATCTAGTGGAAGCTCTCTCTGCAAGGGGAGTTAAAAATCAAGCACGCAGGAATCAAAAAAATAGGTTGTGCATGAACTGAAAAAGTTGCACTTAATCACCAACATGTCTCATTGATCTCTGAGAAAGGAAGGAAAATGGGGCTGAATAGGATTTTTCTCTAGGTCATGGGAAGCTTCAGCAATAAAGTACAAGTGTTGGTGTTTTTCTGAACCACAGTGACCACATATGTTGTCACCAGAAAAGCCACCTGTCCTGTCACAAAGAGAAGAATCTATGAGGAGGCTTCCAAATGAGCTTCAACCTCAGTACTTTCTCCTCAGACTGTATCTGGTCTACAGGGAGGCCTTTAATACTGGGTGGTTTGGTAATAGATGACTGCTGCCTCCAAACCCTTCCACATTCCCAGACAGTCTTTATTCTCAGTATGCAGATAGGAGAACTGGTATCCCCATCTTACCTCCTGTGGAAAACCCAGTGTCCTCCCTGAAGCTTTCTGTGAATTCTTGGGGACCTTGCTTGCTTCTGATGACTTTTGCTCTGTCCAGTATGTAATGGTTAGGAGCACAGCCCTGTGACTAAGACAGGCCTGCCATCAAACCCTGCTTCTGTCTCCCTTCCTTCTATGATGTAACATTGGGAAAATTGCTTGGCCTTTCCCAATCTCAATTTCCTCATCAATAAAATGGAGATAATAATACTTCCCTTTCAGAGGGATCCTAAGTTAATGGGATGATGATGAAATAATACTGTACCTGTATTACAGCACTTAGCATAGAATTGGCACAAAGCAACATCAAATAGATGGTAGCTAGTATTTGTATTCTTTTACTCACAAACCCTAACCAGATGAGCAAAGATAGTCAATGTCTCATTCAGCCTTTACTACAAATTCCATGACAATGTTTCCCAAGGAGTTTCTTTCAACTTTGAATATTTTCAGGAACTCTATAGGCTAGAAACTGTTTTTTAGTATCCATTAATTCTGAAAATACTGAAACACAAGATTCTAGAAGGTATGACCTGGGTGACTGGGAATGACTGGGGTTACTTCACTCACCAATCTATCTTTTGTAGGAATTCTGCCTTTCAAGTGTCTTTCTTCCTTTTCCACTGAAATCCTTTCTTCTACTCCTGCCCTGCAAAGACCCTGATAACAATAGTATTCACCCCTTCTCTTTTCTTCTTCTTTTTTTTCTTTGTTGTTTTTTTTTGTTTGTTTTTGTTCTTTTGGCCATGTCATGCAGCTTGCAGGATCTTAGTTCCCTGACCAGGGATTAAACCTGAGCCCCAGCAGAGAAAGCACCAAGTCCTAACCACCAGACATCCAAACACTAAAGCCTTGCCAACTGTGAAATGACCCATCTTTGGAGAGTAATCACAAATAGGCAAAACACCTTGAAGATACAAGACATGTTAATTTTTTCCTTCTTTGGACAATGTTGATGTGCACAGGAAATCACAGATCACTTGTGACAACTACAAAATTCCCCAGTAATCCCTGGCCCCAGAGTACACGCATTTGCCAACATTTTACCAAGGAACCATCAACCTTCACGAACCGTTTTTCTAAAAGGGCTCAGCTTTTATGTATCAAGCAAATCTTTTGGGTGTCTTTTAGGCACTGTGTCTTCTGTGCTAGGAATATCTTGGTTAGCACTTTGAAGGAAACAGTAGATACAAAGGAGATTTGAGAAGGGTCATATGAAACAAAATCTGTGGACTCATGAGTCTTTGTCCTCACCTCCAGCGTTTCAGTTTCTGGTAATCACTTAATCATGGGAGGTTTCACACTGTGTCCAGTAGTCGGCCTGTCACAGGATTCATGGCTCAGCTGGGAACTTTCCAACAGTCTCAAGAGGTATGTCTCAGAAATTACACCTCCCACTTTTTACATCGTGCCCCCAAACTAACTTTTTCTCTTGAAAAGGCATTTTGGAGCTTCTCCGGTGGTCCAGTGGTTAAGAATATACCTTGCGATGCAGGGGACTCGGGTTTGATCCCTGGTCAGGGAACTAAGACCCCACGTGCCGCAGAGTGACTAAGCTCGTGTACCTGCACCTGCCAAGGCTGCACACTGCAGTGCCCACGCGCTGCGACCAGAGCCTGCACGCTGCAGTGCCCACGCACTGCAACCAGAGTCCTTGTGCCGCAGCAGAAGATCTTACATGACAGAATGAAGACCCCACGTGCCGCAACCAAGACCCAACCCTACGTTAAAAAAGAAAGAAAAGATATTTCAGGCAGGATTTTTTCCCATTTCTGCTTAGATATTTTAATATCTTTTATAAATACTGTTTGAGCACAGAATATAAAGAAGCACAAGTGACCTGGTGGGCATTATGGTCTTGGTGGAGTGCCATAAGGCAAGGTGGGGATAACATAAAATGACATTGTAAAGACATGATGAAATAAGCAGGAGAGGTCTTTGGGGGCTTCAGTTGCCAGAGAAAAGCCCTACAGAAAAGGTAGCATTTTAGCTCAGTGTGAAGAATAGACTGATATGGGCTGGGGAAAATGCAGAAAAGATATTGGGCTGGAAGGGATGGCGTGAGCAGGTGTGCAAAGGTGGAAATGAGCGTCAAGTTCAAAGGACTCAAAGTGAATGGGTTGCCAGCCTGACTGATGGGGAGATTTATTCTTGGGAGAACACTGGGCTGAGAATCATGAGGCATGGCACCAGAGAGCCCTGAGAGCCAGGCTGAGGGGCTGGTGCTGGTACTTCCTGAGCAGTGGGTGTGGGACAGTGTGCAAGTTGGACTTCATCTAGCATGACAGCTGAGTGGGGAGATACTGGAACTGGGGACACAGGCCAGAACACACAGAAGGCCCCACAGAAGCCCACAGAAGAGATATGGAAATAATTGACCATGGGTGAAGAGAGAGACGAGGAAAGAGTACCAAAAAAATTTCCAGAACATGTGGCTTTGGTGACTGAGAATGACTGAGGGTACCTCACTCACCAGTCAATCTTTTGTAGCAATTCTGCCTTTCAAATGTCTTTCTTCCTTTTCCAATGAAATGCTTTCTCCCACTCCTGCGTGCACAGATCCTGATAGCTATGGTATTTACCCCCTCCTCTTTTCTAGTCTTGCATTACTACCAAAAGCACTAAAATCTTGCCAGCTATGAAATGACCTCACTTTGGAAAGTAATCACAAATACGCAGAACACCTTCAAGTTCTTGTCATTTTCCCACTTCTCTTCTTTCCACAAATTTTAATCTCATGTTTGGAATGAAATAACAGCTATTTATAATTTTGGTCATAGATGTTTTTTCTCTCCCATTTTTATTGCCAGGCAGTGAGTTAGGGGTTAAGTCCATGAGTCCCTTTGCCTGAATGTGTTCACCTTGAATTGGGGTTTTGCTTTTGAGTCTATACTAAAGGCAATAATATTCATCACCTATTATTGTCCTTTGTTGTTTAAACAGTGCCTTCATTAAGGTTGCCCCATTTGAACCTTTGCTGAAAATTCTTATGAAACAAGGCAAACAGGTATTATTTTTTAATAGATGAGCAAGCTGAGACTGAGAAGTAACATGTGCATTTACACAGACACCAAGTGTCATAATTGGAAATAACACCTAGGATCTGGGTATTTAATTACCTTCAATATACTAGATGCTATTGCAAAGTCAAAGAAGTTCATTACATGATCCTGAGTCTTATAAAATTGGGAAAACCAGGCATTAATATGTGAATAGCTGAATTACATCCTGTGGTTAAGTGACCCACTAGATGGCAACAGAAGCAATGAACAGAAGGTATGTGATTAATTACCATGGCATAATATGATGGCATAATATGCTATGATGTACAAACAAGGGAGGATTGCCTACAAAATAGAAAATATTTGCAAACCCTATATCTGATAGGGGGTTAATATCCCAAATAGGCAAAGAACTCATACAACTCAACATCAAAAACAAATGTGCATTGAGGTTTGACAGAAAACAACAAAATTCTGTAAAGCAATTATCCTTCAATAAAAAATAAATCAAAATTTTAAAATGTGAATAGGACCTGAAGAGACATTTTTCCAAAGAAGACATGGTCAGCAGACACATGAAAAGATATTCAACATCACTAATCATCAGGGAGATGAAAGTCAAAACCACAGTGAGACAACCCAGAGGGATGGTACAGGGAGGGAGGAGGGAGGAGGGTTCAGGATGGGGAACACATGTATACCTGTGGTGGATTCATGTTGATATTTGGCAAAACCAATACAATATTGTAAAGTTAAAAAATTAAATTAAATTAAAAAGAAAAAGAAAACTATGATGGTATAACCAAAAAAAAAAACCACAGTGAGGTGTCACCTCACACCTGGGAGAGGCTATCATCAAAAAGACAGCAAATAACAAGTGTTGGCAAGGATATGGAGAAAAGGGAACCTTCACGCACTATTCATGGGAATGCAAATTGGTACAGCCACAAAACAGGATGGGGGTTTCCCAAAAAATTAAAAATAGAACTACCACATGATCCAGCAATTCCATTCCTGGGTATTTATCCAAAGAAAATAAACACTAATTTGAAAAGTTATATGCACCCCTATGTTCATTACAGAGGAGCCTGGTAGGCTGCAGTCTATGGGGTCGCTAAGAGTCAGACATGACTGAGTGACTTCACTTTCATGTTTCACTTTCATACATTGGAGAAGGAAATGGCAACCCACTCCAGTGTTCTTGCCTGGAGAATCCCAGGGACGGGGGAGCCTGATGGGCTGCTGTCTATGGGGTCGCACAGAGTTGGACGCAACTGAAGTGGCTTAGCAGCAGCAGCAGCATGTTCATTGCAGTACTAATTACCATAGCCAAAATATAGGAACAACCTAAGAGTCCATCAATAGATTAATGAGTAAAGAAGATATGGTATGTCTATGCAATGGAATACTACACCACCATAAGAAAAGAATGAAATTGTGTGATTTGTGGCAATATGGATGGACCTCAAGGGTATTATGGAGAAGGCAATGGCACCCCACTCCAGGAAAATCCTATGGGCAGAGGAGCCTGGTAGGCTGCAGTCCATGGGGTCGCTAAGAGTCGGATATGACTGAGCGACTTCACTTTCACTTTTCACTTTCATGCATTGGAGAAGGAAATGGCAACCCACTCCAGTGTTCTTGTGTGGAGAATCCCACGGGTGGGGGAGCCTGGTGGGCTGCCGTCTATGGGGTCGCACAGAGTCAGACACGACTGAAGCGACTTAAGCAGCAGCAGCAGCAAGAGTATTATGCTAGGTAAAATAAGTCAAACAGAGAATATAAAATCAAAATAAATGAACAAACATAACAAATAGAAACAGACTCAAGGATATAGAGAGCAAACAAGTGGTTGCCAAAGGGGAGGGCAGTGGAGGGATGAGTGAAATAGGTGAGGGAAATTAAAGAGGTACAAAGTTCACATTACATAGTCAGTAATATTATAATAAATTTGTGTAGTGACAGATGGCAATCAGACTTGCAGAGATCATTGTAATGTATGAAAACAATGAATCATTGTGTTGTATACCTGGAACTGACATTGTAGGTCAGTTGTTGTTGTTGACAGTGTTGTAGGTCAATTATACTTAAATAAATAAATATTTTTTAAATTACTGGGGAGAAATAAGCCAAGGTTTTATAATGTCTGTTCATAGATAAAGGCACTGTGATTTTTTTCTTTATATTTTTAAATATTCCTCATATTCTTTCTAAGAGAGAATTTAGAGAATTAGAGAATTCTCTAAGAGAATCTGTACAGGATTTCAGTCTCAAATAAAAAACATTTTTAAAGGCTTCAAAAAAATAAGGGAGAATTGTGCCCATTCATGGGCTCTGTGTTTTAAGAGAGGTGCTAACAACCTTGAGCTTATCCCAGGTGAGACTCATTGGGATCTGAGGAGCCCTAAGGATCCAAGATGAAGGGAAAAACATCCAGCAGAAAAAAATTCATGGAGGACTTTTCGCTCCCTCCACTTAGTGGAATGCCTGGTGTGTAAAAGATGCTTCTTCTCTGAGGTCCCAAGACTAAGCCAGGAGCTAATGAACAGAAGTTACCAGATAAAAGACTACAACTTCATGGAAGGAAGGGCTCCCCAGCCACTGGAACACCAAAAATACATAGAACAAGCTACCCGATGTGGTAATAAGCTCCCTGTCGCTAAAGGCAACCAACATGGGCCAGGTCAATGGTTATTTAAGATGTTGTAGTTGGTGTGCTATCGAATTCAGAAGCAACACAATCATGGCTGAGAGGTAGCATAATGCAGGGATTAAGAATGCAGGCTCTGGAGGCTATACCGTGCTCACCCCCTGGAACCTGGCTAAGCCACACAGAGGCCGCGTGTAGGTGTATTGGCCACCATCCCAGGTGAGGCATCAGTTGCCTGCTGACATCAACCTCTAGGCATGTGACTAAGTGAGCTTTCAGATAATTCCAGTCCTTCAAGTTTTGAATCATCACATCTGATACCAACTGGAACAGAAATAAGATGCTCTACCAAACTTTGCCCAAATGACAGATTCACAAGCAAAATAAACATTGCCATTTTAAACCACTAAGTTTGGGAATAGTTACATATCACTGAATAACTGGAATGCAATGTTTATGTGATGTTCTGAATTTCCATTGATCTTCAAGACCACTTAACAGGTTCTGAGTCAAGTAAAAGGAGGTATTATTTTCAGAAAGGGAATTGGGTACCTTGGGCTAATGAGAGAAGAGAAGGTTTGGTGAAAGAATTGGGAGAATATGAAAGAGGATTTTGGGCAGCACAGTGAAGACTAGATCCATGGCTTTGTAATACCCTCCCTCCCCTACATGGTTTTGTGATTTTCTAAGTCTTCTGGAGAAAGTAGGTGCTGGATCCTGGCATGAAGATAGAAGAGACAGTGGAGGTCTGTGGATGGCAGGCACAGAAGGAGTGGTGGTAGACTTGGGAAACACACCAACCAAGGAAACAGAACAGATTAGCATACTGACAGAATGTGGTCCACTGGAGAAGGGAATGGCAAACCACTTCAGTAGTCTTGCCTTGAGAACCCCATGAACAGTATGAAAAGGCAAAATGATAGGATACTGAAAGAGGAACTCCCCAGGTCGGTAAGTGCCCAATACACTACTGGAGATCAGTGGAGAAATAACTCCAGAAAGAATGAAGGGATGGAGCCAAAGCAAAAACAATACCCAGTTGTGGATGTGACTGGTGATAGAAACAAGGTCCGATGCTGTAAAGAGCAATTTTGCATAGGAACCTGGAATGTCAGGTCCATGAATCAAGGCAAATTGGAAGTGGTCAAACAGGAGATGACAAGAGTGAACATCGACATTCTAGGAATCAGCAAACTAAAATGGACTGGAATGGGTGAATTTAACTCAGAATACCATTATATCTACTACTGTGGGTAGGAATCCCTTAGAAGAAATGGAGTAGCCATCACAGTCAACAAGAGAGTCCAAAATGCAGTACTTGGATGCAATCTCAAAAACGACAGAATGATCCCTGTTCGTCTCCAAGGCAAACCATTCAATATCACAGTAATCCAAGCCTATGCCCCAGCCAGTGATGCTGAAGAAGCTGAAGTTAAACTGTTCTATGAAGACCTACAAGACCTTTTAGAACTAACACCCCAAAAAGATGTCCTTTTCATTATAGGGGACTGGAATGCAAAAGTTGGAAGTCAAGAAACACCTGGGGTAACAGACAAATTTGGCCTTGGAGTACAGAATGAAGCAGGGCAAAGGCTAATAGAGTTTGGCCAAGAGAACGCACTGGTCATAGCAAACACCCTCTTCAAACAACACAAGAGAAGACTCTACACATGGACATCACCAGATGGTAAACACCAAAATCAGATTGATTATATTCTTTGCAGCCAAAGATGGAGAGCTGTATACAGTCAGCAAAAACAAGACCGGGAGCTGACTGTGGCTCAGATCATGAACTCCTTATTGCCAAATTTAGACTTAAATTGAAGAAAGTAGGGAAAACCACTAGACCATTCAGGTATAACCTAAATCAAATCACTTATGATTATACAGTGGAAGTGAGAAATAGATTTAAGGGCCTAGATCTGATACATAGAGTGCCTGATGAACTATGGACGGAGGTTCGTGACATTGTACAGGAGACAGGGATCAAGACCATCCCCAAGAAAAAGAAATGCAAAAAAGCAAAATGGCTGCCTGAGGAGGCCTTACAAATAGCTGTGAAAAGAAGAGAAGTGAAAAGCAAAGGAGAAAAGGAAAGATATAAGCATCTGAATGCAGAGTTCCAAAGAATAGCAAGAAGAGATAAGAAAGCCTTCCTCAGCGATCAATGCAAAGAAATAGAGGAAAACAACAGAATGGGAAAGACTAGAGATCTCTTCAAGAAAATTAGAGATACCAAGGGAACATTTCATGCAAAGATGGGCTCGATAAGGGTCAGAAATGGTATGGACCTAACAGAAGCAGAAGATATTAAGAAGAGGTGGAAAGAATACACAGAAGAACTATACAAAAAAGAGCTTCATGACCCAGATAATCACGATGGTGTGATCACTCAACTAGAGCCAGACATCCTGGAATGTGAAGTCAAGCAGGCCTTAGAAAGCATCACTACAAACAAAGCTAGTGGAGGTGATGGAATTCCAGTTGAGCTATTTCAAATCCTGAAAGATGATGCTGTGAAAGTGCTGCACTCAATATGCCAGCAAATTTGGAAAACTCAGCAGTGGCCACAGGACTAGAAAAGGTCAGTTTTCATTCCAATCCCAAAGAAAGGCAATGCCAAAGAATGCTCAAACTACCACACAATTGCACTCATCTCACACGCTAGTAAAGTAATGCTCAAAATTCTCCAAGCCAGGCTTCAGCAATACGTGAACCATAAACTTCCAGATGTTCAAGCTGGTTTTAGAAAAGGCAGAGGAACCAGAGACCAAATTGCCAACATCCGCTGGATCATGGAAAAAGCAAGAGAGTTCCAGAAAAACATCTATTTCTGCTTTATTGACTATGCCAAAGCCTTTGACTGTGTGGGTCACAATCAACTGTGGAAAATTCTTAACAAGATGGGAATACCAGACCACCTGACCTGCCTCTTGAGAAACCTGTATGCAGGTCAGGAAGCAACAGTTAGAACTGGACATGGAACAACAGACTGGTTCCAAATAGGAAAAGGAGTATTTCAAGGCTGTATATCGTCACCCTGCTTATTTAACTTCTATGCAGAGTACATCATGAGAAACACTGAGCTGGAAGAAGCACAAGCTGGAATCAAGATATCTGGGAGAAATATCAATAACCTCAGATATGCAGATGACACCACCCTTATGGCAGAAAGTGAAGAGGAACTAAAGAGCCTCCTGATGAAAGTGAAAGAGGAGAGTGAAAAAGTTGGCCTAAAGCTCAACATTCAGAAAACTAAGATTATGGCATCTGGTCCCATCACTTCACGGGAAATAGATGGGGAAACAGTAGAAACAGTGTCAGACTTAATTTTTTTGGGCTCCAAAACCACTACAGATGGTGCAGTGATTTGCAGGCTTCATCCACACCCATGAAATTAAAGGATGCTTACTCCTTGGAAGGAAAGTTATGACCAACCTAGATAGCATACTAAAAACCAGAGACATTACTTTCCAACAAAGGTCCATCTAGTCAACGCTATGGTTTTTCCAGTGGTCATGTATGAATGTGAGAGTTGGACTGTGAAGAAAGCTGAGGGCTGAAGAATTGATGCTTTTGAACTGTGGTGTTGGAGAAGACTCTTGAGAGTCCCTTGGACTGCAAGGAGATCCAACCAGTCCATTCTAAAGGAGATCAGTCCTGGGTGTTCATTAGAAGGACGGATGCTGAATCTAAAACTCCAGTACTTTGGCCACCTCATGCAAAGAGTTGACTCATTGGAAAAGATGCTGATGCTGGGAGGGATTGGGGGCAGGAGGAGAAGGGGAAGACAGAGGATGAGATGGCTGGATGGCATCACGGACTCGATGGACGTGAGTTTGAGTAAATTCCGGGAGTTGGTGATGGACAGGGAGGCCTGGCATGCTGCGATTCATGGGGTCACAAAGAGTCGGACACAACTGAGCGACTGAACTGAACTGAGCATACTATCGCCTGTTGGTATGCAAAGGAATCTAAGAGATTGTTTTCTAGATAAGGAAATCAGGATCAGGCACTTGGAAAACAGCTAAACACAAATTGTTCAGTAGGGACAGTACAAATGAATTACAGAGAGAAAAGATTAGGTTTAGTGAGAAGACTATGAAAGAGTGATGAGTCCAAAAAAGATTTCTTGATAGCGAAGACCAAAGAAATCGAGACAGCATGTCTCTTTCTGTGTCTAAGAAGGGGAACAATAAGGCAGTTCTTAATGGTTAGAGCATGGAATCATGTTGGAAGTTCTATCAGTAATACTATAAATGACAGTGCTCTCATTTTTTTAAAGAAGAAAATTACAGTGGGCACACAGAAGAAGGAAACAAGGGTGAGTGACCAATTCCCTAGTGATCAGAGTATGATAACATCAGGATATCCAAGGTCTACTTCCCTGGTGCTGTGAATGCAGGAGAGAGGAAGCAGGCAAGAAAAGATCCTAGCAGGCAATTACTGGTCTGCCTTATTAATTTTCAGGCTATAGTAAGAGTATTTAAAAATTAGGAAGAAATGATGTCAACATGGGCTGAAATCTTCTGAATAGTAATTTCAGACTAGGCAAACTGAAGTGCTTACCTTGTTTATTTCTCCTCCTGCTCATTTCCTGCAGTGCACAGCATCAGTTCAGTTTTGTTCAGTGCTCAGTAGTGTCTGACTCTTTGTGACCCCCATGGACTGCAGCACGCCAGGCTTCCCTGTCTATCACACACTCCTGGAGCTTGGTCAAACTCATGTCCATTGAGTCGGTGATGCCATCAGTTATCCTCCCTAGAAAAGAACAAAAAAGCAATTTCAGCATCTAGGGTGGAAGAGGACAGTATTAATCACAATGAAGTTTGACAGAACAGAAGCCTCTCCAGGTCCACTCAGACCTTTTAAAGCTTTTACACCCCCTGTAGAATATCACAAGTCTATGAATATCACACTATAAAAGAAGGAAGAAGTTTATTTGGAAAGTGTTAATAGCTCAGGACTGGCCCGTGTTTGAGTGTGTCTCTCCTTACCCGGGTTGTCTAAATCAGGTCTTCTAAGCTATCAGGAATGTTTTGTTTTGTTTTTTGCCTCTTTTCAGGAAAGGCTGCCTAAATGATAGTTAGCTTGGAAGTTGTACTTAGGGCATTTAATTGATCTTAAATTAAAAAGAAAGACAGCAGTGTGGTTTTAATTCTGACATTTATTATAACAGATAAGGATTCTAGAAAAACGAATGTCAAGTCTAGGTGGAATTGGTAGGCTGTGAGATGGACTCAGAGGAATATTTCATTTCTTAAAATAGGGAAAGGGAACCATGTTCCTGCTACAACTTAACTTGGCTCTCAGTACAGGGTCTGGAGCCAGATCTGTGATTAACATCAGAGACGGCCCCATGCCTGTGATGTGCAGCCCTGGAGCATCCCTCCAGATGGCAGGTCCTCCTTCTCCCTACTGTCCACCAGTTAGAGTTAAGTTGATATATCTTAGAATCAGGGACTGGAGGGGATGTTAAAAGATCATCTAGTAATTTCTCTGCCTTCAGGGAGGAGTAAAACAAAACCATTCTATATGTGTTAAACATCCCTTGTTTGTAAATCATATTTCTTTAAAGGACTTCACAAATGAGCCCCAAGGGAGCTATTTAGAATTAATTCATCACTATCAGGAAATGGTTGATGTGCATCCTCTCTTATTTCAGGTTCAGAGTTCCCTTCTCATCCTTTTGTGAAGAGACACCGAAGTTGGTTATTATCATCCTGATAAGAAGCCTTCCTATTCTTCGTCTCTTGTTCCTTGAATACATTTGTTTCTGAAAACTTGCTTCAGTTTCAGTTCAGTCGCTCAGTCGTGTCTGACTCTTTGTGACCCCATGAATCACAGCACGCCAGGCCTCCCTGTCCATCACCAACTCCCGGAGTCCATTCAGACTCACGTCCATCGAGTCAGTGATGCCATCCAGTCATCTCATCCTCTGTCGTCCCCTTCTCCTCCTGCCCCCAATCCCTCCCAGCATCAGAGTCTTTTCCAATGAGTCAACTCTTCGCATGAGGTGGCCAAAGTATTGCAGTTTCAGCTTTAGCATCATTCCTTCCAAAGAAATCCCAGGGCTGATCTCCTTCAGAATGGACTGGTGGGATCTCCTTGCAGTCCAAGGGACTCTCAAGAGTCTTCTCCAACACCACACTTCAAAAGCATCAATTCTTCGGCGCTCAGCTTTCTTCACGGTCCAACTCTCACATCCATAGATGACCACTGGAAAAACCGTAGCCTTGACTAGACAGACCTTTGTTGGCAAAGTAATGTTGCTGCTTTTGAATATGCTATGTAGGTTGGTCATAACTTTCCTTCCAAGGAGTAAGCATCTTTTAATTTCATGGCTGCAGTCACCATCTGCAGTGATTTTAGAGCCCCCAAAAATAAAGTCTGACACTGTTTCCACAGTTTCCCCATCTATTTCCCATGAAGTGATGGGACCAGATGCCATGATCTTCATTTTCTGAATGTTGAGCTTTAGGCCAACTTTTTCACTCTCCACTTTCACTTTCATCAAGAGGCTTTTTAGTTCTTTACTTTCTGCCATAAGGGTGGTGTCATCTGCATATCTGAGGTTACTGATATTTCTCCCAGCAATCTTGGTTCCAGCTTAGGTTTCTTCCAGTCCAGCGTTTCTCATGATATACTCTGCATATAAGTTAAATAAGCAGGGTGACAATATACAGCCTTGACGTACTCCTTTTCCTATTTGGAACCAGTCTGTTGTTCCATGTCCAGTTCTAACTGTTGCTTCCTGACCTGCATATAAGTTTTTCAAGAGGCAGGTCAGGTGGTCTGGTTTTCTCATCTTGCTTCACATACCCTCAAATCATATCCATTACTTGATACTGAGTCCTCCCTCCAGTTGGTGCTATTCTTTAGTTAAGAAACCCAAACTGGGATCTGTAGTCTAGAAAAAATTTGGCTATTTGACATCTAGGAGCAATGATCTAATGATCCTACAGCCCCAGACATTCCTTCAGGACCACACTGGCTCTTTAAACCACAGCATGAGGATGGCCAATGGTTGTGTGTTGTCCTGTTGAAATTTATGCAACTGTTTCATCTTTCCCAATAAACCTCCCTCATCAAACGTTCCTTTCTTTCCACAACTTCTACCCTCCCTTCCTCTCGCCCTTTCTTTTTGAAGTATAATTGACATACAAAAGTGAAAGAAAGTAAAAGTGAAGTTGCTCAGTCGTGTCCGACTCTTTGCGACCCCATGGCCTGTAGCCTACCAGGCTTCTTGGTCCATGGGATTTTCCAGGCAAGAATACTGGAGTGGGTTACCATTTCCTTCTCCAGGAGATCTTCCTGACCCAGGGACTGAACCCAGGTATCCCGCATTGTAGGCAGATGCTTTACCATCTGAGCCACCAGGGAAGTCCATAGTTTCAGTTTTATAATGATTAGATATTTATGTATAATGAAATGATTACCAAATTACCCAATTTATAGATTCATTAAAAAGTTTAACACTATGAAGGCCTAACAAAACTCATCCATAATCCAGATGCAGCCTTGGGACCAGCATTTTGCTACCTGCGCACAGTTGGAAGATTATAAGCTGATTTATATGAGGCCTGTGGCAGCCTGGTTTGTGAATGTGCTTGAAAAATGCTTCTTGTTACTGTGACTTCCCGTTGTCTTTGATGGTGGCCATCTTCACTCACTTGTTGAGTTTCCTCTCATTCCAGGTCCTTGGATGTGGTTCTGTTGCCCAAGCTGTTCTCAGTCGAGGACACTTTGGAGGAATCATCACTATCAATACTGGATTTTCAATGGCAGTTGCAATGGCCATTTATGTGAGTGCAGGTGTCTCTGGTAAGTACCAGAAACAATGACAACCACTACTAACCCAGCCATCCCAGTGTACTATCACTGTTTTGGGTGCTTTACATACCTTAACTGTTTTAGACCTCAGCAGTCCTGCAAGAATATCTTTGATTCTATTTTTATAAATGACCAATTTTAAACGGCCAGCAAATAAATGCTAAGTGACCTGCCGCTTTGTCAACCTGCAGCAAGAGACAGAGATGAGGGCTGGAACTCAGAACTGACTGATTCCTAAATCCGGCCACTGAATCGTATTCTTCACCTGTCAATACATTCTTTTATAAGCTCCATCTTACGCTTGAAAACCACTTCCCAGATATTCTGTGAATGACCCATGAAGATCACTCCAACAGAGGCAGTTCCCCAGACCTTTATCCGAGCAATCACAGAGAGCCCTGGGCCATTTGCAAAGTAGCTGGTACTTTCATGGAGGCGCAGGGCTAATTAAGAGGTCTTGGTCCAACCTGCCCTGAGTGGTAGACTAATTAAAAGCAATTCTTGAGGTTCTGAGAAGCAAAATGAAATGATACTTAATGCAGCCTGGGACCTTAGGAAGGAAGTGTGAAAATGATCCACTTCCCAAAGATTGTGGAATCTTTAGCAGCCTTGTCTTGGGGACTCAGAACACTAAGGTAAGACTGTTGGTGATAAGGGAAGATGGGGACCCCAGTGTGCTGGGCACTGTATGGGGTGCTGTATACAATTTATCTCCTCTCTCTTCTGTAACACCTCCTCTCTCTTCTGCAGCAGCACTCTGAGGCAGGTATTACTGTCCATTCTACAGAGAAAACTGGAGGCCTGAAGATTTTTGCTTTTTGCTTTGGGTTTGTGCTCAGTCATGTCTTTGCAACCCCATGGACTATATATAGCCCACCAGGCTCCTCTGTTCATGGGATTCCCCAGACAAGAATACTGGAACAGGTTGCCATTTCCTACTCCAGGGGATCTTCTTGACCCAGGGATCGAACCTGTGTCTCTTGTGTGTCCTGCAATGGCAGGCAGATTCTTTACCACTGTGTCATCTGGGAAGCCCCCAAGGGGTTAAATTAATTTCCAGACATCCCACAGCTGGTAAAAAGGCAAATCAAAGATTTGGCCCAGGTCCATGAGACAGCAAAGCATAGGTCCCAATTACTAAACAACACTTCCAATGATCTATCATGGGAAAGGCAGTTTAGACAGGGCTGTACAGGTCCAGTACAGGGCAGGACGGTCCAGGGGAGGATCCTGCAGGTGAGTTGGCTGGACTGGTGACAAGCACTGCCACTATAGCACTGAAGAATGACTGCCCAGACCCCCTCAGAGCCTCCGGGGACTGGGTACTCGGAACAGTCGTTTGCTGGCTGGCAGCCTTTCCGTATCATAGGGGCACTCAGATCCTAAGGCAGTCCAGGTTACAGATTCCCATGTATGTGGTTTGTTAAGTAGGAGCAGTGTTTCTGTTCAAACTCATGCTGAGCCTTTGCGGTGATCCCCACACTCTACTGCCTACCCAAGATGCAAAAATAACCAAGGGGCCACCCTGAATGGGCCAAGGCTAGATGACAGTGCAGGCCTTGACACCAGAGACAGAATACCTTCTTGCCTTCAAACAAGCATGCAGAATGCTCCATTGCCTCTCCCCACACCCTCCCAACTGCATTCAGACAAGTGTGGTTTCCACAAACCATGCAATATAAATGTAGGCATATTCTCAGCTACTTTTTAAAGGTGGAGATGTGGTTTTGCCGTATTTCACCTACATAACTCCCTGAATTGAATATCATCAAATATTTACTTAGGATAAATTGGTCCCAGACCTTACCAATGTAGCTGACACTTCACCACCACCCCTGTCAATGTCTGTTTGCATACACTGATATATTTGGAGTTATCATGGGAGGAAAAGGGGCAGATACCAGCAGGAAGGAGAAGAGGGAGTGAAAGATGGTGTGAGATCTTCCCATCTGGCCTTTAGCCTGGGGTTGGTTAACTCCTGCACTCAGAGGAGTAAGCGGACTGTTTTCATGAAGGGCTGTTTCTGAGCAAGGCTCAGGAGCTGTCCAAATTGTTTCAGAGAGACTGTGAGATCCCCAAATGCAAGGAGAACAGTTTCTGAGCCTGGCTAATAGAAGGCAGCTATTGCTGTTGTTTAGTCACCAGGTCGTGTCCAACTCTTTGCAACTCGATGGACTATAGCCCGCCAGGCTCCTCTGTCCATGGAATTCTCCAGGCAAGAATATCGAGTGGGTTGCTGTTTCCTTCTCCAGGGGATCTTCCTGACCCAGGGATTGAACCCATGTCTTTTGCATTGGCAGGCAGATTCTTTGCCATTGAGCCACCTGGGATGGCAGTGTTGAGCTGGGGAAAGGGAGCTTATTTCCCATCTCTGTTTGGAACTAAGCACTATTCAGGCTCCCAGGGAAATGGGGGAAACAGGCACAGATAACACCCTGGCCCAGTGATGACATCAGTGCAGACTCAGTATTGGCTTTAACAGCCCGGGAATAGGAGAGGAAGATGGGGGGGGGGCGGTGCGGTGGTGATTCTCTCATAGTGGCTGCAACCAACATACTGATTTGTGGACACTTGTGAGGCCCTCTTTGGGAATTCCAAAAATAACCAATGTATATTAGGCATAAACATAAATGGGACCCCACTTTGTGGTCCAGACTGGGAAGGTCAGCTGACCTCTGGTTTTGGAACATAAAGCGTTACTTCTCTGCACAGGAGTCACCTACCCTGCTCCCTTGTGAGCTTGCCAGGAGTCTGGCAATCCAATCTGGCCAATCAGAACTCGCAATGCCTTGATTATGCACCACCCCACACTCAGCATTTGCTCTGCTGACTTGTACCTAGATCAGGGCAGCTGTTTCTGATGCAGCATTTTATAGGCAATAAAAATCTCCAGAAAAAAGCAAGATTGCTTAATGAGAGCTAAAATAGTAGGATTATCTCCATCATAGAGTTGTCTGCGGGTGGCAGGGAGAAGGGGACTCGTCTAGGACAGAACCCTGAACCTGATCACCTTGCTCATGTAAGGCTTTCATCTCAGGCCTCCTCCTGGGCTTCAGCTCCATCCATCCGGGTCTTTATGTGGATAATCTGATCATCACAGCCACTTCGACAGGGCCAAGATATGAGCGTGGCCCTCTCCAACTGTAACACTCCTGTTTCTTCCGCAGTGCTGCTCTGTTTTTTTTGTCTTTCAGGTAGGGGTGAGCCGAGTGATCACACATCTCTGCAAAGAGAAACTCTCCTCAATGCTTTGCAAAGCGCCCTCCCAGACACACCCTCTCTGACCCCCAAACAGCTTTCCCTCTGTAGATCTTTGTAGCCTGAGCTATCTCAATAAAGACCTCTGGCTATTTATATCCCCAACGTTCATATCTTGAACACCTACTAAGTGCCTTTTGGTATGGGAAGCTCAAGGTGAATAATAGTTCTGGCCTCAGAGTGCTTTTGAGAGACTAAAAGCATAAATCTTTTATGCTTTAAACCTACAGCAAGTTTTATTTTGGAAGAGGAGCTTGCTAAATAATAACTCTCCCATTGGCGGACTCATCTGAGGGGAGATATTTTTGATTGGAGGTGATTTCTTATGTCCCCGGGTCCTTTCACACTGGCTCCCTCCAGGCTGGCTGGGTGGCGGTGATCCTCCAACTAGCCTCTGGAAAAGAGAAACAGGGCTGGCTCCAGGACCTTTTCCCCTGCCCTGTGTGGCCCCCTCTTCTAAGCCCTGTTTCCAGCTTCCTAGTAAGCGGTACTCTTGCCAGTCTCCAGAATTATGACTCTCTTAGATTTAAAAGCAAAACAAAAGATGTGATGCATGTGTAAGTCTTCAGGAAGTCACCTGTGCTTTGATGCATTGACATTTTCTTGTTCATATGAGCCCCTGAGGGGCAGAGTCAGGTGAAGACAGGGCCCTCATAGTTTAGCCAGCAGTCAGAATCCCTCCCCACTGCAAGCCCACCTTGGCTTAGAGATTCAGGAAAAGCACAACTTTCTTCCTGGAGGCAATGAGAGGAGGGAGGCTTCCAAAAACAAAGCTTATCAATAGGTTGTGTGTGGAGTCAAATGGCAAAGTGTCATCATCACCATCATCATTATCACTGCTTTGTTTATAGCTATTCCCATAACCCAGAGGTCCACATTTCAGTGTGGTTACACTGACAGTCACTCTAATCCCCCTAACACACACACTAAATGTCATCTGTACTCTTCACACGTGTGTCCTTCATCCCTAGGAATCAAGCCCATATGTTCAAAGACGACTTTTGAAATATTTTCACCTGCTGTCTAAGGCAGAGAAAACCTTTATAAACTTGGTAAAGAAAACCTAGAAAAGTAAAAACATAGAACATAGGCCCTAGAGTTCAAATAAGCTTGGATTTGAATCTGAGACCTACCACTTATTAACCATGTGACCATAAACTGTTACTTGACTTCTCAGTTTCCCCACCAGTTAACTGGAGTAGGACCCATCTCACCGGTTTCTTAGGAGGATCAAGTGCGTGTAATTATCCATATGATAGCATCTGACAAGTGTTCAATATGTGTGGTTGTTGCTGCTACAGGAAAGTCAGCTGGGGATAGCATCAGCCTACCCCCAGAACAAGCCCTCTGCCTGAACTTGCGAATGGATAAGAATCAAAGAGGATGATTTCTTGAGTCAGAGTTTAGGTTGGAGTGAAGGAAATGTTATTCCATTTCTGTGTGTGAGATATACATTGTCTATGTAGAGAAACTACGGAGAATCCATTCAGATGTTGTGACCACCTCAAAATAAACTGAGCCCCTTACCTCAGTGAGAGGTACAGCCCACCAAGGGAGGGACATTAAAGACATGTTTCTTTTTCAGTCCTAATATTATTTCTATATCCTCTGGACAGGGACTTAGGAATTACTAGATATAGAATTAAATCCACTAAGTATATTATATAAATATATTGATTTTAAAATATACTGAAGCTAACAGTTTATATCAATCTCTTTGGGGTTATTCACCGCAGATGGTGACTGCAGCCATGAAATTAAAAGACGCTTACTCCTTGGAAGGAAAGTTATGACCAACCTAGATAGCATATTCAAAAACAGAGACATTACTTTGCCAACAAAGGTTCGTCTAGTCAAGGCTATGGTTTTTCCTGTGGTCAGGTATGGATGTAAGAGTTGGACTGTGAAGAAGGCTGAGCGCCAAAGAATTGATGCTTTTGAACTGTGGTGTTGGAGAAGACTCTTGAGAGTCCCTTGGACTGCAAGGAGATCCAACCAGTCCATTCTAAAGGAGATCAGCCCTGGGATTTCTTTGGAAGGACTGATGCTAAAGCTGAAACTCCAGTACTTTGGCTACCTCATGCGAAGAGTTGACTCATTGGAAAAGATTCTGATGCTGGGAGGGATTGAGGGCAGGAGGAGAAGGGGACAACAGAGGATGAGATGGCTGGATGGCATCACTGACTCGATGGACGTGAGTCTCGGTGAACTCCGGGAGTTGGTGATGGACAGGGAGGCCTGGCGTGCTGCGATTCATGGGGTCGCAAAGAGTCAGACACAACTGAGCGACTGATCTGATCTGATCTTGGGGTTATTGATTTATAGATAGGCAAAGCCCAGTAGAACAAACTGTGGAAACTTCTTAAAGAGATGGGAGTACCAGACCCCCTTACCTGCATCCTGAGAAATCTGTATGCAGGTTAAGAAGCAACAGTTAGAACCAGACATGGAAAAGCAGACTGGTTCCAAATTGAGAAAGGAATATGTCAAGGCTGTATATTGTCACCCTGCTTATTTAACTTCTATACAGAGTACATCATGAGAAACGCTGGGCTGGAAGAAGCACAAGCTGGAATCAAGATTGCCAGGAGAAATATCAATAACCTCAGATATGCAGATGACGCACCACCTTTATGGCAGAAAGCAAAGGAGAACTAAAGAGCCTCTTGATGAAAGTGAAAGAGGAGAGTAAAAAAGTTGGCTTAAAACTCAACATTCAAAAAACAAAGACCATGGCCCCTCTGGTCCCATCACTTCATGGCAATAGATGGGGAAACAATGGAAACAAGGACAGACTTCATTTTCTTGGGCTCCAAAATCACTGCAGATGGTGACTGAAGCCATGAAATTAAAAGACGCTTGGAAGAAAAGCTATGACTAACCTAGACATATATTAAAAAGCAGAGACATTACTTTGACAACAAAGGTCCATCTAGTCAAAGCTATGGTTTTCCCAGTAGTCATGTATGGATGTGAGAGTTGGACTATAAAGAAAGCTGAGCACTGAAGAATTGATGCTTTTGAGATGTGGTGTTGGAGAAGACTCTTGAGAGTCACAGCCAGGAGATCCAACCAGTCCATCCTAAAGGAAATCAATCCTGAATATTCATTGGAAGGACTAATGCTGAAGCTGAAACTCCAATACTTTGGCCACCTGATGCAAAGAACTGAGTCATTTGAAAAGACACTGATGCTGGGAAAGATTGAAGGCAGGAGGAGAAGGGGATGACAGAGGATGAGATGGTTGGATGGCATCACTGACTCGATGGACATGAGTTTGAGCAAGCTCTGGGAGTTAGTGATGGACAGGGAGGCCTGGTGTGCTGCAGTCCATGGGGTTGCAAAGAGTCGGATACGACTGAGCGACTAAACTGAACTGAAAGCCCAGTAGAGAGAGATGATAGATAGAATGATAGACATAAATAGACAGAGATGGAAAATAAGCCATTTGAGTACAAGTTTGTTTGTAAATTTGACTTTGAGAAAGCTAAACTTCCTGAAAAATATCTAATGATGCCATGAGGATTAATAGTCCTCTCTTCCTCCCCACTCTCACACACACACCCCTCTGTGTCCTCACATATGGTTCCTTGCCTAGAAGACTGAGTTCTGCCTGCAGTCCCTAGATAAGCTTTTCTTCACAATAGTTCTCCCTGGCCTGCCCTCTGGCTTTCTTAATCACCTTGTCTTCTTTGCAGGTGGCCACATCAACCCAGCTGTTTCTTTTGCATTGTGTCTTTTTGGACGGATGAAGTGGTTCAAATTCCCCTTTTATGTGGGGGCCCAGTTCTTGGGAGCCTTTGCAGGGGCTGCGACCCTCTTCGGCATTTACTATGGTGAGTAGGGCCCTAAGTCCAGAGATTAGGGACAGCTGAGTGTAAGCTGAAATTCAGGATTACTTGGCAGGAAGAGGTGAGATAGGAAGAACAGGACACAGTCTATCACACACTTGACAGGCAGTTCTAAGTGTCCTGAATGAAAGTGAAAGTGTTGGCTGCTCAGTTGTGTCTAACTCTTTGCAACCCCATGGACTGCAGCCCGCCAGGCTCCTCTGTCCATGGAATTCTCTAGGCAAGAATACTGGAGTGGGTTGCCATTCCTTTCTCCAGGGGATCTTCCCAGCCCAGGGATTAAACCTGGGTTTCCTGTATTCCAGGTGGATTCTCTGCCATCTGAGCTACCAAGGAAGCCCTTCTAAGGGTCCTAAGTTCTAGTTAATGGGGCCAACATTATTCTCAGGGTGCATTCATGAAGCCTCTTAATGAAAACGATCACAACTTAAATGAAGGGGAGAACATAAAGGAATTCTATCTTTAGACCCAACCAGTACTACAGTGTAAACAATGCCAAAGAAGCAACAGGGCCCTGGCTTCTCCATACCTTTCTCTGAATTGGCTGGGAGAGAAACCATTGACTTCTCTCAAAGGAATGATGAGTAAATATTTAGAGAAGGAATTTGGAGCAAAGCCTTTGAGGGAAGGAACACAGTAGAGAAATGGGGTGGGTAGGGAACCCCATCTCCCTTTTGTCCAATAGCCAGGGCTTCCATTTGGCAGCAGTCCTGGGGGAATCAAAGTTCTGACAATGGAAGAACCAGACTTTAGTTCCATATGAACTAAGTAAGTAGCTGTGTGGCTTCAATAAGTCATCTGACCTTATTGGTCTCAGTTTCCTCCTCTGGAAAACGAGGGAATGAACTAGATGACTTCGGAACCCTTTCAAACTAAAAAATCTTGCTGCTGCTAAGTCCCTTCAGTCATGTCCATCTCTGTGCGACCCCATAGACGGCAGCTCACCAGGCTCCCCCGTCCGTGGGATTCTCCAGGCAAGAACACTGGAGTGGGGTGCCATCTTGGGGTTCCATAAAATCCACTGTTAAAGTATCTCCTTCTATCTAACCCAAAGTAAATCTCAATACCTTATAACTCTCAAGCTGGAACACTCAGGAAACTAGAGTTTATGAGCCAAGCCTAATAGAGGTACCTGTGGAAAGGCACCTCTTCCCGCAGACTATCCTAAGAAATAGAGTGTAAGAAAACAAAAGGACAACTCAAGATCAGACCAGAAACCTGGAGAGTCAGAGGCTGGGTCAGGAGAGGCCTGGGGGTCTGGGACAACCTAGACCACACTGGGTATGTCAGGGTCTACTGTGTCTCTTGTTCTAAGGGCATCTTCACTGTACTTGATGCCCTCAAATGCTGGACTGGTATTAGGGGTTACTGAGAACCCTCTGGGAATCATGGATTCTGCCCAGAGCAGGTCTAAGCTTCACTTTGGCCTTTAGTCAATCTTGCAAATTCCAACAATTCCCCTTAGAGAAAACTGGTTCCCACGACCCACTGAATAAGGATTTGGCTCAAGTGTGGAGAGAACCATCCAGGGCAGCCAGGGCTTTCTTTCTCTGACCCGTCACCCTGGGAGCTCTCTGCTGCTGCTGCTGCTAAGTCGCTTCAGTCGTGTTCGACTCTGTGCAGCCCCATAGATGGTAGCCCACTAGGCTTCCCCGTTCCTGGGATTCTCCAGGCAAGAACACTGGAGTGGGTTGCCATTTCCTTCTCCAATGCATGAAAGTGAAAAGTGAAAGTGAAGTCGTTCAGTCGTGTCCGACTCTTAGTGACTTCGAGGACTGCAGCCTACAAGGCTCCTCCATCCATGGGATATTCCAGGCAAGAGTACTGGAGTGGGGCGCCATTGCCTTCTCCGTGGGAGCTCTCTGGGCATCTCTAAAACTACCATACTATGAGACGAAGAGAGGCAAATGATATGGATCTGCCAAACTGAACCTGGCTATTTGTCTGTACTTGCTCAGCACAAGACCTGGCATAAGTCTCCCTCTCTTCTGCCCAGAGGACACTAATGTGCCAGAGCTCTGTCTTCCATAGATGCGTTTATGTCTTTTGCTGGTGGAAAACTGCTCATCGTGGGAGAAAATGCAACAGCACACATTTTCGCAACATACCCAGCTCCGTATCTGTCTCTGGTGAATGCATTTGCAGAACAAGTAAGTGTATATGCAACAAAGACCCAAGTTCAGTGAAAAGACATAATCTAATAAGGAGGATGCATAGGAACATTACAGGCCTATCAGAAAGGAAAGTCTGTGTTTCCAAAGTTGGAGGTCCCTAAGCATAACCCAAGCTTTGCTGACAAATTCTTGTGCTTGCCAAAGTTGAACCACTGAGTTTCCTGCTTCCTCTTTAAAAAGTACCCTTGTTTCACATCAACAGATGTGAAAGTTCAGAGAAAAGTGGAGGAGTGGACCTTTCAACCCCATACGGGCAAATGGGGTTTGCTTTGCGAAACTGTCTCATTTGTTCACATCATGTAAATGTAGAGATCTGGAGAAAAGACGTTTTGTTCTCAGTTCAAGACCTGTGAAGTGTGGTAGGCGAGCTGAGGGTCCTCGGTGTCTCCCCAGATGTATAGGTTTATCTAGACTCTCCAGGAAGCTAGAAGTGTCTCTCCTTTTTGACATTTAAACAAGGGGCATCCAAGCATTTGTCATGTAGCCAATAGCACAACTGTTCTGGTCTTAAATCACTTGTCTGAGTCTCATCCTGATTCTTCTGCTTAGGAGCTCTGTGCCCTTGGGCAAGTTTCTTAACCTCTTTCAATCCTCCTTTCCTCATCTGTAAATTGTGAATAAATAGGATTTATCTCACAGATTAGTGTGAGGTTCTAATGAGAAAAAGCAATGAAGTACCTGGCACATAATAAATATCTGGTAAAGAGTGGCTGTCATTTAGTTGTTACAGTAAAACAGTAATACAATTTCCAAATAATAGTTTAGAAATTTTAGAAAGTAGAGACTGGAGGAAACACCCACTATACCACATCACTTCAAGATACCTGCTATTATTGTTTGTATAATCCCTTACAACTTGTCTTTTATGTTATTTTCAAGTATAAAATGTAATACACATATAATTTTTTACCTAATGTCATAAGTATTTTTAAATTTTACCACATGTGTGTGCTTAGTCGCTCAGTCGTGTCTGACTTTTGTGACCCCACAGACTGTAGCCCGACAGACTCCTCTGTCCATGGGGGTTCTCCAGGCAAGGATACTGGAGTGGGTTGTTATTTCCTTCTCCGGCAGATCTTCATGACCCACGAATCAAACCCGAGTCTCCTGCATTGCAGGCAGATTCTTTACCAACTGAGCCACAAGGAAGGCCTCCGATTTTTTTTTAAATGTTACCACATAGTTTTTGTTTTCTAATTTTTTTTTCTTAAAACATACCTGTTCATTTTCATGTTAACCTAGAAAAATATTTCATGTTAATCGAGGTAAATATTCAATCATCACATTGTACACACAGAGTTCATATTTATTGTTTTTAGTGGCTGTATAATAGACTATAGAATGGGCACTACACAATTGCTTTTGCCCTGGTGATGTGGAATCCAGGTTTCCAGTACTATAAATAATGCTTAATTATGTATCTGCATATTCATTGTATTATTTTTCCATATTTTAGATTATTTCCAAGGTGTAGTTCTCAAATATCCAACTGGGTCCAACTGAGTACACACATTTATGGGCTTTTTAAAATACATATTGCTAAATCATTGTTAAATTGGCTTTCAAAAGTAATAACTTGATTAGTTCAACCAGGAAAGCCTGAGAGAACTGATATCATTTCCCTAATATTTGGTATTGCTTGCATTTTTTTCATTACAAATCAGTTTTCCCCACTTACTTGTTTTTCAAATCTATTTTTCTTTTATGAACTGTCGTTTCATTTCCTTTGCCCGTGTATCTATTGATGTCTCACATCGTTTTTCTCACCAATTTGAATGAGCCCCTTTGTTCATTTCTCCAGCCTGCAGCTTGCCCTCTATTTATCTGGTAGCAGCTTAACAGGTCAGAGTAGTTGAGATAGAGTGTCTAGAGTTAAACTCTCTGTATCCACACCTGATTGCCACTGACTGCGTCACCTCAGTCAGGTAACTCGTCTGTTAAGGACAGAGAGATTAGCACTCATGTCTAGGACTGCTAAGAAGAAGAAAAGGCTCTGACAGTGCTCAGCCAGTGTATGTTGCTTATTATTAGGTTTGTTTTTAACAATAGGGGGTGCATTTTGAGGTGGGCCAGTGGGAAGAATATAAGCTGAACCCCTCGTACATTTTCTCCTCACCCAGGTAGTGGCCACCATGTTCCTCCTCATTGTCATCTTTGCCATTTTTGACTCGAGAAACTTGGGAGTCCCCAGAGGCCTAGAGCCTGTTGTCATTGGCTTCCTGATTGTTACCATCGCCTCCTCTCTGGGAATGAACAGTGGCTGTGCCATGAACCCGGCTCGAGACCTGAGTCCCAGACTTTTCACTGCTTTGGCAGGTTGGGGCTTTGAGGTGTTCACGTAAGTAACAAAATGATTGGGGAAGAGGGAGGAAGATTCACGCTGCGCCTCAATGGGGAGGGCTGGGCTTCGACCTGGAGATCCAAGAGAGCGCAGATGGGAGGGTGAGGGTAAGAGCACCCTCGTCAGAAGTGTGGAACGTTATCACTGGTGATTTATGATGTGGTGTGTGTGTGTAAGACAGGGAAAGAGAAGGGGGAGGGAGACGAAGAGACAGAGAGCAATCACCGACGCTATTCTAATCACCACCACTGGCAGCACTGGAGCCACTACAGAGAAAGCATTGTGAGGACAGGGGCCTTAACCGCGTTTTCACTGCTTTGTCTGCAGTGACTGAAATAGGATCCAGCACATAGAAAGCTATTCAATGAAAGCTATTGAACAAAAGAATGGATAAATGCTCTGTGCCGCATATGTTCTAGGAGATGAAGGATACAAAAAGAATCAAGCATCATCCCCTGTCTTTTTTGTTTCTTTCTTTTGTTGTGTCGTGTCTTAGTGTGGCACACGGGATTTTCACCACGTCATGCAGAATCTTTTGTTGCAGTGCACAGGCTCTCCAGTTGTGGTACGCAGGCTTAGTTGCTCTGTGGCATTTGGGATCTTAGTTCCCTGACCAGGGATTGAACACATGTCCCCTGCATCACCAGGCAGATTTTTAACCATTTGGACCACCAGGAAAGTCCCCAGCATACCCTATCTTTAAGGAACAAACAACACAATGAATCTTCTAGAGCAGTGGTTCTCAGCCAGTGGTAATTTTGCCCCCAAGGATGTTTGGCAATGCATGTTGACACTTCGGGTTGTCACAGCTGGGCATGGTGGGGGCAGAACCTGTCACCAGTATCTAGTGGGTAGAGTCCAACGGGGGATACTGCTAAGCATCTTACAGTACCCAGGACAGATCCCCACAAACAAAAATGCTCAGAGTGCCATAGCTGAGGAGCTCTGTTCCAGAATGACCATACTAGACCATGAAAAGGTGGAACACAACGTTCACAGCTAGGATGGATCCTGTGTGTTCTTCCAGTGGACCACTGAGAACATGTTAAAGGTCTCCTTATTTCCAAAGCCCAGAATGAACCCATGAGTTTCCTTTCATTCCAATTTCCTGAGGTTCACTCCAGGAGACCACTGTCCTCACCTCGCCACCAAGACACCTCTGTGAGCTTCACACAGACGCCTAAAACAAAGACGCGCCAGAGTAAGCTGGCCTCGCTTTGAGCCTTGCTTGGTGATTCACCCAAAGCTCTAAGTGTGATGGTGGTTCTAAAACAGGTCTTGCCTGTTCTCTTTGCTTTGTTGAGTATATGGCAGGAGCCCACATCTGTGATGTTGAAATCACCTAATGCCAAACTCTGAGCACCGCATCCCTCAGGATCAGGATTTTCCCCCTCATGCACGCATTCATTCATCCATGCGGCTTCCTAATCCCTTATTTAAGGCCTAGTGCTAAAGATGCCCTTTACTATTGCTGCCCTTCACTGCTTTGTTTATGTTCTGTTTCAGAGCGTGAACATAGGTTGAAGCTGTCAAATGACTAACCCCAGGAATTGAGAGAAGACTTGCAGCTCCAAATTTAGGAACTATGGGAGTGGAAGTAGGGGCATTTTATAGTATTTGGACATGTTCAATCAGGGACAGAGAGGCTGTTTCAAGCAGAGAGGCATCTGTATCTAAAGACAGCATATTAAAATGATACACAATCTAGTCTAGTTGGAAGGCTGTATGAAGAAACTTGGAAGGGCAATTGTTTCAGATCACAGAGGACTAGATTTCTAGAACAAGACTCTGGGATTTTTGTTGCTGTCTTTTCTATAGAGTATAGGGAGTAGCAAAGGATTTAGGGCAAAAGTTTGATGTGTTTAGAACTTCAATTTACCAAAAATTCATCTGACATCATTATATAAAAGAAATTAAAAGGGAGTAGAAGGGGCAGATACCAGTTATCAAATAGCTAGGCTGACTGATAATCCTCTACCAAAAGTTCAAAAGAAAACCTTTGAGAGGTAACAGGATTCCAAAGGGTCCCTAGAGTTCCATCCTTTCAGGGTTTTCCACCCAAGACAGTCATCTCAGGAGATTTCCTAGTTTGAATCCACATCTAGGATCTCAGATGAAACCTAGACTGCCTTATTCTCAGACCCTCATTTGCCCCTGTATGGCAAGAAGTAAGGATGACAGGGGAGTAGGTTCCCCAGGGTCTGACAAGGGCAAGACAGACCCTAGCTGACTCTTGCTTTCCCTTAAATATTAGGATGTAAAAGGGCTTCTCTGATGGCTCTGACAGTAAAGAATCTGCCTACAATGAGGGAGACTGGGGTTCCATCCCTGGGTCGGGAAGATCCCCTGGAGAAAGGAATGGCTACCCACTCCAGTATTCTTGGGCTTCCCTGGTGGCTTAGATGGTAAAGAATCTGCCTGCCATGCAGAAGACCTGGGTTTGATCCCTGGGTCAGGAGGATACCCTGGAGAAGGAAATGGGAACACACTCCAGTATTCTTGCCTGGAGAATCCCATGGACAGAGGAGCCTAGTGGGCTACAGTTCATGGGGTTGCAAAGAGTCAGACATGACTGAGCAACTCACACACACACACACACACACACACATTAGAATGTAAGCAAGTGGTCTTCACTAATTCACATTAAAGTGTTAATAGCTTAATAGGTGAAGGATCTCAGGGGTATTGTTAATTTTAAAAATAACTTAGCTAAAGAAATGAATCCTTAATGATAGTACCCTATGCAACTGACACAGTTTTATGGTATCCCCCCAAATCATAGCACCCCAATGACCTTGTTTACCTGAAAGGCCAGGCAGGAAGCCACGTCAAATCTCGTCCATTTAAGCCTTGTGACCTTAGCACAAAATATCCTGTTCAAGAGGGTCCAGACAGTGAAAGGAGGACATGCATGCTGGCAGGTATCTTGGCCCCTAACCTGTTAAATGACAGTGAGAGACTCACCACAAAACAGCGCTGGAAAAAAAGGAAGTGATGGACCAAATGAGGTGGTTAGACTCACTTCATGTGCTGAAGACAGCTTCCCCAGTGGCTCAGTGGTAAAGACTTCACCTGCCAAGCAGGAGATGTGAGTTCGATCCCTGGGTCAGGCAGATCCCTTGGAGAAGGTAATTGCAACCCACTCCAATATTCTTGCCTGGGAAATCCCATGGACAGAGGAGGCTGGTGGGCTACAGCCTAGGGGGGTCGCAGAGTTGGACACAACTGATTAAACAGTAGCAGCATGTGCTGAAGAGAAGGTGCCTCTCACAGAAAATTCTTTTCATAGAAAATTTGGAGGCATGGGATAAAGGTCTGTGTGAAGAGTGGAGTGCAACGTCCTCTTTCCTGCACAGTAAGAGTGCCATCTGGTGGCCACTGTGCTCAATCTCAGTGCTCTTCCCTGGAGCCTGCATTTATGATCTAAGATTCAGGATCTAAGAGAGTGCTTGCATGATACAGGTGGAAAGGACCACGGTATAGATGGAAGTATGAAGCTCAGAGATGGGGAGATTTGCTCAAAGACCTTCTGTAGTCCTGAGATCCCAGGTGGCTCAGTGGTAAAGAACCTGTCTGCCAATGCGGGAAACATGGGAGACTTGGTTTCAATGCTTGGGTTGGGAAGATTCTCTGGAGGAGGAAATGGCAGCCCACTCCATTGGAGTAGAGAATCCCATGGACAGAGGAGCCTGGCGACTACAGTCTGTAGAGTCATAAAGAGTCAGACACCACTGAGCGTGTGCACACACACACACAGAGCAATGTGCTAAGTGCTCTGAACCCAGGACACTCCTGAGATTAGAACTAGGTCTCATGGATTCTAGAATAGGCCCCCCTTTATTATTTTAAAAATAATTTTATTAAAAATATTATATTAAATAATATAACATTTCCTTTATTATTCTTTCTAATAAAAGTTTGATACAAACAGTTCCATGGAAATATGTATAGTTATTAAAAATAAAATTGTAAATAGCAGCCATAAATATGTTCCCCAAATAAAACACTGTGAAATTCCTATGCAGAGTTGTGTTCCTTTTGTTTCCTCTGCCTCCTCTGCATTACCCTGAACTTTTTGTTCATAATTATCCTTTTTTTAAAAAGTTTTATCTCAAATGCACATATCCTTAAACAACTACACAACTATACTGTATAGTTTTACTTGCTTCAGAGCACTCATGGTCCTTTCTACTGAATTATCTAAATGGATTTTCTGTCCCGAAAAGAAATGGTGACAATTCACAGAGACACCTGATTTCTCCCAGAACTAGACCTCCAAAATAATGTACTGACACTGAGAACTTCTGGAGGGGAGAGGGAATCCTTATCAGAAAATACATTTGAGTAAGCTGTGACCTCAAAATATAAGTATGGGATTAAATTCTATTTAGTATTTAATTCATATATCTACCTTTGAGTTTTTAATTCATTCATTGACAAATGCTTCCTGATTGTTTATCTCATGATTGCCCTCATCCACCAATCATGTCCAGGAATCTCTCCACATCTCCCTTCCGTTCACAATCCCCAGGACTCACCACTTCAGTATGAGGGAAAGGCAACTCCTAAATAATTGACCTGAACTTGCCCTAGATGCCCTCAACTGCTGCCATGGGTTCAGGGGCTATGTTTTCTGAAAGGGAAATAAATGGGACATTTCTCTCACAGGTATTAACAGAACAATGGAATTGGTCAACTGAAATCAGTATCCTACAAAACAGTACCTTTAAGCAATTAACACAGACATTTTTCCAGCATCCTCTCAATCATAGGATGCAGATGACCTTGCTTACCAGTAAGGCCAGGCAGGGAACCTACTCCTCCCTTTAAGCCCAGCACATCCAACTCAAGAGGGTCCAGCCAATGAAAGGGTACTGGCTACCAAGCTACCATGAGTGCCATTCTACTTAGCTCTTGCTGATTTAAAAAGAGCCATGAGTAGGAGAACAACTAGCTGGTTAGTGAGTAACTAGCAGTGATACTAGAAGGAAGACCAAGCGATGTATCACTGATTTCTTTGTTTGCTTTCAGAGTTGGGAATAACTTCTGGTGGATTCCTGTAGTGGGACCTTTGGTTGGTGCTGCTGCTGGAGGCCTCGTCTATTTTCTTCTCATTGAAATCCACCACCCAGATCTGAACCCAGACTTGGAGGCAGAACAACCAGAGGACAAACTAGAGAAATATGAACTGAATGCAATCATGTAATAGCGTGCTCAGGTCTGGGTTTACAGTTGGCTACCTACTGGGCTTTACCTTTCACAAAGCATCTTCACACACATTATCTAATTGAATCCTCCTAGTGACCATCTAGGGTAAGTATCAAGCTGCTCATCTTTCAAATAAGAAAACAAAATCTTAGGGAAGTTGAGTTGCCTAAGGTCCCATGGAAAGTTGAACATCATTGAATGCATCCTATACATATTAGATTAATAACTGCACAAAAAGTTTGACCAGCTCCTCCTGGCTCACCAGAAGCAGGACTGGCAGCTGCCAGAATTTGCACACAGCCTGGGCAACATTCTTCTGGATCCTAAGTTATAAAGACTGCCATTGTCTGATTTTATTCCCAGAAACACTGCAAAGGGAAGAGGTAGCCCATATTTTTCATCTGCTGAAGCACATTATCAGAGGTGACTAAGGGTGACCCTTCCTAGGCCACCCTTAGTCTTGCTAAGTCTTGATCTTCCTGACCATCCCAGCATTGTACATTCTGGGAATTTCCTCTTGGTCAGGCACCTCCCTGTCACTTTAGTCAAGAGTCAGTGAATTAGGGAACTCTGCTCAATGTTATGAGGCAGTCTGGATGAGAGGGGAGTTTGGGGGAGAATGGATACATGTGTGTGTATGGCTGAGTCCCTTTTCTGTCCACCTGAAATGAAACTGTCACTGCACTGTCAATCGACCATACTCCAATATAAAATTAAAAGTGTGAAAAAAAAGTGTCTGTGAATTACAAGCATGAGAAATTGGTCTACGTCAAGTGATACACTTTGGTCAAACTGTCATAAAGCTCAGAATTCCCAGACCATCCAGTTTCTCAAGTGTTGTGTAATGGTAACAGAACAACAAAAAGCACATGTGAAAAGTCTCCAGGGGCCTTTAATAGACAGTAATAGACTGACATATGGAATTTCTTCTTGCTCTGAAACTACTGGCATTTCCTATTTGAAATAAATTTGGAGTGACATGTTTGTTTGGAGTAATAAGTGACATGTTTGTTTTTATGAGTAATAAGATTGCTAAGTACACTTAGTTCAGAGGTTGTCTGTCCTATCTACAAATAAAGATCTCTGGGGAACTTCTAAAAAAACAACTTGGTAAACATCTTGTTGATTCTAAATGGGTGTAGCCAGTGTTGAGAACTTTGGCTTGGTTAAAGTACATGGGTTTCCTTGAGAAACATGTCTAGTGGTGACCAAGCAATTCCCGGTAGGATTCTCAGACTTGGGGTCCTCAAGGGTTAGAGGGAAGTGGCTCTCAGAAGGGGACAGTTTACTCCTTCTCACTCTCACCTATCACCCCATGCAAGGGGACATTTGGCCATGTCTGGGGACAGTTTTGGTTGTCACAGCTGGGGTAGGAGTGTTATTGGCATCTAGTCGGTAGAAGCTGGAGATGCTGCTGAACTTCCTACCACACACAGGATAGCCCTCCTCTGCAGTACCCATTCATACCCACATGTCTTCAGTGTGCAGGTTAAGAGACCCTAGATTCAAGAACAGACAGACATGTAAGAGAAGACACTGAAGTCCTGTGCCTTGATCCCAGTTCTGTCAAAAACAGATGCCAGATGAGTCAGAACCAGACTCCATGGGTACATTATACTTCTTACCCCAAGTCAAGAGGTGACCCCAAATTTGAGTTTTCAGGTCAGACAGTGGAATCTATGATCCCCACAGGTGCTCATTAAACACTGCTTGGTGATTAATGACTGGAATTATGAAGAGGAAATGTGCGCTTATGGAAATCAACCACAGAAAGGTTTGTTTTTTTTTTTTTTATGGAAAAAAGAAGCTCTCTTGTTCCAGGTGCGTGCACTCAAATCCTCTGTCTCTCCCAGTTTACAAATGGGTTTGCCTAGGTCAGGTTCTCATCCAAGAGAACATCCATGTTTCAGAAGTCAGTAAGAGCCAAATACCTATCTTTAAAAAACAGATTCTTGGGACTTTACTGGCTATCCAGTGGATAAGACTTTGCCCTCCAATATAGGGGTTCCATCCCTGATCGGGGACCTAAGATCCCACATGCCTCTTGGCCAAAAAAAAAAAAAAAAAAAAACCCATGAAAACAAAAACCAGAAGCAATATTGTGACAAATTCAACAAAGACTTTAAAAATGATCCACATCAAAAATATCTTTTAAAAAAGTAATTATTTAGGAACTAGAATTGCAACATTTCCCCTTCTTTCTTCCTTGTCAATTGCAAAACTTAGTAGACATGTTTATTATCAAACATAGAATTTCTCTATGAGTCCCTAACTAGTTGAGGTCTCAGAAGGCCAACGGTTGTAGGACTTTTCTAACCATCAACAGCCAGAGTTAATATTCAGCTGTTGAAAGGAATAACTGGAGTAAAAGCAACATATTTAAAAACCCAATCTTTAAAATATAAACTAGTACAGCCACTATGGAGAACAGTGTGGAGATTCCTTAAAATACTGGAAATAGAACTGCCATACGACCTAGCAATCCCACTGCTGGGCATACACACTGAGGAAACCAGAAGGGAAAGAGACACATGTACCCCAGTGTTCATCGCAGCACTGTTTATAATAGCCAGCACATGGAAGCAACCTAGATGTCCATCAGCAGATGAATGGATAAGAAAGCTGTGGTACATATACACAATGGAGTATTACTCAGCCATTAAAAAGAATACATTTGAATCAGTTCTAATGAGGTGGATGAAACTGGAGCCGATTATACAGAGTGAAGTAAGCCAGAAAGAAAAACACCAATACAGCATACTAACGCATATATATGGAATTTAGAAAGATGGTAACGACAACCCTGTATGTGAGACAGAAAAAGAGACACAGATGTATAGAACAGTCTTTTGGACTCTGTGGGAGAGGGAGGGGGGGATGATTTGGGAGAATGGCATTAAAACATGTATAATATCATATAAGAAACGAATCGCCAGTCCAGGTTCAATGCAGGATACAGGAAGCTTGGGGCTGGTGCACAGGGATGACCCAGAGGGATGGTATGGGGAGGCAGGTGGGAGGGGGGTTCAGGATGGGGAACACGTGTAAACCCATGGTGGATGCATGTTGATGTATGGCAAAACCAATACAATATTGTAAAGTAAAAAAAAATAATAATAATAATAAATAAAATATAAAGTATTGTTACTTTTAAATTGCTTACACACACACACTTGCCTTTTTTAAAAGCATGTCAGTGCTCAAAAATGTTGTCATGGATAAAGAATTACAGCTTCCTATTATAGAGAATGGTTCACAAGTTTTATTTAGCCTCAGAACCTATTGTTCAAATAAAATCTTAATGTGGTATCCAATCAGAGCTGCTATAAATAGAAAGAGGTCCGGGAAGAGGAAGTATCCTGCCTGTGATATCATCTTACTCCCCTAGCGCAGCCACTGAGGGGTGTCTGGAAAGAAACTCTGTCTATGCCACGGGGGATCTTCAGAACACAAGTTGAAAATCACTGATAAGGATTTGGGACAAGTTGTTGCTAAATATTTTTATAAAAGTTGTCAGTATAGAACCTAGCAAAGGCCATGTTAATTCAATCTCAGGCAATTTGTCAAAGATGTCTTAATAAGTGAACTTAAGTTAAATGGAATTAACCTACTAAGCATCATCCGCAAAAAGATGTTGTAGGTCAAGTTGTATATAATTTCTCAAACTGAGAATTTAAGTTTTCTGAGATAACATGTTTATTTATCACAGTGTGTGGAGAGAAACCATGGTAGTCCTGATCAGGCTTACTGGCTCTCTAAGTCTCTATGAAAATAAATAGGTACATAATTGATGATAGATAAATGACATATAGATAAAAAGATAGGAAGACAAGTAGATACGTAAGTAGATAGACTGATCCACCAAGCCCCAATCTCTTTCTTGTTGCTGGAAACAGAGTAGCTCTTATTAAGAGAGGTAGTCTCGAGGCCCCCATAAAAGAAGGCCCCCATAAAACTGAACATGAATCAGTGAACTGAATTAGATGAAAGAATTCACGCAACTGTGTGAGGATGCACATGGTGTCCAAGCAGAGTCTGACACCCCATGGATACATTATGTCTTTTGAGGACTTGAGGAATGTTTGCGTTTGTGGGCAGAAATTTATTTACTTAAATAATGTTTTATGATAGCACCAGTAGCAAACATTTTCATGTTCAGTTCAGTTCAGTTGCTCAGTCGTGTCTGACTCTTTGCGACCCCACGAATCTCAGCACGCCAGGCCTCCCTGTCCATCACCAACTCCCAGAGTTCACTCAGACTCACGTCGATTGAGTCAGTGATGCCATCCAGCCATCTCATCCTCTGTCGTCCCCTTCTCCTCCTGCCCCCAATCCCTCCCAGCATCAGAGTCCTTTCCAATGAGTCAACTCTTCACATGAGGTGGCCAAAGTACTGGAGTTTCAGCTTCAGCATCAGTCTATCCAATGAACACCCAGGACTGGTCTCCTTCAGGATGGACTGGTTGGATCTCCTCCCAGTCCAGGGGACTCTCAGGAGTCTTCTCCAACACCACAGTTCACAAGCATCAATTCTTTGGTGCTCAGCTTTCTTCACAGTCCAACTCTCACATCCATACATGACTACCGGAAAAACCATAGCCTTGAGTAGATGGACCATTGTTGGCAAAATAATATCTATGCTTTTGAATATGCTATCTAGGTTGGTCATAACTTTCCTTCCAAGGAGTAGGGGTCTTTTAATTTCATGGCTGCATAAATTCACCATCTGCAGTGATTTTAGAGCCCAAAAAAATTAAGTCTGACACTGTTTCCACTGTTACCCCATCTATTTCCAATGAAGTCATGGGACCAGATGCCATGATCTTTATTTTCTGAATGTTGAGCTTTAAGCCAACTTTTCACTCTCCTCCTTCACTTTCATCAAGAGGCTTTTTAGTTTCTCTTCAGTTTATGTCATAAGGGTGGTATCATTTGCATATCTGAGGTTACTGACATTTCTCCCGGCAATCTTGATTCCAATTTGTGCTTCTTCCAGCCCAGCGTTTCTCATGATGTATTCTGCATATAAGTTAAATAAGCAGGGTGACAATATACAGCCTTGACATACTCCTTTTCCCATTTGGAACCAGTCTGTTGTTCCATGTCCAGTTCTAACTGTTGCTTCCTGACCTGCATATACGTTTCTCAAGAGGCAAGTCAGGTGGTCTGGTATTCCCATCTCTTTCAGAATTTTCCACAGTTTATTGTGATCCACACAGTCAAAGGCTGTGGCATGGTCAATAAAGCAGAAATAGATGTTTTTCTGAAACTCTCTTGCTTTTTCCATGATCCAGCGGATGTTGGCAATTTGATCTCTGATTCCTCTGCCTTTTCTAAAACCAGCTTGAACATCTGGAAGTTCACTGTTCACGTATTGCTGAAGCCTGGCTTGGAGAATTTTGAGCATTACTTTATTAGTGTGAGATGAGTGCAATTGTGCTGTAGTTTGAGCATTCTTTGGCATTGCCTTTCTTTGGGACTGGAATGAAAACTGACCTTTTCCAGTCCTGTTCAGTTCAGTTCAGTTCAGTCGCTCAGTCATGTCTGACTCTTTGCGACCCCATGAATCGCAGCACTCCAGGCCTCCCTGTCCATCACCAACTCCCGGAGTTCACTCAGACTCACGTCCATTGAGTCAGTGATGCCATCCAGTCATTTCATCCTCTGTCGTCCCCTTCTCCTTCTGTCCCCAATCCCTCCCAGCATCAGAGTCTTTTCCAATGAGTCAGCTCTTCACATGAGGTGGCCAAAGTACTGGAGTTTCAGCTTTAGCATCATTCCTTCCAGAGAACACCCAGGACTGATCTCCTTTAGAATGGACTGTTTGGATCTCCTTGCAGTCCAAGGGACTCTCAAGAGTCTTCTCCAACACCACAGTTCACAAGCATCAATTCTTTGGTGCTCAGCTTTCTTCACAGTCCAACTCTCACATCCATATATGACTACTAGAAAAACCATAGCCTTGACTAGACGGACCTTTGTTGGCAAAGTAATATCTATGCTTTTGAATATGCTGTCTAGGTTGGTCATAACTTTCCTTCCAAGGAGTAAGCGTCTTTTAATTTCATGGCTGCAATCACCATCTGCAGTGATTTTGGAGCCCAAAGAAATAAAGTCTGACACTGTTTCCACTGTTTCCCCATCTATTTCCCATGAAGTGATGAGACCAGATGCCATGATCTTCCTTTTCTGAATGTTGAGCTTTAAGCCAACTTTTCATTCTCCTCTTTCACTTTCATCAAGAGGCTTTTTACTTCCTCTTCACTTTCTTCCCTAAGGGTGGTATCATCTGCATATCTGAGGTTATTGATATTTCTCCCCCCACCCCACCCCCTCCCCGCGTCCCGTTCAGCTCTTTGCAACCCCATGGACTATTGCCCGCCAGGCTCCTCTGTCCTTGGAATTCTCCAGGCAAGAATAATGGAGTGGGTTGCCATTTTCTTCTTCCGAGGATCTTCCTGACCCAGAGATCGAACCCGCGTCTCTTATGTCTCCTGCACGGGCTGGTGATTTCTTTACCACTAGCGCCACATGGCATGCACTTAAAATGTTTTTAGTCATGTCCAACTCTCCAAGGTTCCATGGACCATGGCCCACCAGGAAAATTTTCTTGACTGGATAATTTTATATTTTGAATCAAATCCAGACATGAAATACAATGGTATTGATGGATATTTAATATGTATATCTAAAAGATAAGGATTCTTTTAAAAAAACAAAATACCATTATCACACAAGAATAATTATCAATAATTTATTAATATCATCAAATATCCATTCATACTTCACATTTCTAGTGAGACTGTCCTTCAACTCCAGTTAATAACAATGTGGAATTTGTGAAGATTGAAAACAAGGGATTTACTCTGATATCTCAGAGAGACATGGGGATTTTGTAGAACAAGTTTATCTCAGTTCTGTACCCTTGTATCAAAAGCCTTCTTTAAGCTTTTCACAAAATATTTACATTTTTATACCAAAAGGAAAATGCATTTGCCTACTATTATTAAAAGTTGCCATCTCCAGGAGTGAAATCATTTTTAGAAAGAGAGGAAGTCTTGAATTTACCTGGATTTTAGAAAAGATCTTTAGTGACTATTGTTACACCAAAAAATACATACTCCATAGAGTGCTTACACTTTAAAAGCTAAAACACACTGTGAAAAGACATCCAAATATTTAACATCTATGCAGCCCTATGCAAGGGAATCACTGTAACAGGCTAAGGTAAGTGAAAACCTAAAAATTCCTAAGCTGCTCCACTTGGAGTAGTGGCATTTGATGCTTCCTATTGTTTGTTTATTTGTTTATACTTTTTGCCCAATGACTTCAGACCTTTGAAGATAAAAGCTAATAAAAAAGTGGCACAATACTTCCCAACTTTTGCATAAAAGAAATCACCTGTACCAAAGGAGATTTTTATGGCCCTCAGCTAGCAGATCTCATCTGGTGATATACTGAGAATTGGATTCTATTTTAATAGATGATGGGCTTCTCTTGTGGCTCAGCTGGTAAAGAATCTGCCTGCAATGTGGGAGACCTGGGTTCGATCCCTGGGTTGGGAAGAGCCCCTGGAGAAGGGCGAGGCTACCCACTCCAGTATTCTGGTCTGGAGAATTCCACGGTCTGTATAGTCCATGGGGTCGCATAGAGTTGGACTAAGTGACTTTCACTCACTTAATAGATGATAAAATTATAGCCAAAAATACCTCTGTGGATCAAGGAGAAAAGAGGACCATGCACATAGAAGACCATCTAGGAGCCTGTTCTTAGCCTGGAGTCAAGAGCAGGGAGTAGAGGTTCTGTGGCTGAGACACTGGCCTTTGGGAACAATACCATGAAGGGAGTCTGTGCAATCACAGGCTGGTGACTAGTTCTCAAGAGGCCAGGCTCTACAGACAACCAGATTGAATGCCACTGCGGAATAGCTATGTGACCCTCTAAAGCTCAGCCTCTTTGTCCATAAAATAGGAATGATACCAGCACTTGCTTTCTATGTATTGTTGAAAGTATTAAGAAAATGCCTGTGAAACATTTTAACATAGAGCCTAGAATTTACTTTCTTCTTCATAAGTGTCAGCTAATTCTATTATTATTTCACATTTACAAATTCAGCTGTATATCTGCTTTCTTAAGTTGCTTCAGTTGCGTCCAACTCTTTGCAACCCTATGGAGTATAGCCCGCCAGGCTCCTCTGTCCATGGGATTCTCCAGGCAAGAACACTGGAGTGGGTTGCCACGTCCTTCTCCAGAGGATCTTACCGACCCAGGGATCCAACCTACGTCTCTTATATCTCCTGCGTTGGCAGGCAGGATTTTTACCACTAGTGCCACCAAGGAAGTCCCATTAAAAAAGTTGATGAAGAAAAATCTCCAGGAGTATAAATTTGCTGACAAATAATCCAAGTCATGTGACTGACTTAGAAATGACAATTCTTTTCATATACTCAGGTGCAAGCAACTTGCACAGGGCCATGCTTAGTTCATGAATTACAGAGTCTAGATTCAATTAAGAAGCTAACCAAATCACTTAGTTGCCTAATAGAGCTACCAAATTTATAAGAAAATCCATCAAAATAAAAATGATTTACACATTTAATGGGATTCCCATCAAAGTTTCAGCATGTTTTTTGGTAGAAATTGACAAGCTGGTTCTAAAAGATATATGCAAAAGTAAAGGAACTAAAAGAGTCAAAGCAAACTTGAAAAAGAGGAACAAAGTTAGAGGACTTATACTAGATAATTTGAAGACTTTCTATAAAGCTGTGGTAATCAAGAGAGTATGCTATTGGCATAAGGAGGGACAAGTAGATAAATGGAACAGAATAGAGAATTCAGACTTTGACCCACGCTTATGCAGTAAATTGATTTTCAATAAAGAACATGCAGTCCAATAGAAAAAGGAAACTGTTTTCAGCAAATGGTACTGAACAACTAGGAAACAAGGAAACCTTGACTCCTACATCAGGGTAACCCAATGCATAGAAAAATAATTCAAGATGGATCACAGGCTTCAGAATAAAAGCTAAAACTATAAAGCTTCTAGAGAAAAACATGGGAGGATAGATTGTCATCTTAATAGAAATAGAAAAATCATTTGACAAAAATTCAAAACACTTTTATTAGAAAAACACTCAACAAAGTAGTAATAGAAGGGAACTTCTTTAGTGGGATAAAGGGCTGCTGCTGCTGCTGCTAAGTCACGTCAGTCGTATCTGACTCTGTGGGACCCCATAGACGGCAGCCCACCAGGCTCACCCATCCCTGGGATTCTCCAGGCAAGAACACTGGAGTGGGTTGCCATTTCCTTCTCCAATGTGTGAAAGTGAACCTCTATAAGAAAAAAGAAAAAAAAAAAAACACACAAAGCAACATGACATTTGATGGTGAAAGACTAAAATCTACCCACCCCCACCACCCCCACACCCCACCCAAAGATCAGGAACAAGACAAGGATGTCCACTCTGGTATATCTATTCAACATTTTATTGGGGGTCATAGCATTTAGGCAAGAAAAAGAAATAAAAGACATGTAGATTGTTAAACACAAAGTAAAACTACTTCTATTTCAAGATGATATGATATTTCATGTAGGATATTCTAAAGATTTCACAAAAATGTCATTAGATATAATAAGAGAGTTCAGCCAGGTTGCAGGATAGATCAAGAAAACAAAAATCAATTTCTATGCACTAGAAGCAAACCATCTGAGAACAAAACTATAAAAACAATTCCATTTACAATAGAACTGCCTTATGATCCAGCAATCCCACTGCTGGGCATACACACTGAGGAAACCAGAATTGAAAGAGACACGTGTACCCCAATGTTCATCGCAGCACTGTTTATAATAGCCAGGACATGGAAGCAACCTAGATGCCCATCAGCAGATGAATGGATAATAAAGCTGTGGTACGTATACACAATGGAGTATTACTCAACCATTAAAAAGAATACATTTGAATCAGTTCTAATGAGGTGGATGAAACTGGAACCTATTATACAGAGTGAAGTAAGCCAGAAAGAAAAACACCAATATAGTATACTAACGTATATATATGGAATTTAGAAAGATGGTAACAATAATCCTGTGTACGAGACAGCAAAAGAGACACTGATGTATAGATCAGTCTTATGGACTCTGTGGGAGAGGGAGAGGGTGGGGAGATTTGGGAGAATGGCATTGAAACATGTATAATATCATGTATGAAACGAGTTGCCAGTCCAGGTTCGATGCACAATGCTGGATGCTTGGGGCTGGTGCACTGGGACGACCCAGAGGGAGGGTATGGGGAGGGAGGAGGGAGGAGGGTTCAGGATGGGGAACACAGGTATACCTGTGGCGGATTCATTTTGATATTTGGCAAAACTAATACAATATTGTAAAGTTTAAAAATAAAATAAAATTTTAAAAAATTAAAAAAAATAAATGTAACAAAAGAAGCACAAGCCTTGTATTCTGAAAACAAGAAAACATTGTGGGAGGGAGGTATGCCTCCCCCTGAAGAGAGAATATGTGAGAGAACAGAGTGAGAAGGACTAGCCTGCCACCACTGGCTTTGAAGACAGAGAACCATACCGTGAGCCAAGGAAAGAAGAAGGTCGCTAGAAGCTAGAAAAGACAGAAAAAAAAAAAAAGATTCTCCTTTGAAGCATCCAGGGAGGAATATAAAGTTGCCAGCACCTTGATTTTGGTGAATCCATGTGGGATTTGTGACCTACAGAATTGTAAGATAAAAAAATTCTATTGTTTAAAGCCACTAAGTTGGTGCTAATATGTAACAGTAGCCATAGAAAATTAATACAGATGGTTAACATTCTCAAACACTCCCAAGGCAATCTTGAAAAGGAACAAAGTTGGAGAACTCACAATTCCCAGTTTTACAACAGAGTACCAAGTTCCAGGAATCAAAGTGTGGATAAAGTCAGACAAAATATTGGAATCAACTGAAAGTCCAAAAATAAACCTTCACATTCACAGTCAACTGATTTTCAGCCAGGGTACCTAGATAATTAAATGGGGAAAAGAATGGTCTTTTCAACAAGTGGTGCTGGAACAACTGGATATCCTGGACATCCACATGCAAAAGATATATGTGGATCAATAGCTTGCTTACAAGATGGGCTTCCCTGGTAGCTCAGCTGGTAAAGAATTCACCTGCAATGCAGGAGACCCCGGTTCGATTCCTGGGTCAGGAAGATCCCCTGGAGAAGGAATAAGCTACCCACTCCAGTACTCTTGGGCTTCCCTGGTAGCTCAGATGGTAAAGAATCTGCCTGCAATGCAGGAGACGTGGGTTTGATCCCTGGAAGATCCCTGGAGAAGGAAATGGGAGCCCTCTCCAGTATTCTTGCCTAGATAATCACCATGGACAGAGAAACCTGGCAGGCTACAGTCCATGGGATAGCAAAGAGTCAGACATGACTGAGCGACTAAGCACAGCACAGTACACCTTATGAGATATACAAAAATTAATTCACAATGGATCAAAGTCTCTAAATGCAACAGCTAAAACTATAAAAAATCTTGAAAGAAAACATAGGCATAAAACTTTGTGACTTTGGATTTGACAGTGGTTTATGTCAAAAACATAATCAACAGCAAAAAATGACAAATTGGACTTCATCAAAATTAATTTCTGTGCTTCAAGGACACAATAAAGTGGAAGGACAATCTACAGAATGGATAAAAACACTTGCAGTCATATATCTTATAAGGAACTTTTATACATAGTATTTAAAAAAACTATTTCAATTCAACAATAAAAGGACAAATAAGCAAATTTTAAGGGCAAAAAGTTTAAACAGACATTCCTCCAAAGAAGACACATAAATGGCCTACAAGCACATAGAAAGATGCTCAAAATAATTAGCCATTAGGAGACACAAATCAAAACCACAATGATAAGCCACCCACTTTACTGGCTTTAGTAAAAAAGGGCTGATAATAACAAGTTTGGTGAGGATGTACATAAAATAGACCCTTCATATAATGCTAGTAGAAACATGAAATGGTACAGCTGCTTTGGGACAGTCCTCAGTAACTAAGCAAAGTTAAGAAAAGACCCAGGAATTCACTCCCAAGTCCATATTCAAGAGAATTGAAAATGTGTGGCCACACAAAAACTTATAAATACATATTCAAAGGAAGCACAATCCTTAATAGCCAGAAAGCAACCCAAATGTCCATCATCTGATGAATAGACAAATTAAATGTGATATCTCCATACAATAGAATATTATTCAGCAATGCAAAAGGAATGAAATATTGATACATGTCACAACATGGATAAACCTTGGGAACAGTTTGCTAAGTGAGAGAAACTAGACACAGAAGGCCACATATAGAATGATTTCATCTGTGTGCAATGTCCAGAGTAGGCAAATCTATGAAGGCAGAAAGTAGATTTTTCAGCCCACAGATGACAGGAGCTGGGAGGAGAGGAAATGGGGACTGACTGCTAATAGTTACTAGGTTTCTTTTGGAGGAACTGAAACTGTTTTGGAATTAGATGTACCACTCTGTGAATAATCTAAAAACCACTGAATTATATCCCATAAGAGAGTGAATTTTATGGAATGCAAATCATTTCTCAATAAAATAGAATGTTACAACCATTTGAAGAACAATCTGGAAGTACTTAGTGATACTAAATATGTGTATCCCTATGATTCAGTAATCTCACTCCTGTCTAAATACTTCTGATAATCAGATGCATAGGGGTATATACATGGAGATGTTTATTGTGTTGTTTTTGGCAGCAGGATGTTAGAAACAATTTGAAGGTCCATCACTAGGGAAATAGATAAATAAAGTGGGGTGAATGTATACTGTCAGACATCATGCAGCTGTAAGCAGCAATGAGCCAGATGGACGTTTGCACTATAAATAGATCATACAAACAGTGAATAATAAAAAGAAACAGAACAAGACCTATAGCAAGCACCATTTATGTAAATTGGAAATACATAAATACAATATATTCCTCAATGATGCATGCAAATGCAAGAATATAGCATTTTTAGAATGGCCACTAGAGGTAGGAGGGGGCAGTGAGAGTAACAATTCAGGAGAAAGGGGGAAAACAATAAAATAGAAGCAAAGCCAAGGACATGCTAATGGTGATAATGTGCCGTGACTGAAAAGTACAAATAACTCAACTCTCTGCCCTTGAGGTCCAAAGAGAGAAAGAGAAAGAGGATCATAAGAAAGGGGGTTGATGAGGGGCACAGGAGGGCAGAAAGAAACTAGATCAGATGCCCTCCAAATTCTAACAGAGTTTCTCCAAAAGGTGGGATTGTGATGGGGTTTATTTCTCCATTTCTTAAAAAAATTTTTAAAATATTTTTAGTTTTAAAAGTGCACTGGGATGACCCAGAGGGATGGGATGGGGAGGGAGGTGGGGGGGGGGGTTCAGGATGGGGAACACATGTACACCCATGGTGGATTCATGTCAATGTAATGGCAAACCAATACAATATTGTAAAGTAGTTAGCCTCCAATTAAAATAAATAAATTTATATTTAAAAAATTAAATTAAAATTCTGACCTTAAAAAAAATAAGTAAAAGACTTAAAAATGGCAGAAGTCTTAGATGGCTTTTGAGTGACATTTAAGGGCACCTTGATGGTACAGACAACCATAGAATTACAACCAGTACCATTCCCTTGGGTCATTAAAGTGGATTAAAAATGACTGCCCTGTGAAGTGTAACCTATCACTGTCTCTGTCCATTCTTATCAGATCTGTCCTAGCCTCGAACTGACATTTTGAGTACTCAGAGAGTCATCAGTGACCTGGATCCCACCTAGTTGTAGTTAAATACTGTCATTCTGCTGAAAGAAAGGCATCTGATAGATTTCTGACTGGCCTTGCAATAAGGTCATCTCACAAAAGGCTCAGAAAACTGTAAGAAGAAGGACCAGCTGGGAGAACCAAATGGGGTGGGCAAGCATCAAGAATCTTGGAAATTCTCTTGAGGATATCTTAGTACCTTGCCTGGATCTCTGCTGGGGTAGCCCAGTAACCCACCACTGCTGAGCCACCTGATTATAGAATCAACTCAAACCCAAGATCTGGTGCCACAAAATTAGAGGTGGGTTTGTACTTCCTGGTGTCTCACCATGTTGGCCTGGTGCCTGGTTCCACTGCTTGGTAACCAGGTACTTGTTACCATTATCCTGTTTCATTTCCCTTCTGGGTGCTCTAGTTTCCCCATGATTAGGATGCTCCCCAACTTCTCCAAGTCCTGCTCCCTAACCCAGATTGCATGATTTCTTGCTGTTGACTGGTTTTCTATTCCATTCTGGAAGACCTAAATGATCTCCAGGTCTGGTCTTAGAGGTGATGACAGACCTCTGCAAGAAGGCAGGAACAAAGGACGGCCCCAACGGGTCTGTGTGACAGCAGATGGAGCCCCAAAAGAGTTGAGCCTTGAGAAACATGCTGAGGCTGAAAAAGGTTCAAGTTGGGCAAAGGGATGGGGCGACATTTTAATCAACGTTTTGAGCAAGAAGAACAAAGAAAGGGATAGGCACACAGCTTTGGGCAGATGGTTCAAGTTAACAGATGGCAGATAGAAAGCAGCACTATCTTTATTTTTATTATATTCTTCAACACAGTGCCGTAAGACTAGGGATAGGCATGTGTTATTCAAATTTTCAGAAAACAGAAAGAGGTCAGTTTTAGAAACTACAGATTGAGTCACTTATGATTACAATTAAAAAAAAAAAAACAACTAACAATCATGAAACTCAACATGTGTTGACTTAGTACATGCCAGGCATAATGTTGTCTGCTTTTGACATATTATTTCATTTTAATGAAATAATCACACCAAAACCATGAAGAAAGTATTCTTATTCTCAGACGAGGAAACTGAGGCTCAGAGAAAGTGAGTAACTTGCTTCACTTGTGTGTGCTTGTGCCTAGTCACTCAGTTGTGTCTGACTCTTTCGACCCTGTGGACTGTAACTTGCCAGGCTCCTCTATCCATGGGATATTTTTCAGGCGAGCATACTGGACTGGGTTGCCATTTTCTCCTTCAGGGGATCTTTCCAACCCATGGATTGAACCCAAGTCTCTGGTGTCTCCTGCATTGCAGGCAGGCTCTTTACCCGCTGAGCCATCAGGGAAGTCCTAACTTGCCTTAGTTCACAGCAAAAATAGCCAGGATTTCAAACCAGGTGTTTGACAACAAAACTTGTGCTCTTCAAATTCTAAAACAGATTGCTCATGACATGGAGGAAATAAAGTGGTGTCCATTAGGAGCCCACATGAGTTGATTAACAGCAGTCAGTAATGCCAGATTAAATCGGAAAATTTTACCCAGAAAATTCAGGAAAAGGCTAGAGGCCAGATATTCCTTGACCTAATAAGGCACAGGGTCTGCAATGTCATTGTGAATCTAAAGAAGAAAAACAACTTGGTGGACAACAGATTAGACAGACTTGTAGCTGGATTGATCATTTCCTAAAATGCTCCTCTATCAACAGAACAAACCTACTGAGCAGGAGGACATTAGTGCCCTGCCAAGGGACCCTGAGTTTGCTCCGTCCTAGTCAACCATTTTATCAATGACTTGACTAAAATATGTATGGCATGTGTTAACTTACAGAGGACACTAGGGATAATTATTACACTAGATGACTGATTTGAAGAGATTTTTTAGCTGAAATGTCCATTTCCTAAAAGTGTTGTTCAATTAATGTATATGAATCTACTCAGAAGATCTTTGGTGCCTTGAAAATTGATTGATATTGCCTGGTCCTATTCATCAATTTATCAGTAATTTTGATAAAACATGTATGACATGTTTGTCAAATTGCAGAGGATACAAGGGATAATAATTGTAATAGATGACAGAACTAAAATTTGTTCTACAACCCAATCAAAAAGTGGGCAAATGACTCAAAAAGTAGACAAAAGACCCAAACAGACATTTTGCTAAAGAAAACATCAGATCAGATCAGTTGCTCAGTCGTGTCCGACTCTTTGCAACCCCATGAATCGCAACACGCCAGGCCTCCCTGTCCATCACCAACTCCCAGAGTTCACTCAGTAAACACATGAAAAGATGCTCAACTTCACTCATTATTAGAGAAATGCAAATCAAAACCACAATGAGCTATCATCTCATGCCAGTCAGACTGGCCATCATCAAAAAGTCCACAAACAATAGAGGCTGGAGAGGGTGTGGGGAAAAGGGAAACCTCTTACACTGTTGGTGGGAATGCAAACTGGTACAGGCACCATGGAGAACAGTATGGAGATTCTTTAAAAAACTGGGAACAGAACTGCCATATGACCCAGCAATCCCACTGCTGGGCATACACCCCCAGGAAACCATAATTGAAAGAGACACATGTATCCCAATGTTCATTGCAACACTGTTTACAATAGCTAGGACATAGAAAAACCTAGATGTCCAGATGAATGGATAAGAAAGTTGCATCTAGGTTGCTTCCATGTCCTGGCTATTATAAACAGTGCTGCGATGAACACTGGGGTACATGTGTCTCTTTCCCTTCTGGTTTCCTCAGTGTGTATGCCCAGCAGTGGGATTGCTGGATAATAAGGCAGTTCTATTTCCAGTTTTTTAAGGAATCTCCACACTGTTCTCCATAGTGGCTGTACTAGTTTGCATTCCCACCAACAGTGTAAGAGGGTTCCCTTTTCTCCACACCCTTTCCAGCATTTATTGCTTGTAGACTTTTGGATCGCAGCCATTCTGACTGGAGTGAAATGGTACCTCATAGTGGTTTTGATTTGCATTTCTCTGATAATGAGTGATGTTGAGCATCTTTTCACGTGTTTGTTAGCCATCTGTATGTCTTCTTTGGAGAAATGTCTAATTAGTTCTTTAGCCCATTTTTTGATTGGGTCATTTATTTTTCTGGAATTGAGCTGTAGGAATTGCTTGTATATTTTTGAGATTAGTTGTTTGTCAGTTGCTTCATTTACTATTGTTTTCTCCCATTCTGAAGGCTGTCCATCAGACGAATGGATAAGAAAGCTGTGGTACATATACGTAATGGAGTATTACTCAACCATTAAAAAGAATATATTTGAATCAGTTCTAATGAGGTGGATGAAACTGGAGCCTATTATACAGAGTGAAGTAAGCCAGAAAGAAAAACACCAAATACAGTATACTAACGCATATATATGGAATTTAGAAAGATGGTAACAATAACCCTGTATACGAGACAGCAAAAGAGACACTGATGTATAGAACAGTCTTTTGGACTCGGTGGGAGAGGGAGAGGGTGGGATGATTTGGGAGAATGGCATTGAAATATGTATAATATAATATACGAAACGAGTCGCCAGTCCAGGTTCGATGCACGATACTGGATGCTTGAGGCTGGTGCACTGGGACGACCCAGAGGGATGGTATGGGGAGGGAGGAGGGAGGAGGGTTCAGGATGGGGAACACATGTATACCTGTGGTGGATTCATTTTGATATATGGCAAAACCAATACAATATTGTAAAGTTAAAAAAAAAATAAAAGAAAGTTTCAGTACATACACACAATGGACTATTTCTCAGCTATAAAAAGGAACACATTTGAGTCAGTTCTAATGAGGTGGATGAACCTGGAGCCTATCATACAGAGTAAAATAAGTCAGAAAGAGAAAGACAAATACTGTGTATTAACACATACATATTAGAAAGATGGTACCAATGAGCTTACATGCAGGGCAGCAAAGGAGACTCAGATGTAAGGAACAGACTTTTGGACTTAGTGGGAGAAGGCGACGGTGGTATGATTTGAGAGAATAGTATTGAAACATGTACATTACCATGTATAAAATAGATGACCAGTGCGAGTTCAATGTATGAAGCAGGGAACACAAAGCTGGTGCTCTGGGACGCCCCAGAGGAATAGGGTGGAAAGGGAGGTGAGAGTGGGCTTCAGGATGGGGGGATACATGTATACCTGTGGTCGATTTATGTTGATGTATGGCAAAAATCATCACAATATTGTAAAGTAATTATCCCCCAATCAATATAAAATAATTGAAAAAATAAAAAAATAAAATTTGTTCTAAAAATCTCATCAGGATGGAAAGATGAATCAAAACAGACAAGATGAAGAAGATCAGCAAGAAAAACTTAAAAGCCCTTTTTTTAGGTCTATAATACCACTTAAGAAAACATTGGAGAGAAGCTACCAAACAACTGTCCTGTGACACATGCCCGTTCACGTGCCAGTTCATGACACATACACAGTTCAGTCTGATCATGTGGTTGCCAAGTGTAAATTAAATCCAGGACAGGTTTAACAGTGTCATGATAAACAGAGGTACTATTTTTTCCACCCGCAGCATTAGACATACTAACTTTGTTTCTTGAAATATTTTTGAATGGGATATTTCAAGTTGCCAATTGCTGTATAATAAATCACTCAAACTTACTGGCTTAAAAAAAAAAGTGTATTCTTATCTTTCATAATACTGTGCACTGATTGAACTCAGATGAGTGGTTCTTCTGCTGGTTTTGCTTGGAATCTCGCTTGCAGTTCTAGTCAGTTAGTAGTTAGGTCTGCCAAAGCTCTGGACAAGAGTCCTCCATGGGACTTCTGTCCCATGGCTCCTTCATCCACAGAGGTGATGCCTTAGTTCTCCTCCATATGCCATCCCATCCCCTGGGGCCCTTCCTCTTCAGCACCACAGCCAAACTATCACATGGTGGCTAGCTTCTAAGAGCACAAAGATAAAGGCTGCTCATCTTTCTTAGGGCTTGGAACCAGAATAGCCACAGTCACTTCTCCCCATTCTGTGCAGGTCCAGGAAGAGCCAAAATTCAGTATGGAAGAGAACATGAAAGAATACCAGGAGGTTTCATTATTGGAGGTCATCTTTGGAGTCCATTGGAAGAGGACAATCATGTTTATAATGAATATTACTCTAAAAATTCATGCATAACATGAAGGACAAATAAACTTGCAAATTTTAGCATAGACATGATTTTTGCAAGTTCATAGCAGGTGTTTACAAATTCTTGGAGGACTGTGTACAAAAGAGAGCTTAGAAATATCCTGTATAGCCTCAGGGGACAAAATGAGGAATAGAGGTATCAGTTCAGTTCAGTCGCTCAGTCGTCTCCAACTCTTTGCGACCCCGTGAATTGCAGCACGCCAGGCCTCCCTGTCCATCACCAACTCCCAGAGTTCACTCAGACTCACATCCATCAAGCCAGTGATGCCATCCAGCCATCTCATCCTCTGTCATCCCCTTCTCCTCCTGCCCCCAATCCCTCCCAGCATCAGAGTCTTTTCCAATGAGTCAACTCTTCGCATGAGGTGGCCAAAGTACTGGAGTTTCAGCTTTAGCGCATTCCTTCCAAAGAAATCCCAGGGCTGATCTCCTTCAGAATGGACTGGGTGTATCTCCTTGCAGTCCAAGGGACTCTCAAGAGTCTTCTCCAACACCACACTTCAAAAGCATCAATTCTTCGGTGCTCAGCTTTCTTCACAGTCTAACTCTCACATTCATACATGACCACTGGAAAAACCACAGCCTTGACTAGACGGATCTTTGTTGACAAAGTAATGTCTCTGTTTTTGAATATGCTGTCTAGGTTGGTCATAACTTTTCTTCCAAGGAGTAAGCCTCTTTTAATTTCATGGCTGCAGTCACCATCTGCAGTGATTTGGGAGCCCCAAAAATAAAATCTGACACTGTTTCCGCTGTTTCCCTATCTATTTCCCATGAAGTGATGGGACCAGATGCCATGATCTTAGTTTTCTGAATGTTGAGTTTTAAGCCAACTTTTTCACTCTTCACTTTCACTTTCATCAAGAGGCTTTTTAGTTCCTCTTCACTTTCTGCCCTAAGGGTGGTGTCATCTGCATATCTGAGGTTATTGATATTTCTCCCAGCAATCTCGATTCCAGCTTGTGCTTCTTCCAGTCCAGCATTTCTCATGATGTACTCTGCACAAAAGTTAAATAAGCAGGGTGACAATATACAGCCTTGACATACTCCTTTTCCTATTTGGAACCAGTCTGTTGTTCCATGTCCAGTTCTAACTGTTGCTTCCTGACCTGCATATAGGTTTCTCAAGAGGTAGGTCAGGTGGTCTGGTATTCCCATCTCTTTCAGAATTTTCCACAGTTTATTGTGATCCACACAGTCAAAGGCTTTGGCATAGTCAATAAAGCAGAAATATATGCTTTTCTGGAACTCTCTTGCTTTTTCCATGATCCAGCAGATGTTGGCAATTTGGTCTCTGGTTCCTCTGCCTTTTCTAAAACCAGCCTGAACATCAGGAAGTTCACGGTTCACATATTGCTGAAGCCTGGCTTGGAGAATTTGGGGCATTACTTGACTAGCATGTGAGATGAGTGCAATTGTGCAGTAGTTTGAGCATTCTTTGGCATTGCCTTTCTTTGGGATTGGAGTGAAAACTGACCTTTTCTAGTCCTGTGGCCACTGCTGAGTTTTCCAAATTTGCTGGCATATTGAGTGCAGCACTTTCACAGCATCATCTTTCAGGATTTGAAATAGCTCAACTGGAATTCCATCACCTCCACTAGCTTTGTTTGTAGTGATGCTTTCTAAGGCCCGCTTGATTTCACATTCCAGGATGTCTGGCTCTAGGTCAGTGATCACACCATCGTGATTATCTGGGTCGTAAAGATCTTTTTTGTACAGTTCTTCTGTGTATTCTTGCCACCTCTTCTTGATATCTTCTGCTTCTGTTAGGTCCATACCATTTCTGTCCTTTATTGTGCTCATCTTTGCATGAAATGTTCCCTTGGTATCTCTAATTTTCTTGAAGAGATCTCTAGTCTTTCCCATTCTGTTGTTTTCCTCTATTTCTTTGCATTGATTGCTGAGGAAGGCTTTCTTATCTCTTCTTGCTATTCTTTGGAACTCTGCATTCAGATGCTTATATCTTTCTTTTTCTCCTTTGCTTTTCACTTCTCTTCTTTTCACAGCTGTTTGTAAGGCCTCCCCAGACAGCCATTTTGTTTTTTTGCATTTCTTTTTCTTGGGGATGGTTGATCCCTGTCTCCTGTACAATGTCATGAACCTCAGTCCATAGTTCATCAGGCACTCTATCTATCAGATCTAGTCCCTTAAATCTATTTCTCACTTCCACTGTATAATCATAAGGGATTTGATTTAGGTTTGCAGGGATCAGGAGAGAAGTTTCTGTCTGAACAGGAAGTTGTGTTAGTAACCTCTAAGTCTCCTTTCAACTCTCAAAATCTAAGCTTCTCATCACATGCCTCCTTCTGTTAATCATATCTTGGTATGTTAGTCCTATCTCTAGACGAAGCCATACTTTAAATTGAAGAAGCTGGATAGAGGGGTAAAAAGATTTCTGGACTAGCTTCTGGTCTTAGCTTTGCCAACAGTTAACTACTGTGTGACTTTGGATCAGTCAAAGTCCCTGGGCCTCAATTTCTTCATCTGAAAACAGAGAGGATTGCATTCTAACATCCCTCCCAGCACAAGTAAGTATAATAAATGGAATCTTTGATAGGTTTACTTAATAATAAAATGGAAATTAAAGTAGACAAAGTACTTTAAATACTGCCTGGGCTACTGTCAGTCCTTAATAAATATTAGCTCTCATTATTTCCATTTTTGTTCACTCATTGAGTTATATCTGACTCTTTGCATGTGACCCTATGCAAAGCACACCAGGCTTCCCTGTCCTTCACTATCTCCTGGAGGTTGCTCAAACTCATGTCCATTGAGTTAGTGATGCCATCCAACCATCTTGTCTTCTGTTGCCCTCTTCTCCTGCCCTCAATCTTTTGGAGCATCAGGGTCTTTTCCAGTGAGTTGGTTCTTTGCAGCCAGTGGCCAAAGTATTGGAGCTTCAGCTTTAGCGTCAGTCCTTCCAATGAATATTCAGGGTTGATTTCCTTTAGGATTCACTGGTTTGACCTCTTTGCTGTCCAAGGGACTCTCAAGAGTCTTCTCCAGCACCAAAGTTCGAAAGCATCAATTCTTCAGTACTCAGCCTTCTTCATGGTTCAACCCTCACATCCTTACATGACTACTGGAAAAACTATAATTTGACTATACAGACCTTTGTCGACAAAGTGATGTCTCTGCTTTTTAATATGCTGCCTGGATTTGTCTTAGCTTTTCTTCCAAGGATCAAGCATCTCTTAATTCCATGGTTGCAGTCACCGTCCACAGTGATTTTGGAGTCCAAGAAAATAAAATCTGTCATTGCTTCCACTTTTTCCCCTTCTATTTGCCATGAAGTGATGGGACTGGATGTCATGGTCTTAGGTTTTCTGTTGAGTTTTAAGCCAGCTTTTTCACTCTCCTCTTTCATGTTCATCTAGAGGCTCTTTAGTTCTTTTTGCTTTCTGCCACTAGGGTGGTATCATTTGCATATCTGAGGTTGTTGATAGTTCTCCCAGCAATCTTGATTCCAGCTTCTGCTTCATCCAGCCTGGCATTTCACACGATGTACTCTGCATATAAGTTAAATAAGCAGGGTGACAATATACAGCCTTGACATACTCCTTTCCCAATTTTAAGCCAGTCCGTTGTTCAATGTCCAGTTCTAACTGTTGCTTCTTGACCTGCATACAGGTTTCTCAAGAGGCAGTAAAATGGTGTGGTTTTCCCATGTCTTGAAGAATTTTCCACACTTTGTTTTGATCCACACAGTGAAAGGCTTTCACATAGTCAATGAGGCAGAAGTAGATGTTTTTCTGGAATTCTCTTGTTTTTTCAATGATCCAACAGATGTTGTCAATTTGATCTCTGGTTCCTTTATCTTTTCTAAATCCAGTTTGTACATCTGAAAGTTCTTGGTTCATGTACTGTTGAAGCCTAGCTTGAAGGATTTTGAGCATTAACATGCTAGCATGTGAAATGAGCACAATTGTACAGTACTTTGTAGTTCTTTGGTATTGTCCTTCTCTGGGATTGGAATGAAAACTGACCTTTTCCAGTCCTGTGGCCACTGCTGCATTTTCCAAATTTGCTGGCATTCTGAGTGCAACACTTTAACAGCATCATCTTTTAGGATTTGAAATAGCTCAGCTGGTATTCCATCCCCCTCAATAGCTTTGTTCGTACTGATGCTTCCTAAAGACCCCTTGACTTCACGCTCCAGAATGTCTGGCTCTAGGTGAGTGACCACACCACCATGGTTATCCTGGTCCTTAAGATCTTTTTTGTACATGGTTATTTCCATGGTTATCATTATTATAATATTTTCCAATTCTGCAATTATGTATACAACGGAACTGTGAGTTGCTTTAGACCTTCAGTTCATTTGCTGTGCTCAATGGTGATCAAAAAATGACTCAGAATCATTTCCTGCCTAAGTCCCTTCACCTGGTAACCAGGCGTCCTTCATGCCCTTGTATAGGGCAAGCCCTTCATAAATAATTGGATTAAATCTGAAGTGGCTCCTCTCTTGCTCTGTGCCCACCAGAGGGCACCAAAGAAAAAGAACAAATCTACTCTCAGCTAAAGCACCAAACACAGGAAGATAGGGCTTCCCTGGTGGCTCAGTGGCAAAGAATTCGCCTGCCAAGCAGCAGTCTCAGGGGATTAGATCTGTGGGTCAGGAAGATCCCTGGGAGAAGGAAATGGCAACCAGCTCCAGTATTCTTGCCTGGAAAATCCCATGGACAGAGGAGCCTGGCAGGGTATAGTCCATGGGGTTGCAAAAGAGTCAGACACAACTTAGCTTTTGGAAGTCTCCTGTTTCACCCCGTCCACAAAGAACTCAACACAAAAGAGGAAAGGGGATTTCCCAAGGTTACCAAGTAATAAGTGGTTGAAAAGTGAAAGTGGAAGCCGCTCAGTTGTGTTTGACTCTTTGAGACCCCATGGACTATACAGTCCATGGAATTCTCCAAGCTGGAATACTGGAATGGGTAGCCGTTCCCTTCTCCAAGGGATCTTCCCAACCCAGGGATCGAACCCAGGTCTCCCTCATTGCAGGTGGATTCTTTACCAGATGAGCCACCAGGGAAGCCCAGTTAGTGGTTAAGTCCTCAGAAAAGCAAGCCTGGGATCTCAGTCCTCGTTCTCGAGTCTTTCACCTACAGTAATTTTTATGTTTCCATGTTGCTTCCTTAGCGATAAAGCACTGTAAACTCAGCATCCTCTGTGGCCTCAGTTCTCTCACAGCATAGTCTTGGGTTTGAATCCTGACTCTACTCCTCACCAACTGTGTGACCATGGGTAAGTTACACAACTTATCCAAGATTTGGAATCATGTCTTACGATTATTATGGTTATAATAATTACACTTCTTTCAAAGGGTTGTTGAGAAGAGTAAATAAAAAATTGTAATGGAAGTAATGTAATGGAAAATGCCCTGTGGCATTTTACGCCTTGAATTTACAAGGTGCCTTCATAGCTATAAATACTTATTTTTGTAAAAAAAAATTTTTTTATCTAAATGAATTGAAACTGAATAATGTAGGTCTCAAATTCAGATGCTTTTAGAGCCAGCCATTTGAATAAAGCAGCCTGGATATACAACAACAAGGACTTCTAGGGATTGTGGCAAAACAATTGTGGCCATGGGAGACAATTAACCTTTACCAGGAGAAAATTCAAGCCTAGTGTTGCCAGATCTTCCAAAATGTCAAGAGAAATCAGCAATCTGGGTTTTTATGTGCAGATTTCTGATTTTTTAAGAAATACTGTACAGACAAAATAAAATCCAGACCAGCAGCTTGTTATGCCTGCTTTCAAAGCTAATTTTAGAGCTCCATATGCAGACACACAACACACTAGAATTGAGAAGCTCAATCCAACAAATTCAGGAGAAGAAATGCTGCCTCTAATTTGTAGGGAATGTGCCAATCATACAAACACACAGGGTTGTTTTTCCAAGGACCTTACTCAGCAGACACATTGAACCCCTGGGTTCAATCTTGCCATCTCTGATATATCCTCCAGCATTCCTTGATATCTTTAGTTTTTCTGCTCATTCCATGCCTGATACCATTTAAATTGCCACAGTCTTCCAGGTTGCCTATAAATTATACATTCCACATGATATATATTTTTTTCTTTATCAGGTAGAAAATAACATTTCACAATTTTATAAATATAACATTCATTTTTATTTAACAGCTACCTTCATTAGATATTCATTGAAAAGTCCTCTGTAAGCAACAACTAGACGGGGAAAAGGGGTTGAGTTGTATAGAATCTTTTTATATCAAACTGTCAATACACAGTAAAAATAAAAGTCATTTTGTGCCAGTCAACGAAAGAAAATAAACAGTGGGCACATCTGACCAGCAAAGAGAAAACGCAGTATTAAGGGAAAGTGCACAAAGGGGGCAGTGTGAACTAGCAGAAGAGTTCAGTCGAAACTTCTTAAAGATCCTTAGTTGTTTTCAGCTCTCCACCTTGACAGGTTCAAGCCCTGCAGTTTTTGCTTAATTTTCATAGAGCATCTCCACCACATCTCCCTTCCTTTGTGGAAGAGGGCTGACTGGGAAACCTGTTTGTTTTTCATTGGTTTACACTCTTGCGAAATGTTCTTGGGCAAACTCAGCCTGGTGGTTTTACTTATAGATTGCTGTGTTTCAGGCTACCCTTTGGACATTGTGAGAAGACACTGACCTGTGTATAGCCTTTTGTTTAAACCTGAGGTTTCCAATTAGCACGGCCAAAATATAATTACGTCGACTTGGTTCTGTTATGATTTGTTTCAAAGAAGCGTTTTTAAAGTCAGCCGAAGAATGTTAAAGAAACATGCCATAGCCAGGTCAGTGAGAGTGGCACCAAGTTAATGAAATGAGGAGACAGTGAGGTGGGGTAGACGTGACAGGGATTGAGTGAGAGGGCCTACGAGCACAAGGCGTCCTGTAGTCTAGACACTCGTGTCTAATGAGGAGAGAGACAGGGAACCAATATCAAGGGCTTGTGTGTGCCCTGCCTTCCCCCAGTCATTTTGATATGGAAAAGCCAGTGTGATACTAAAAGAGATTAAAAATAATTTTACATGCCAAAGAAAGTGAGGTTAATTTTTATGAGACACAGTAAAGAATAGTGGAAATAACACCAAAGACTCAGTCCTCTTTCTTGTTAACTGTGGTCTTAGACAAGCTGTTACCTTCTTTGGGTTTTAATCCTACAATCTACAAAATGAAAGGTTTAGAAGACAAAAGTCCAAGGACTCCTCCAGGTCTGATGGTGTCTTGTCTGCATTTTCACCAATTTTTTTTTTTTATTTTGAAAAATTTCAAGTCTATAGACTTAAAGTAACATCCATATACTCTTCACTTAGGTTTACCAATTGTCAACATTTTGCTGAATTTGCTTTAACTTTCTTTCTCTGTTGCTATCAATCTATCAATCATCTTTCTATTCATATACAGAGGAAATACAGGAGAAAAAAGTGTATGTTTTTATTATCTGTTATTAAGTCTTTTCAATTACGTTGCAGACATTCATGACATTTCATCACTAAATAGTTCACCATGCATCTCCTGAGAATAAAGATCTTCTACATAACCACAGAGTCACAATCACATCCAAGAAGATGACAATTCCATGGTAAAGAATCTGCCCACAATGCAGGAGATGCAGCTTCAATCCCTGGGTCGGGAAGATCCTCTGGAGAAGGAAATGGCAACCCACTCCAGTATTCTTGCTTGGAGAATCCCATGGACATAGGAGCCTGGCAGGCTACAGTCCATGGGGTCACAAAGAGTTGGACAAAACTTAGTGACTAAATAACAAGAACAATATAATCTAATACCCAATTCATATTCATATTTCTACAACTGTACAAAATTCTTGTACTGATTGTTATGCTTTTAGCCTTTCAGGCCATAGTGTTTCAAAACAGTGAACAGTGCTCCTCTTTCTCTTTGTCCTTTGTTTAAACTTATGTATGTTGACTTTTTGAGAAATTCAGTTATTTTTAGAACATTTTGCACACTCCGGATAAGGCAGATTGTTTCCTTGTGGTGTAGTTAACATGTTCCTCTAACTCTACATTTCCTGTACACCGAAAGGGCTGGCAGCTTGATCAGATGTAGATTAGACATTTCTGCCAAGATGCATCTTAAGCAATTTTGTGTTCTTCATGTTGCATCATGCCAGAAGTCACACAATGGGTTGTCCCAGTATCTGTGATGTTAAGCTTGGCCTCTTAGTTAAGGTGGTGATGGCCAGATCTCTCCAGAGTAAAAGTACATTTCTTCTCCTCTGTATTAGTAATCTGTGGGTTAAAACTGTGATGCCATATGAATAGACTGTCTTAGCACCCACTGATGATCCTCACCTGAATTCATCATTATGTTGGGATTGCAGAGACTGTCTCATTTTAGCCTTCCTTTTATGTTTATTAACTATCATTCTTTTGTAAAAATGAGCTTTCTTTTTATTCTTCCTTCTCTCTCTCTTTCTCTGTTCTCTATTTCTCTTCTCTCTCTTTCTGTTCTGTTTCTCTCTCTAGTCTCCCTTTCTCTCTCCCCCTCCCCCTGCCGCCCCCACCCTTTCCTTCTCCCTCTCTTTCAAATTACTATGGTCTCATGAATTGTATATATATTTAATGTGTTATAAACAATTACATTCTTTGTTCTTTTCAATGTCCAAATGGTCCCAAATGTGGCTAGAGGCAGAGCCTTTAAGATAGATCCTGAATTGCTTTTTATAAGAACACGCTGGTTTTTAAGTTTCTCCTTGTCGTTTAGCAATATAAAATATTTCTGATTCGCTACATACAGATTCAGCCATTCTCTAAGGAGTCCTTTTTCTTTTTAATGGAAAAGGATATTCACATTGAGATCTAGGCAATACGCGTGCTCACTGCCACTAAGTACCATCACTTGTAAGTCCTTTCAAGTGGGCAAAGCTAGGAAACATACACATATATGAATTCCTATATTCAAATTTCATATAAAAGGTTTTTTAAAAAAAAAACTTCTTTTCTTTTCTATTTTTATTTCTTTTCTCTTAAAATCTTGATTCCTGATACTATATCTACTTACATATTTTTAATATTGACATATAGTTTCAAAAGTGTAATACTAACATTACTAACAACTAATGGGCATACTAAATCTTTAGTTGCCTTTGAATTCCTTTTGTTAAAGTAGATCCCACTAAGGGATGGTGAGCCAAGCTCCTGATACATACTAAATTTTACTTGAATCAATTCTTTTCTCTGTGTGGTTATTTTATCAATATGATATACAGCTAGATTCATTTGTTTTTAAAATTGTATTCCAATTTAGAGTTTGCTTTTCTTTTAATTTTCCAGATAAATAATATACATCCTCCTGTATCCACTCCTTCTACCCCAGTCCCACTCCTCCTCCTTATAAATATTACTACTTTCTGGTTTATCCCTTGTGTGTGTGTCTGTGTGTCTGCTTGTTTTTGTTTGTTTGCTTGCTTTGCAAAACACATCTTTTCCTTTCTTCCTGGGCAGAGGATATCCTACTATACAGGTTTTTCTACCTTGCTTCTTTCACCAATGTATCCTAAAAGTTACTCCAAATTCATTCATAAAGATCTTCCTCACTCTTTTTCCTATATCACCAGATATTTTCAAAGGAATATTTTCAAAGTGAGACTTCAGAAAATAAGAACTAATATGTACTTGACACTGTGTCAGAAGATTTTAAAGGTGGAAATGGAGATCAAGTAAATCAATTTCTCCACTTCACAGCTGTTGAAACTGAGGCTCAGAGGAGTGAGATGACTGACCCCTCTGGTAGAAAAGCTCTCTGAGGATAAGACCCTGGAAGCTGCTGCTAGGTACAACCCCTGTTGAATGAAGTTTATATGCACTAGGAATAAATAATGCCAGCCAACAACAATCAAGAGGGAAATCTGATGGTGTCTAAGTCCCTACATATGAGTCTCTAAAGCCAGCTCTACATTCACCTTTTCCACAATATGAACAGAAAAAAATGACATAGTTATCAATACAGCAAGCTAAATTACCTCCCCAAAAGATGGAGATGGTGATAAGTTGCAGTAACTGCATTGCAAAAGGAATGTAGAATTAGAAAATAACATTACAAAATCAAGGTGAAAACTGCACAATAGATAAAGAGGAGGTTTCAGATTAGGACTTTCTACTGTGTTTCACAGTTCATTCAAACGCAGCCTGTAATGGGAGAACACGCCCTCCCTACGTGACCGCTGTTCTTTCCTCACCAGGAAAACATGTGATTCAAAAACAGGTCATGGTCTCCTCCAGAAGGAAATCCAGTGGTTTCTCCTATCTAAGCTCCCAACCCTAATTCTTTTGCTAAATACTTATCAAGCAAGTTTCAAAGAGCTAGGAGGGCTTCTATTATCTATGCCCCACAGAATAGTGACCTTTCAGTTAGCAAAATGGTCTTAAATTGGCTGTCTGTATAATCAGTTTCATCAAAGAGTCACAGCTGGAATTGCTGGCCCCAGGGCTTTGGGAAGTGGAGGTTTCATCTTTTATAAATTTTGATACTGCTTTCTCTCTCTTTTTCTAGAAGGGGAAGAAAGGTTTAGCCCAGTTTTAAAGGCCAGAGGAAGAAGATCTTTGTTTCAGTGGAATTAATTTGCAAAATCATTCTTTTTGGATTCTAGGCAGAGTAACTTGCTGAAATGATGGACCCATCATTTCATGTAATTGATGACAGCAACCTCCTAACGTCAACCCCTGCCTCCCCACCATTTAGCATCCCAGAGGTGCTATTCAGAAAAGTCCCACCAAAAGCCTCCCCATACTGGGGCCTATGAGTTCTTTCAGACAAAAAGTCTTTTGGCCATGATACCAAGTCCTTCCTTGACAAAGAGTGTAAGTCCAACTGACTAGGTTACTGCTGGGGTCTTCAGCATGGATACTTTCCTAGTGATACATCAAAAATCCTCCAGGATTAACTTTTCCTGACTACAGGGGGACCATAAGGAGATGCAAAACACCACTTTAAACACCAAACACTAGCTTATCATCTGTGTACTTGTGCTTAGTCATGTCCAACTCTTTGTGACCCCATGGACTGTAGCCCGCCAGGCTCCTCTGTCCATGGGATTCTCCAGACATGAATACTGGAGTGGGTTGCCATGCTCTCCTGCAGGGGATCTTCCCAACCCAGGGGTATAACCCACATCCTGTGTTTCCTGCATTGCAGGCAGATTCTTTACCACTGAGCCATCGAGGAAGCCCCCATAGCTTATCATATTGATTTTCAAAACTTAAAGTCCATGAGCTGCAATTTCTGCAACCATAAGATGAAGAAATAGAATACTACCTCAGAAGGGTATTTTGCTCAGGGAACGCTGATTGAGTAAGCGCATCACTGAACTAATTACTTTGCTAACTAGATGAGTCAGAGTTCTTGGTTGCAAGCAATAGAATTCAATATGGTATTAACTAAAGCAGGAAGGGAGTCTAGGCAAGATACCAAGGAGCTCAGAGAACTGGACAGAAACTGAAGAGCCAGCCCAGGAATGTGGGCTGGAACCTAAGCAGCAGGAAGACAGCTAAGGTCCTGCCACAGGAACAGTCCCTTAGCGTGCAGGGCGCGCACCTCCTCCCTCTGGCCGCCCCCGCTGCTGCTGGGCCCTCCACACTGTGCCAACTCATTTGCTAATACAATGCTCCTGTCCAAAAAGAAACTGAAATTACATTCTATTTCTGGGATACAAGTCTGTACTTTTGGGTCTCTTAGCTTCATCATCCAGTGTTTCCAAAATGTGTGAATTCAAATATGTGAAGAAATTACCACAATTTTGAAACGACCATTTCTTCTACCACCTGAGAAATACCTGCTTCTGCCAAAGATCCGGACCTTTTTCTGAAGATTAAAACTCAGTATTGAAAAAAAATAGATGGGCAGACAGATGGACAGATAGACAGATAATTCAGAAAAAAAATAAAAAAGAAACAACTGAAAGAAATATGTCTCAGGCACCTGACTTGAGCACTGAAGACTTGGAGGCAAATGTGATGGATTCTTTAAGTTTTAATTTTCCTTTTTCACACCAGGATTTTATCTACAGAGACAAATGGTTTCTGGCAATTATCTCATGCAAAAGCTTTAGGTTTTATATGGAAGGTGTTACATGAGATAGTAGACCATATCACCAATTATGGTTTCACAAGCTCAAAAAAGCCTTTAAAAAGGAATAAACCTCATGCAGAATGTTTTCTAAAGGCAAATTTTTATCCCAGAACTGTTCTGCCAGCCATACTGAGGACAGAGCCAGGTGCCTGGGCTCCTCCAGTGTAGTTCACCCCAGACACAGCCTAAAGAATCTGGATGTACGCTCAGCAACTGCTTCCAACAGACCTCCCCTCCAGTGCTGGTTGTGCTAGAGTGAGGCTTCGGCACGGATGTGCCCACCATGAATGGATGAACCAACCTCCAAACATGTTCCCACAGCCCTGGGTTTAGGCCTCGGACTCCAGACAGGAAGGGGCAGATGGGCATCTTATTCAAGAAGGTTTAAAACGTGACATGTGCTCTGGCCCAGGGAGCATCATGGGCCTCAGTAGTAGGAGGAGTGTCTGCAGAGGGAATTGCTGCTTCTTTTTCATTTTCTGGAAAAAGCTCAGCAGCCGCTCTAACTCCAGCACAGTAATAAAGGTTCTATCACCAAGAGGCAGCCTTCCAGCCATGGGGACGCTTGGCAGAAACTGCATCGCCAAGGGTGGGACTGACACTGGAAGCCAAGAGGTAAATCCTAAGCCATTAGTTCACACAGAAGAGAGTTGGGAAAGGCCATTAAAAAAAAAAAAAAATACTGGAAATGTTAGTCATTAGAACATGCAAAACAGCAGTGAATTTAAATGCTTGTAAATACAACCAAAATGCTGCAAACCTCAATTCATTCCAAAGATTTGAGACCGATTTTCTTTCTTTTTTTCCATTTTAGGAAGAAATTAAGATGCAGACAAAAAAAAAATTAGGTTAGTAAGGTAAGGTCTGACATCGCACAGTATCTTCCAGAAATGTAAGCCACATGACCCCATCCAAGCTGGACGAATGAATGTCCATGCCTCTGTGCAAGGAGGTGCTGTTAGGGTAGGGAATGGGAAAGAGGCCTGACCAGCTCAGAAGAAGGAATGGTGGGACCTGGGAGGAAGCATTTTCCTTTCTTGGAAAGGTTTGTTTTCTCAAACCCCATTCTCCCTGCTGAAGTCTGCTTCCCCAGTATGCCCCCCACTGCCTTGTGGCTCCCCCTGCCCTGACTCAGCTATCCCTCCCAGTCCCTCTGGCTCCCAGAACACCTCTCACACCTTCATTCAAGGGAGTGAAAGGTTTTGACTCTTCCAGAAGGAACACCAGTTACACAAGCAAGTGGGAAGATGGTCACAGAGTGTATGTTCCCTTCCTTTGCTTTTGTTTGTTTGTTGATGAGGGCAGAGTTGGGGGGCTGAGAAAGACAACAAAACAGGGAATTCTCCTGTCCCTAGAATCAGATTGTTCCTAAGACTGGACCTGGAGGTAGAATTATTTTCCTTATAGAAGGGAGGGGGAGGAAAGGAAGGATCATCCCTCCCATTCTCCCCACTCCCATACTCTCCACTTTCCCTTAATCCTACCTGTTCCCTCTGTGGTAGCATGCCTGGGACACAGGCTCTGGATCCCAGCCTAACTCATCACAGCCCTCCCACCCCACAGAAGCCCACACTCAATTTAGGCCTGGTGCTCTGCCTGTCTGGCAGCTTTTTCCAGTGTAGGGGAAAGGAGAGGCTTGGGGTGTGCAAAAGAGTGCCTAGGAAAAGTCCTGGCAGAATGAGAACCAGCAGGCAGAGAGAATTAGGATTCCTGAGCACATCTCAGGGGAACTTAGTCTTGGGATCTAAACAGAGGGCAGAAAGCAGCCAAAGGCAAGGCAGTAAAATCTAGAATTTTTGTCTTCAATTTGCAAGTGATAATGATGCCCCCGAGACTAACATCAGGATAACAACACACACACCCCCCCCATATTTGACCCTCACACCAACCTCTTGGCATATGTAATGACTGTCTCAACATTACAGACCCTGAAACCCAGCCCTAGGAAACTGAAATGACTTCCACCAAACAAAGTGCAAAACATACGAGAGAGGTTTGAGTCTTCTATTCTCCGCATATTAGTGATAAACAACCCATGAACTTCAGCAATTACTGCTGATGATCAAGATTTACCAAAACAAAAAGAGGGGAAAAGATTATAAAGGAAAAAAAGTACATTTTTTTTCTTTATAAAAGGAATCACAGTTAAATCCCCTGATGTGAACTAATAACTGGAACTCAGTGTGATAATGGATATGATGAGCCATGTCTGATTAATAAATCCCTTACAAGTTTTGTTTGATTATTATAATCTAATAAGATCTATATACACTTATGAGATTTTCACAAATTAAGTACTTCGCAGCGTTTTCTTACAACATTATTTTTCAAAGAGATTAACATAATCAATTATTTTATAAGGTTTCATGGGCTCATGAAGCTTCACATGATGAAACATAAACCAAATACAAAGATAATCTTTGTTCCAAATTATTCCTACATTTCAAATAAGGATGACAGTATCATGTAAGATAAGTTGGTATCTTTATAGTTTGCTTTTTAAGAATCACTTCCCCAAGGTGAGGTTTTTAGGACATACAAACACACAGAGAGACAGACACACACACACACACACACACAAAGGTGGGGTGGTGAAAGTCACTCAGTCGTGTCCGACTCTTTGCGACCCCACGGACTATACAGTCCACGGAATTCTCCAGGCCAAAACACTGGAGTGGGTAGCCTTTCCCTTCTCCAGGGGATCTTCCCAGCCCAGGGATTGAACCCAGGTCTCCCTCATTGCAGGCGGATTCTTTACCAGTTAAGCCACAAGGGAAGCCCAAGAACAGGAGAGGTAGGTGGTCAGGATTTAATAACTCACACTGCCACCAGGTGGAGGCAAAGTGCCATGGGTCACAAAGCCTAGAAGGGTAATGGAGAATTTGCTAAAATTACAGCTTGTAGTTCTGAGTTCAAACCTTACAGATTTATGATCATAAATCTTTCTATTTCTTATTATAGATATTTACTGAAGTATCAAGGCAAGCAAGCTATAAACAAACATTTAAAATTGCTTTGTAGAGGGGTTTTACAAATGAAAAATCACTGAAAATCCCTTCAATCACTGAAAATTCCTTTTCTCACAAATACCTTCAAAGAAACACTGCTAGCTCCTCCTTATGGTGCTTTAAATGCGAAACGCCCCCAAATCTGGATTATGTCTTGCAAAACTTCAGCTTGAGGGCTCTGACCTCTTTCCCAGAGTAAGAAAGAGGGGTGAAGGGAATTTGAAGGGTGGTGGTGGGAAAGGCAACAGACGGTGACCAGCTGGCCTGTTTGCCCAAGACAGTCCCAGTTTTAGCAGTGAATGTTCCATATCCGGGAAAATCCCTTAGTCTTAAGAGGAGCAAAAATATATACATAGCTTCTCATTTCAGACTCTCTGCTCCAAAACATTCATTTCTTCTCATTAGGGAAAAAAAGGCAAATGCCTTGTCATCTGATGAACTGTACACGTCCCATGTATAGAAATCCTCCTTTAAGCATGAGTCTACTGCTAGGTCAGGGGTGTGCTTTATATATTACATGGAGGCAGAATATACTGCAGATATACAATGTGTGTGCCGGTGAATGGTGATGCAGAGCAGGTGGGACCAGTATTGTATGTAAAAAGACAAGGCCTGTAAGAAGTCCCTCAGTTCCCCATCCTGACTTCTGAGGCTGACCCTTGAGGTCTCTGATGAGGCTGCCAGGTAGAAGAGAAGCGGGAAGGAAACCAGCCTGGGCTGACAGCGGATGCTGACTCTGGAGCAAAGACCAGAGGCTCCAGGAAGGCTATATTTAGCCCAGCCCTGTTAACAGCTCACCCACTTGGATATCCTTAGGAAAGTAACAAGGAGAGTTCTTGACAGTGAACCGGGAGTGAAATAACATGGACAGGCTTATGACTTGAAAAGAATACCTTTAAGGAAACGACCTAAAAAGGACAACTCCATGGGGATTCGATGAAAATGTTAATGTTATTTTGCGAATTGCTTTCCTGAGCAATATAGGTTCATTATATTCATTTCCTGTTCCTTCTCACATAATTGGCTCAATCATAATTTAGCTTTTGTTTAGGACACACATTCTTTATCAAGTTCACGCTCTTGGTCACACAGCGCCAGCAAAGCCTGCTCTCTACACCTGTCCCCTGCCAGTGCCTACTCATTGAGGAAACCAACAGACTGTGATAGCGTTCTTAAAAACACTGGTCTGGTAAGAATTATTTCCAGACCCTCCAAAAGGCAGGCCAGAGATGCTGACCGCAGAGGAGGCAATGTCACATGAGGATGGTTCTCTTGCCCTGGGGCTGCGAGCGGCACAGACAATGAACAAATGCAGCACGATGGAACACACACTACTAGAACAACACATTTATTTATTGAAGCTGAGGCCAGGGAACAGAAGACAGCTGAGAAATATGGTCGAGTTCCTAACTTGACAATGAATAAGCAGGCTCTAATTTACAATTGCACGGGTGTGAGACTGCCATATGTTATGTAAATAGCTGTGTGTCCCTTTAAGAAAAGTGGCGTGAAGACAAAGCCCTTTTGTACTACTGACTGAGCCTACCTTGATCTTCAGAAAATAAAAAGGCACCTGGATAGAGCTGCCAGATAAAATATAAGACACCCAGTTACATTTAAATGTCAGATAAATAATGAAAACATTTTGGTATAAGTATGTCCCAGTATTGCATAGCCATGCACATACTAAAAATACTCTCCATTGTTTACCTACAGTTAAAATTGAATAGAATGCCCTGTATTTGTATTTGCTGGATCTGGTAACCCTACCCCAGGGAACAAAAAGGAAGGGACTGTGAGATGGAGAGAGGAGTCGTTGTGAAGGCAAAGGAAGAGAAAGCTGACCGAGCATCAGTAACACCCAAGAGAGGAGAAGCCCAAACAGAGAGAAAGTCCAGGAGCACAGAGAAAACATTATATACTCTTTCTCTCCTTAGAAAAGAAAAGGATGTGATTAAAATGGAACAGCTGGAGAACAAAATAATCTTGGAAATTTTCAGCGTGATACCAAAATATAAACTCAATAGAAGGCTTTGTTTATAAAGAAGAGTATCTCTCCCACAAAATAGAACAAAAAGACAAAGACCTGGTAAATATCACAGAAACTATAACAGACATAGAGAACCAGTTCAGGAAGACCAATATTGACATTATAATGTTTCAGAAATAGAGAACTGGAGAAAAACAGAGGAAACTACCAAAAATTGATATTGAAAAGTTCATGGAACTGAATAATAATAGCGAACATTTATTGGGTGATTACCATGTGTTTTATAAGTATTAATTTATTTAAATCTCCAATCACCCTGAGATAGCCACTATTATTAGCCCCATTTCACAGATGAATAAACTGAAGCACAGAGAAGTTAGGTAACTTGTGGCCAACAAGGCCAAGACCAAGATTCAAATCTGGAGGCCAACTCCAGGGCCCAAGTTCTGGAAGTCATTGTGTCTTAGTCTGGCTTCCCTACACAAATAAAGCCAAAGACACAGGCTTACTTGCTATCCCTTCATCTGGGAGGGCAAGCCTAGGAAAGCAGGAATGAGGGAAAAGAGGGAGGAAGGCAGGAAAGGAGGAGAACAAATACCACAAGAGAAGGTGCTCTCAGGCTAGCCATGGACTTGTAATAAGTATAGCTGGTTGTTTTACAGCCTCTTGACAAACCAACCAGGAGACAGTAGGCTCCATTGGCCAAACATTCCCATGGGGTTTTAACCCTCCCTCCCTGCACTTCTTAGTTGTTCCCCCTGGCCTTTCAGAGGCCACCAAAGAAGCCAGATCCATGGCATCCAGACAAGTGCACACGGGCCGGTAGCATGTCTGTGTGCTTGTACATCTCCTGGCAGTTTCTTGGGCATTGCTTGGGGAGCCAACAAGCATGTGTAGATGTTGGGTGGATCCAGAGCCTCAGGCATCAGTGGGAACAGGGAATCCCTAGGGCAGGAAGTAAAAGACAGGTGGCATGAAGAATGAGGCAGAATCCTGCCAAATCATGCCTGTGAGTGACAGGAAAGCTTGGAGTAGTTGCCACTGAAGGCCTGGCCAGCCAAGCAGATGATGATGGAGACAGAGCTCAACAAGAACTGGAACTTCTCCTCTGGGGCCTTGAAGAATGTTGGTTGGTGCCAGGTGATCCTCTGGAGGGCTATCAGTAAATGGCAGCTGGACCCACCTAGAGAGATGCATAATTGGACTGGGCACATTTTCCTATGTTGAGTCCACAGAACTGAATACTGACAATGACTCTGTCAATACAGCAAAAACATTTACTGAGGTGGTACCCAGTGCCAGGCACTATTCTAATGCTACATTTATGTTATTCATTTTAATCTGACAGCGGTATCAGAAGGTTCCTGGTGATTTTACAGACAAAGATACTAGCACAGAGAGGGTTAGTAACTCAGCCAGCACCACAGTTGGCTTTTGATATAAAGCTCTGGGGAGCTGGTTTTGAATCTGGGTCATCTCACTCTGGTGTCAGTTCATTTAACTATCAAAAGCCCACTGAATGATCAGCAAACACAGGAGAAAACTTCCCCAAATGTGGAAGCTTGAAACATCAGGAATAAAAAGATGATTCTAAAAGTTTCCAGGAGGACAAATCACAAGAAAATGAGACTCAGGATGCTTATTAGTCTTCCTAACAGCAATACTAAATGCAGGCAACAACAGAGCAATGACTTCAAATTTTTAAAGAAAATAAATTTTCAACCTAGAATTTTACATCCAGTCAATTTGTCAAGTATGAAAACACAATAAAGACACATACAGACAGGTTTAGGCTCAGAAAATTGACACTTTTTTTTCTTAGAAAGTTACTAGAGGATTCTAGAGATGGTAAATACAACCTAGAAAATCCATTAAGAGAAGATCCCAGGTTGATAACTGTGTCACAGGACCAGAGAGTCATCCACCCATAGCAAAGCTGGAAAACAGAGGGTTCACAAGAGTGTCCAGGAAAAAAGTGGACCCGTAGGTGATACAATAGATGAGATGTTGAAGCAACTGAAAATAAGAAGCAATTTAGTTCAGTTCAGTTCAGTCACTCAGTCGTGTCCGACTCTTTGCGACCCCATGAACTGCGGCATGCCAGGCCTGCCTGTCCATCACCAACTCCCGGAGTTCACTCAGACTCACGTCAATCGAGTAGGTGATGCCATCCAGCCATCTCATCCTCTGTCGATCCCTTCTCTTCCTGCCCCCAATCCCTCCCAGCATCAGAGTCTTTTCCAATGAGTCAACTCTTCACATGAGGTGGCCAAAGTATTGGAGTTTCAGCTTTACCATCAGTCCTTCCAATGAACACCCAGGACTGATCTCCTTTAGAATGGACTGGTTAGATCTCCTTGCAGTCCAAGGACTCTCAAGAGTCTTCTCCAACACCACAGTTCAAAAGCATCAATTCTTCAGCACTCAGCTTTCTTCACAGTCCAACTCTCACATCCATACACGACCACTGGAAAAACCATACCCTTGACTAGATGGACCTTTGTTGGCAAAGTAATGTCTCTGCTTTTGAATAAGCTATCTAGCTTGGTCATAACTTTCCTTCCAAGGAGTAAGCGTCATTTAATTTCATGGCTACAGTCACCAACTGCAGTGATTTTGGAGCCCCCAGAAATAAAGTCTGACACTGTTTCCACTGTTTCCCCATCTATTTGCCATGAAGTGATGGGACCAGATGCCATGATCTTAGTTTTCTGAATCTTGAGCTTTAAGCCAACTTTTTCACTCTCCTCTTTCACTTTCATCAAGAGGCTTTTTAGTTCCTCTTCACTTTCTGCCATAAGAGTGGTGTCATCTGCATATTAGGCAACTGTTAATTTAAAGAATGACAAAAGGCTATATAAGAAAAGACATGTAATCACAGTGTTATTGGTTTAATGATACAAACACTAATTATTGGTATAATAAAATTTGGGGGAGAGGATAAGGAAAGAGAATTTGAGTTATTAAATCTTCATCTAACACTTTTAAATTAAAAAAATTTTTTCTTTTTATTGTATGTGTATGAGATGATGGATGTGAAGTAAGCCTATTGTGGCAATCATTTTACAAGATATATATAAATCAAATCATAATGCTCTGCACCTTAAATTTATACAGTGATGTACATCAACTATTTCTCAATAAAACTGGAAAAAAAAACTTTTAAAATTGCAATATATGAATATTATCTAAACATTTGAGAGTGGATACCAGAGAAACCAAATAAAATTTCAAAGGAGTTACCTTTAGCAAAAGATTAGCAGCTGGTGTCAAGTTGTGTAGGATACTACTTTGTATTATAAGCATTTTTAGCATTATTTAAAGGTCTGTCTAGTCAAGGCTATGGTTTTTCCAGTGGTCATGTATGGATGTGAGAGTTGGACTGTGAAGACAGCTGAGTGACAAAGAACTGATGCTTTTGAACTGTGGTGTTGGAGAAGACTCTTGAGAGTCCCTTGGACTACAAGGAGATCCAACCAGTACATCCTAAAGGAGATCAGTCCTGGGTGTTCACTGGAAGGACTGATGCTAAAGCTGAAACTCCAATACTTTGGCCACCTCGTGCGAAGAGTTGACTCACTGGAAAAGACCCTGATCTGGGAGGGATTGGGGGCAGGAGGAGAAGGGGACGACAGAGGATGAGATGGCTGGATGGCGTTTGGGTGAAATCTGGGAGTTGGTGATGGACAGGGAGGCCTGGCATGCTGCAATTCATGGGGTCATAAACAGTTGGACATGACTGAGTGACTGAACTGAACTGAATTTCTTAATTATGTATATAATTAATTTTTTTAAAATAGAACTTATTTTTTAAAGAGGGAAGACCATAAAAAGAATTCATGCAATTAAGAATAAAGCCACATGGAGCTCCCAAGTTCTTTTCACAGTTCTTCTCCTTGGCACTTGACCAGCTTCATGAATTCCCATCCTTTGACTTCTTACCTGTGTTTCCTGGTTGCACTCCATCTCTGGTTTTGATGATCTGGTGGCATCTGGTTCCCCATTCTGACATCCCCTGCTCACACAACATCCAAGCTCACTTTCTGACACTGACTTTGATATCTTCCTCTCCCCCTGCCCATTTCTCCAACTTATACACAAGTGGCTCAGAAGTGTGGATTTAATCAAGAAATCATAGGAAATATAATCTGCTGTGACTTTGACCCAGTCACCTCACTTCTCATAATTCCTTTTCTGTAAAGTAAGAAATTGAACCTTTATGATCTTTAATCTCTTTATATCAATAACATTCTGTTATTTGTATCTTGATCAGAAGGCTTGGTTGGCAGAGGTGTATAAAAATAATCACAAAGAAAGTGATATCATCTATTCTATGTTAAAGGAAAATAAATCAGTGAAGTATCATACTGGGCTCTGTTCACCTTAAAAAGAAGTTTGAAACTCTATACCTGAAACCTAAACAATCAAGGGTCTAGATCTGAATCAAGCCAGTCGAAAGCTTAAATGCAGAATAGAGTGCTCCAAAGTCATTAAACTAGTCAGTCTTGATCAAACCTCTTTTATGATCCCTTTTAAGAAAGAGGTATTCAAATCCAGATTATAACAATGGCTTCTGGTGACCAGCACAATGGAGGGAGTTTGGCTTTAAACCCCCCAACCACTTAGAAGTGACAGAGGCAGTAGGAAACAAAGGCAAAAAGATGGTCCCTGTCATGTTGATGTACGGCAGAAACCAACACAATATTGTAAGCAATTATCATCCAATTAAAAATAAATAAAACTTTAAAAAAATCATTAAACCCCACAAAGATGGTCCCCCGGCCCCTGTTCAGCAGGAAGAAGTTTCAGAAGAAGAGGTCTTTGGCCCCTCACCTCTTAAGAATAAGGGTGTAGAATCTCTCAGTGGGGAATGAGATAGGCTTGAACCCTGGGACCCTTTGCTGCAGTGCCACAAAGCACTATTCTTGAGCAACAAAATAGAAAAAACTATATGGGACTAAAAAGAACGTTGCACAGTTAGGGCAAATTCTGGACAAAAGATACAGAGACCATAAACCCCAATTGTCACTTCTGAAGAGCCCAGAGCAAATACAGAGCATGACCCATGCACACAATCCCACCTAAGGGATGGACAAACCACCTAAGTCACCCCTCCAGCCCAACCCCTGGACACATCTCCACCCTCAACCCATGTAAGGAACAAGCTTACCCCACCCCTCAGGGAGCAACCAAGCAAGGGAACCTGTCATTTGTTCTCACTCAACCCTGATGCAGGAGGGGCCCCAATAAAGCCTTGCCTGAGGGCTTCCGCAGTGGTCCAGTGGTTAAGAATCCGCCCTGCAATGCAAGGAACACTGGTCTGGGAAGATCCCACATACTGCAGAGCAACTAAGCTCATGTGCCACAAGTACTGAGCCAGCACTCTAGAGCTGGCAAGCTGAGACTACCGAGCCCATGCACTGCAACTACTGAAGTTTGTGCTCTAGAGCCTGTGCTTTGCAACAGGGAAGCCACCACAATGAGAAGCCCAAGCACCATGAGAAGAGTAGCCCCTGCTCACTGCAACCAGAGAAAGCCCCCATGCAGCAATTAAGACCTACCATAGCCAAAAAATAAAATAAATAAATCTTAAAAAAAAAAAAAAAAAGGAAGAAAGAAAGATGGTCCCAAATGACAAAACAGTTGAATAAGGACTCAAAGATGCACATATTTCCCTAGTTAAGGGAAAGGAAGATTTTACTGTAATAGGCCTTTTTCCCTTTCTCCCAAAATACAGAATACCAAACTCTATGAACTAATCCACTTGTGTTGGGCTGTATTCCAGAGGCCTGCAGGCCCTGTACTTGCCCGGCCTCAAGACTGAAGAAAGAGCTTGGAGTCAGTGACAGAGACAGTAATGGTTTAATGGTTAGAGGGTTCTTACACACCCAAAACAAAAAGGAACCTGGAGCGACACTCATTCACAGACGGTGAGTCACAGGCAAGACATGGCAGCAATCTTTGCTACCAGGAGGAGAGGGGGACGACAGAGGATGAGATGGTTGGATGGCATCACCGACTCAATGGACATGAGTTTGAGCAAGCTCCAGGAGATGGTGAAGGGCAGGGAAGCTTGGCATGTTGCAGTCCACGGGGTCGCAAAGAGTCGGACACGACTGAGCGACTGAACAACAACATATCCAAAGCAAAAAGGATCCTGGAGTGACATACATTCATGGGTAGTGGATTGCAGGCAGGTCATGGTGGCAGTCTTTGCTAATGGGGAGAAGTACGATTACCAGTTACAGAGGGGATTGAAGTCAGGTTGGCTCATCAGTTGCCAGGGAAACCAGCAGAGGAGCATCGCTGCTCCCCATGAACTATCACGGTAGGGACACTTCTTATCTAAAGATTAGAACAATCACTATCTGGGGCTGGGGGCAAGTACATAGGTATTTCTTGACTAGACTCTATGACTGAGAGGGAAAGTCAGGTGAGGAAGGTGTGGGTGAGGCAGGGGCAGGTAGAGCAGGGAATGTACAAAGAGCAAGAGGGCAGCCATCTTGGGTGGCCTGATCATATAATTTGTCAAGTCAGCCTTAGGACCAAAAGAGAAATAATTACTAACTGGGAAGATGTAAATGGCTGGTTTAACATACCTTCTAGGATTAAAGAGAAAATGCTAGATACATGAGGTCCCAAAGCCCTTGTGTCACTAAGTAGATTAGACTTAATGGAACCTTGCCATTGTGTCCCAGAAAAACACACAGGGATCCAGGGAGGTCAATCTTTTGAAGGATTAATGATCCACAAGTCTTTTACAAATATAAGAAATTAAGCAAATTTGATATATATTGAAGTAGTAGACACTCATACACATATAAACACACACACGCATTCTGAGAAGCAGATAGTAAACAGAATACCGGAAGAAAAGGAAGAGAAATGAACCTTAAAAATCCTAAAGAGGAAGGAGAAATCACTAAGGATTCCCAGGCCTCTGCTAAAACTGGATTGATTTTTTAAAAACTGGGAAGTCCAACCCTGCTAAAGGGCTTATGTTATAGCACTGATTGCTGAACTGGGCCACATGGGCATAAAACAATAAAGGTGTTCCTTGGAGACGGAACATTTTCCGCCAGTACATACTCAGTACACATTTACTGAAGCATGGGAATATTCATGGAAACTTTCCAATGAGCCTGGCATGGCACTCACTGCCTTGCATACTTTGGCCCATTGCATAACAACCCTGTGAAGCATGAACTATCAGTGGCCTCATTTCACAGATGAAGAAATGCACACAAAAAGGTTAGGGAACATGCCAGTTTTCACAACTGGAAGGCCATGTTCTGAATTACGGTGCTGCTTGTTGGTCCACCGGCAGTGATGGGAGAGGTGACCCCAACTCTGAGTGGAACTAGATGTGACGATCTGAAAGGGGCCTAGGAACATTGACAAAAAATAGACAGGCATTTAAGGTCATCCAATGGGATGAAGAGTTAAGAATAAAGACTACTTGGTGTTAGACATGATTTTCAAAATATTTAAACACCACTGAAGAGGAGTCACCGCTCTGGCTTCCAGTGAAGGTTTGGAGGGGTCAGTGGGTGACCTGGGTCCCTGGATAGGTAACTGCTGTCAGATGCCTGTCAGAGAGACCTAATGAAAAGGACACAGTTCAAAAGTCTGCACTATAAATTAAACTCGCCTGCAGACTTTCCATATTGGATAATAAGGGAAACAGAATCAAGAGGTTCCTTCACCTCCTTGGACCCAAAGGCCCCTATGCCTGTTGCTGGGGTTGTAAATATCTCCCTGGGGATGGTTAGGGTATGTGATAGATGTGTGTGTGTGTGTGTGTGTGTGTGTGTGTGCAGCAGTGAGGGGGGGATAGTGGGGAGTGGGGATGAGTGGGTCAAAGAAGTTCTTCACAAGCCCAAAGATGTCTTTGAGATCTTATATTTATCTTTAAAATTAAGCTAATTTAAAATTCTTTCCCATAATGGATCAGTCCTTGATTTAACAACAACAAAAATCCCTTCTGAAATACTTAGTAAATTTGATGCTCCAAAGAGAGGACCCATAATTATCTAAAAGCTTCAAGAACCACAGTGCAGACCCACATATGGTACCCTGTGCACTTGCTCCTCAAACGAGTACATCCTACATACCACCGTGATTAGTAAGCTGAGGATGCTCTGGACAAGCCAATGGAAAGAAGGAAGGAAGGAAATGAGCAAAGTGGGGGTGACTCCTTAGGGAATGCCAGCTTCAAGGAGGCCTATCCATGTCTCTTGTGACCCATCTCCACTGCAGAAGGTGAGCAGTTTTTTTTTTTTTTTTTACTGATACCCAAGGCATAAGCCAAACACAAGCATTCAAGACAGATTTTCAGAACAGACCCTGGAGATGCCAAAGGATAGATCTAACAGGAATAATTAATCACCTAGGAAAACAGAATCTGAACCTGAGAGACAAAGCAGCTGACAAGAAGGGAATTCTATATGGAAAACTATTAGACATGGATGTTAAACATCCCTACCATCTGTGGCAGGAGAATAAATCATGTCACCAAGAGCAATTTGCAGGTAAAGAAAAGTTAAGGAGAACAGAACAGGGGAGCCAGAAATGCAGAAGGGTCTCTCAGGTGGGAAGAAGATCCATGATCTGGGCCGGACCCCCAACCCAGAGAGCGAGACACACCAGGTACCCTGAAGGCAGCAATGGTGACCTGGCTCAAAACCAAATGATGAGCAGGCTTACAGAGAGCAAGAACAGAGGTCTCCTCTCAGAATGCTGGGCGGTTATCTGGCAAAGTGGTACAAGAGACTGGGACGTGTGGCCATTCAAATTCAGGTATGTGACAGCTGAATAACCGCATGCCATTTTTCACCCTGATATGGAATAATATTTGCATTTTTGTGCGCTTCAAACATGAAGGACATAGCATTTGTGTATTCTATGCATATTATATACATATATACATATTAATATATGTAATGTGCTGTGCTGTGTAGCTCAGTCATGTCCAACTCTTCTCTTTGCAACCCCATGGACTGTGGCCCCCAGGCTCCTCTGTCCATGGAGATTCTCCAGGCAAGAATACTGAAGTGGGTTGCCATGTCCTCCTCCAGGGGATCTTCCCTACCTTCCCTCCCTCGGGATCTGTAATCTGCCTTGACTCCTGGGCTAGAGTTTGATGTATGTGGATTTTAGAAAACCAGCTGATAGGAAATATGCAGAATGAGCAAGTCCCTCTACAGAGGTGGACAGTAGACTGCTGGCTGCACAGGACTGAGAGAGGGAGTTGGGAGAAATGGAGGGTGACTGACAGTACATCTGGGGCTTCTTTATGGGGTGATCAAAACTTACTAGAATGAATTGCGGTAATGGTCATACAACTCTGCAAACATACTAAAAACCACTGGATTGTGCACATGAGGTGAACGGGTTGTATGTGAATTATATCTCAATAAAACTATTAAAAGAAACCATAAACCTTGAGTTAGTGTCCTCATACTGCCATTTACTAGCTAGATGCCCTTGAGGAAGTTCTTTACCCTTGTTTCAGTGTCTCCCTCTGTAAAGCAGGGATGATACTCAGTGCTACCTAGCTCATAAGGGAGCTGTGAGTTCTGAGATCACACATGTGAGAGAGCCTGGCATCAAGTCCTGTATATGGCAGAGATGCCATATACAGGTATATGTAAAGCTGTAAATGTCAGCTTTGTGCCCATTTATCTCAATGTAACAAACAGATGAATTCATTTGAGAAGTGAGGTTTGGCGTTAGATTGATACTTCTTGATAGAGGGCCCTCAGACCTCCAGAGAGGCTAGAAAACTGTTGCTGGGCTTCCTCTGGATACCTTCTACCAGAAAACCTCCCCGAAGTTGTAGTCACCAGAGATCAGGCTGCCCCAGACTGCTTACAAACATCAAGTTTCTTTGGACTGGAATTAGACAAACTCAGCATAATTATTTGCAAATTCAAACTTTCAGTTTAGCAATTATATTAGCCTTTGGTTAATTAGCTTATTGTTGTTGTTGTTAGTCGTGTTCAACTCTTGCAACATCATGGACTGCAGCCTGCTAGGTTCCTCTGTCCATGGGATTTCCCAGGCAATAGTACTGGAGTGGGTTGCCATTTCCTTCTTTGGGGGAGCTTCCTGACCCAGGAGTCAAGCCCACGTCTCCTGCATTGGCAGGTGGATTCATTACCACCAAATTACCTGGGAAGCCCAATTATCTTATTATTACCTGTTAAATGTGGTTTATCTGGGAGACAAAAATCTTTCAAAACACAGGACCCACAGAATAAACTCTGAAAAGGGGTTTGGATGGTGAAAAGGTGGACAACCATTGAACCAGTTTCTCCAAGCTCCTTCAGCTCTATTTTGGATTTTGGAGGAAGGATGTTTGCCAGAGACAGGGAGCAAAGGTGTTTTGTGCATTCCCGTGTGCTGAGATGGCAGCATGAGTGACAGCAGAAGGGAAGCAAGGGCTCTGATCCTTTCTGGCTGCTTCTCAGCATGGCTCAGTGTGTAAAGAACACACTTGCAATTCAGGAGACACAGGAGACATGGGTTCCATCCCTGGGTTGGGAAGATGCCCTGGAGGAGGAAATGGCAACCCACTCCAATATTCTTGCCTGGAGAATTCCATGGACAGAGGAGCCTGACAGGCTACAGTCCATGGGGTTGTAAAGAATCAGACATGACTGAGCACATGGCACACTCAACCACTAATTCTGGCTAAGCCACCTAATTCTGGCTTCAGAATCTAAACGTTTTAAAGGCCAGTGCAAGGCAATCTAGTTCATAGTCCTGTCACTAAGGTCATCTTTTATTTGCAACACAGGTGAGGTCAAAGCCACAGTCCTAGTTACTCCTGTTCCAGGACAAACAAAGGCTTGATGTGGCTTGTTTCACCTCCCAAGTAAATTCTTATGAAGCACTTTGAGTCTTCAGAGGCATCTTCCGGGCTCAGCAGCAGAGCTATTTGCTAGAAGGAAGCGTCACTTGGGGCTTTGGTTCTAAGTGGATCTGATCCTGCTCGGGGTGCTCAGTATCCCTCCCCATGGGCCATGCACACAGCTTGTTGGATGATGGCCCATTTCTAGACTTGGGAGCTGCCCCCTTGTCTATGCGTCAGCTAGCAGAGAAAGACTTCTGCTTACAGAAGGTCAAAGTAAGTATAAGACTGGCAGCTGTCTTCTAAGAAGTTTCCCAGTGTGACAGGTACTCATTTAAGGACTTGACAGTGATCCCTGGCCTGACCTTTGGTCTTAGGGTAGACACAAAGAGGACAACTGACTATGATCATGTGGCTGATGCCTAAAGCCATTCTCCTCCTGAAGACAGATCTGGGACAGAGATCCACTCATGGGCTGTGGAAAGGTGTTTTGTGGCCCTGAATCAGGACAGAGAGGAGTCTGGCAGCTGAAAGTGGCAACTATCCCCATTGCAGGGTCTGCTTTCATAGTTGTCTGGGAAACCTTACAAGTTGATGGTTAATGCTCCAGGTGCAGCCACCAACCCAAAGAGAGCTCAGGTGGGCAAGGTCCACCTTTGTCTCGGGCCTCTCCTTTTTCTAGCTTCCATGGTGATTATGCCCTTGTGACTGACTGACATCACCTATCTTTAAATGCACTAAAATATTCAATCAAATTATTCAGATTTCAGAAGTCTGGGAGCCAAGGTATATCTCTCAAATTCTGCCTATAACTGGACCCTCAATGGATAATTTATTCCCCATTCTTTGAAGGGGGTCTCACTGCAGCCTCTGAGCATTAATAATCACAGACTAATGTTTACTAAGTGCCTACAAAGTGCCAGGCAGAACGCCAAGTACTAACTCATCTAATCCTCATAAAAACCTCATGAGGAGGGTTCTGCTATCTCCATTTGCAAATAAGGAACCTGAGGCACAGAGAGGTAAAGTAACTTTCCAAAGAGCATGCAGTTCCTAAGTGGAGGAGGCAGTATCTGAATGTAGACAATCCAGCTCCAAAGGCAATACCTTAATTGGATGCGTCACAAATACTAATAATAGTCACTGCTTGAAAGGTCTTCCCCAAGGAAAATAAAATTAACTGGATTTCAGAGGAAACAGATGGAATTTTCTGGAGATTTAAGGCTCTGGCTCAGTGCTGAATCCAGCCTTTATGAATAAGTAGAATGTGCAGTGGCTAGAAAGGGGGAGGAGGCACAGGTAAGCAGCCCCTTGTCCTGGGAACGCCCTCCCTCCTGTCTGGTTTGGATTTCCTGCTTTTGTGGTCATCGCTTTGACTCACTGTATTACTCATTCAGGAAATTTGTATTAACTACTTTCTATGCAACCGACCCTTACTCCTGGAAGGAAAGTTATGACTAACCTAGATAGCATATTCAAAAACAGAGACATTACTTTGCCAACAAAGGTCCATATAGTCAAGGCTATGCTTTTTCCAGTGGTCATGTATGGATGTGAGAGTTGGACTGTGAAGAAAGCTGAGCACTGAAGAATTGATGCTTTTGAACTGTGGTGTTGGAGAAGACTCTTGAGAGTCCTTTGGACTGCAAGGAGATCCAACCAGTCTATTCTGAAGGAGACCAGTCCTGGGATTTCTTTGGAAGGAATGATGCTAAAGCTGAAACTCCCAATACTTTGGCCACCTCATGCGAAGAGTTGACTCACTGGAAAAGACTCTGATGCTGGGAGGGATTGGGGGCAGGAGGAGAAGGGGACGACAGAGGATGAGATGGCTGGATGGTATCACTGACTCAATGGATGTGAGTCTGAGCGAACTCCGGGAGTTGGTGATGGACAGGGAGGCCTGGCATGCTGCGATTCATGGGGTTGCAGAGTTGACCACGACTGAGCGACTGAACTGACTGATGTAACAGACACTGGAGATGCCAAAGGAAGACACAGAGCTGCTACCCTCGAGGATCTCCCATGGTAAGACACTAGCATGCGTTGCCACCTGTATTATCTAGCTGCGCTTCCCAGGTGGCTAAGTGGTAAAGAATCCAGCTGCCAAGCAGGAGACATAGGTTAAGTCCCTCAGTCGGAAAAATCCCCTGGAGAAGGAAATGGTAACCCATTCCAGTATTATTGTCTGGAAAATCCCATGGACAGAGAAGCCTGACAGGCTATAGACCATGGGGTCTCAAAGAGTCAGGCATGACTTAGTGACAACAAGAACAACATATTGTCTAGTTAATCTAATCCTTGGAATCATACTGAGAAGTAGGCAAGATGGGAATTGATACACCCATTTTTATAATTGGGAATACTGAGGCACTAAATAGCTAATTGCTCTGCCCTGGTGTCTCCCAAAATCATATCCACTGGAATTCCAAATGAAGCTCTGTTTCAAGTGTTTTCTGTCTTCTTGCTTTTGTTTATATTAAAGAAAGTGAAAGTGTTAGTCACTCAGCAGTGTCCCACTCTTTGTGATCCCAGGACTGTAGCCCACCAGGCTCCTCTGTCCATGGGATTCTCCAGGCAAGAATACTGGAGTAAGCAGCCATTTCCTTCTCCAGGAGATCTTCCCGACACAGGGATTGAACCCAGGTCTCCCACATTGCAGGCAGATTCTTTGCCACTGAGCCACTAGGGAAGCTTGTTTATATTAATGATGTGGCCAACTTGCTAGCAGGCTTTCACTAGTCATCAATGAAATGAGGAAAAAAAAAGATAACAGAGTTTTTTTGTTAAACTAAATTTCTCCCACTTAAAGACCTATCCTCTAACTCTAAAATTATGTCCTTCCTACTTTTGGGTATTAAAATGCCCTTTTATAAATACTGGTAGTTTTTATTTTCTTTTCAATGCATTTACATGGCAGAACAAAATGTTAGTAATTTAGTTCTTTCCCAAACATGTTCGCTGGTCTTTGAACCCTCAGTACATAATTCCTGAGAGAGACAGAAAGTCCATCCCATCATCCAGAGGTGTAGATAAGCCTCCCACTACTTGTAGTACCTAAGGACCTGAGACCAAGGCCTTGACTGGGAGGACAGGGAGGCTTGGAGGGAGCTTCGAATGAGGAAGACAAAGAATGATACGCTGTGGTCCTTTTTCTCTGATTTATGTGATGCATGACTTTCCATAGCCATGGCAACTGGCCAAAAATGATAAGGCTGATTAATTCCACAAGTGCATTATTCACATGTCACCAAATATTGACTCTTACCAACCTCCTTCCCCTCACCCATCTGCCCTGATGTGTCAAATCAAAATAAATCAACAAACAAAAAGTGGCAGGCAGATGACACCCCAGGGATGCTGCAGCTAATTACAGAGTTGCCAGTCCTAGAGTCCCAAGCAGCTGCCCCATTTCTCCATCTCCCTTCTTCCCTAGTGACCAGGGGTACAATCACACACACATGCGTGCGAACACACACACACACACACACACACATTTTAGATGGGAATAGTTGAATATGTGAGGGGGGAAAGGGTTGGGGGCAGCTGGGGTGAAAAAGACTTAAAAGAGCCTAGGAAGTAATGATAACTGTAGACCATTTATTAATATGTGCCAGGTATATTAGTGCCACCACAACTCTAAGATGTAGAAACTATTATTATTGTTCCCACTTTATAGATTAAAAACTAAAACTTTATTTACATTAATCAACTTGTTCAAAGCCAAATATGTAGCATTTTATGGTCTGAACTCCAAATTAGTGCCTTTAATCCCTCCCTGGCCAACTTGCACTTACAGCTACCTGGATGCATTTTTCAATCACTCTGTGCTTTCATTTCTACATCATGATAATGGGACAATTATGGTACCCAGCTCACAGGGTTGTTGTGAGAAATCAATGAGCTAACACATGTAATGTACTTACAGTCGCTTTGGTACGTATGTGCCCAGTATGTGTCGGTTTATTATCAATATTGTTATTTTTATTGCACGGTATTGTCTTCTTTAGCTGGATGAAGGGAGTGTGGAGGTCACAGATTTTATAAGCAAAGAGGATACATTTGGGTGTATGAGAATTCTTGGGATCTAGTGCCAAGAGAACTACATTTCTTCTCCAAGGCAGAGTGTAAGCCATCTTCTCTACACCTGTCCATACCAGGTTGAACATTTCCACGCCTTGTAGATTTCTGAGCTCTTGTTCTCTTCACTTCCTTCTGCCTCCTCTCTTCTGACAGCTCACCAGAGAAGCCACTCCCCCCACATTTCAGAGCCCTCTCTCCACTGAGTCACAAGCTGTTAGACTGCACAGCCCCACAGCAGTGGTTGGAATGAATTGCCACACCAATGGCTGGGTGGTGATGTGTACCACACCTGCAGAAACTCCCGATGAAGCATAGAGGGAGACGGGCTCATCGCTCCAGCCTGCTATTTTTAAAAGCAATTTCCAGCATTCTCCCCCTTCACTGCTTTCCACCAAACTATGAGAAAACATCACAATTAATTGACTGGAACATTCCCAACAGCTGCTACCCAGCTCCATTCAGGGCAAGTGGTACACACAAATGACTTTAAATTTAGTCTTACATTTTGTAACATGGAAAATAAAACCAATCACCCCTGTGAACATGAGTTATGAGTTTCCTTTTCCAGCTTCTGTAAATATGACTAAAGTCTCAGTCACCAGCCTGAGTGTGTCACAAATATGCTTCTTTCTCTCATGACCTTCTTCCGTCACTGACTGCATTTTCAAAAGTGGCCCGAGGCTGGAGACCAGCTGTTCTCTGGTTCCCTCAAGAGCTGGTTGCAAACAGTGCATCACTGGCTTGTGGGTTTTTTTCTTGATTCTTTGAGGGAGGCATTTAAATGTGCTAAATGGAAGTGAAGAATCATAGGATGGATAATAGGATGTTAAAATGGAAAGTTTCTACCAGTAGCCAAGATAGAACAGATGTGAGCGTAAAATGCAAAGTATAGATTAAAAAAAAAAAAAAAAAAAAAGTGCGAGCTCCATGACTGCTTGTGCTGGATTGTTCTAGTGTCAGTTTATTTACAGTTGCTCAGTCCTATCCAATTCTTTGCAACCCCATGGGCTGCAGCCTGCCAGGCTCCTCTGTCCATGGGATTTTCCAGGCAAGAATACTGGAGTGGGTTGTCATTTCCTCTTCCAGGGGATCTTCTCAACCCAGGGATCGAACCTGTGTCTCCTGTATTTCCTGCATTGGCAGGTGAATTCTTAACCACTGAGCCACTGGGAAGGCTTTACACTGGGTGCTACATTTTCCAGAAAACTTTACAGAGTGTTCTGGATTTGAGTTTATCAGATGTGAACCTGAAGGGTCCTGGGATGTAGAAGTGAAGCAGCCACTCTGCTCACTGATGCTTGCTGTTGGTTAAGGGCAGTAGACCAAGGCACAGGCTCCAGTGGATCCTAGTTCATCTTCACTTTTCCCTGTTGGGTGTCCAGCTCTCCTTCTCAGCTGCTGACCCAGCTGCCCAGCAGTGACCCCAGGCCCACCACAGGCACTTAGCCACCAACTGTGAGGAAGCAGCCAGGAAGAGCAGACACCCTTCCCCAGGGATCCATACCTACCTCCTTCTCATACCTACTCCAGCAGCTGGAACAGCCCAGGTTCCAGGCTTCCCTGAGAACTCTGACTCATTAGCCTGTGCTGGGGCTGATTCATGGTCTTTCTTTTCAAACCTATCCTTCCCCTTGTGCCTCCAGCAACTGTGTATGCTCTAACTGCTGAAGTACATTCCTGACTCCATAATGCTCATAAGAGTCTACACATCCCTGGTTGGATCCTGAATGATGTCTTCCTGGAAAACCCCAGAGTCAGAAAACCCCGGAGTCAGATCAAGGATAAAGAGGAGTCAGAGTGTGGAGCAAAGAGAATTTTCAAGCTGAGAGATACAGCTGTGCCCTGTGTGCCTGTGCATGTGTGCTCAGTCGTGACCAACTCTTTGTGACTCCATGAACTGTAGCCCGCCAGGCTCCTCTGTCCATGGGCTTTTTCAGGCATGAACACAGGAGTGGGTTGCCATTTCCTGGATCTCTTGAGTCTTCCGCATTGGCAGGAGGATTCTTTGCAACTAGCACCACGTGGGAAGCACCCCCTGTGTGCCCACCTCCTTCTATACCTCCAGTCTCATGATGGACCCCATGCGCCCCTCAGAGAACTCGGACCTGTTGCTGACCCAGCAGCTGAGATATGGAGAGCTGCCACCTACCTCATGCCTGAGAAAGCTGTCGGAGAGAATCAAGGTAACCATACTGGGTTTTACAGGGTTGCCCAGAGTTCAGGGGGTCCTATCATTGTCCTTGGAATGTCATTGGAAAAGTCCCCGATGCTGGGAAAGACTGAGGGAAGAAGGAGAAGAGGGCATCAGAGGATGAGATGGCTGGATGGCATCACTGATGCAATGGACATGAACTTGGGCAAACTTCGGAAGATGGTGAGGGACAGGGAAGTCTGGCGTGCTACAGTGTCACAAAGAGTTGGACACGACTAGGTGACTGAACAACGAACAACAACAACAGCGCTGTCCTGGGTCCTGCCCAATAGGACTAGTGGGAGGGGCAAAGCAAGCCCAGGGGCAAAGAGCTGGAGGTAGATGCAGGATTCCCAGGAAGGAAGCACCGCCAGCAACCCCAGGAATGGAGCTGCATCCCGCAAATGAAGGATCTGCAGGAGTGCTACAGCCATGGGAATGAGAACGCTGGAGAAGCCCAGCAGAGCAGCTCACAGGAAAAACAGGGTTCAATAGCTGCCACCAGGCAAGCACTCAGTTACCTCTCCTTTCTCCCTCCTCTCTGACCCTGGAGAGGTCACAAACTGCCCAGTAAACTGACATGGGGGTGGGTGGGAGGACAGACAAGGCATAAAGATTTGCTGTAAAATTTAAGTTCCGAGTTTTGGTTAATTTCTTGGATTGAGCACGGCTGAGTTGTGATTATGTTTTGCAACTTAAACTGACCATGTTAATTGAGAGTGAGCTGGAAATTAAGAGCCTGCTGGAGTTTTCAGCCTAGAGGTGGAGAGAGCATTTCCATTTAATTTACCATAAGGTGGAAAGGCAAACAAAGTTGTGGTTGCTCAAGGCCAGCGACCAGGGCTTGTGTAAGCCAGTTACAACTGCCAAGGCAGGGAGAATCCAGGCCCTGTGAACCTCATGCTGGGTTTGTAGAGCCCTGGATTCCTCTAATGATGCCTCAGGGAGAAAAGGAGCCAGGCAGATGGCCAGAGGATGGGATTTGGGGGTTGTCTACTTTTCAGAGCTTTCGCTACTTTTTGTATTGGAGTTAGAGTATGTTTTCAACTGAAGGCAGAATAGAATTCTATAACTTTAAAAAGGTCTTAAAAACTACTTTCTGTCTTACCCCATTTGACCACTGGAGAAATGAAGGCGATAGAGGGGAAGAGATGTGCCCGTGTCAAAGCAGGACCCAAACCAGTGCTCTGACTCATAGTCCTGAGCCTTCTCCCCACCACCCACAACCTCCAACCCCAGCATCCACATGGCGCTCTGCTGGCTGATTTCTGACTTCTCCACAACTGTCTCACTTTAGATTTTTCATCTCCAAAATAAATGTAAAGGCATATATGAAACAGGACAGAAAACTAGGTCAGCAAGTGCAGGGCCAAGCGAAAGAAAGGTTTGGGGGAAGAAACGAGAGTCTGAGCTGCTGGGGAGCAAGCTCAGCCTCTGAGTCACCCTTGACCTCAGTGGTGCCGTCACCTGCGGAAACTGAAAAGGCAGATTCTGAGTCCCCAGGCCATCCAGATGCACGACCCCGGAATCTGGGTTTTCACAACCATCCCAGGTGATCTGACTGCCAGGGTGGGTTTGGTTGTACGTGTCAGGCCCAGGGTGCCCCATGCGCATGGTGACAGCACACTGGCACTGCCCCTGGGTCCCCCTCCCCACTGAGGCATACCCTGGAGCAGGGCCCGAGGGCTTCAGCAGGCTGGGCGGGGACTCAGGCTTGGAGGAGTTTAAAAGGCTGATCTCTAGACTGAGGAGGAGAAGCTGAGGGAAGCCACGGGTAATCCATGCAGGGACCAGTTCTAGAAGCTAGCCTAGGAGAGGCAGGGTGTCTGGCTGCGTGATGGATGGCACAGAGAATGAAGCAGAGGTAAGAGCCAGCCCTAGGCCAGTCTTGGGAGGGGAGCCCTAAAGCCTGGGAAGTGGAGAGAGCTCAAAGTTCCAGGTGACAGGAACCACTGTGAGGGAAGGAGATGTCAAAGGATGAGAAAAGGTCTGTGCTAAACTGGCAATCTCTGGATAACTCTTTGGTCACAGACCTTCATGGAAAGGTTTTTGTGCTTTCATAACCAGTCTGAATCCCAGAGTGGCTGAAAATATGTTTACTCTTGCTCATCTATGACAGTAGTTCTCAACCAGGGGCAACTGTGGCACCCAGGGGACATTTGACAGCATCAGGAGAAAATTGGTTGCCACAAACTGAGAGTTGGTGGGTGTGTGACCCTGTCATCCACGGAAGGCAGGGGAGCCAGGGGAGCTGCTGGGCACCCAACCACAAAAGGGACTTCCCCCCAACAAATAAACACCCATCCCAGAAGGTCAATAGTGCCGCAGTGGAGACTATGATGGAATCATTCAGAGAACCCATCATCCTTTGGGGAAACGCACATCTGAGATGCTCATGATAAAAAGCCCTGGGTTAATTCTGTCCACACACACTAGAGTCCTCTCACTCTGGAGGGCAGCCAGGCCTAAAGCCAGGCACCAGTGTGCAGTTGTATGCTAGCCACTGAGTTTCATAGTGAGTTTTATTAAAAGAAAAAATAAACAGCAGCACATTTTATATTTGGCTAATGATTGGCATCAAAGTCTGTTGGAGTCATACCTCCATGCTCCCACTGCACTCCTATCTTGCCATCTCCCACTGTCCCACAGAGATGGCTCTGCAGCATCCCAGGTCACGGAACAAGGACTTTTACATCCTTAACCTCCATCCCAGTCACTAGGACTCTGCTTCTTCAGTTTCCAACAGGCACAGCTGATGTCTCTTGCAAACCAAGGGGGCCAAGGCAAAGGTTAGTGTTGGCAGCGAGTGGGGGTTGGTGGTGGTAGTCATGGCTTCTCCTCCAAGAAAAGCCAATTAACTTTCTTTCTGGGCTCCTCAGTTTCCAGATTTGTAAGTGCACCCTGATCCTGGCTAATTTCCTACCTTTCAACTACAGGTGTGAGCATGTGTCCCCAGGATACTGCTCCAACTTGTCCAGGCTGCAGCACCCCACTTTCTCCCAATTTGCTTTTACTATGGCACTCAGCGTTGTCCCTCTAAGATTCCAGGGTACCTGGGTCCTCTTCATCTCTCAAAGTGTACAGCCAAGTCCTTTAAGGCAGTGGTCCCCAACACTTTTGATCCCAGGGACCAGTTTCTTGTAAGACAATTTTGCCACAGATAGGACAGGGTCGGGGGTGGTGGAGGCCATGGTGCTAGTGATAAGGAGTGATGGGGAGAGGAAGATGAAGCTTCGCTTGCTTGCCTGCCACTCACCTCCTGATGTGCAGCCCAGTTCCTAAAGGCCATGGTCTGGTACCAGGGGTTGGGGACCCCTATCTTAAAGGGCATGGTGGGGAGCAGAATTTCAGAGAGCTCAGAATTCGAGCTCTACCTAAGGAGGGTGCTGCCAGATTTCTTTCCACACTGGAAACAAACCCATTTGTTACTTTGAGTCGTGACTGAGATGACATTTATGACATATAGCAATGAGGGAATTATCTTTAGGAGCAGAAAGACGAAGACATACTGTGGGTCTGATAAGATATAAGCAGCAGCAGATAAAAACATTTATAAAGGGAGACGATGTCTATCTGCCAAACAGCAGCAAGGAATCTCAGCCACTAAACACAAAGAAATGAAAAGAAGTCAAGCCAGATTCTCTGAAGGGTTGCACACTAGCCTCCATCCTTTCCTGCAAGAAGATTCAGCAAAAGGAGAGAAAATGGAAAGCGATGTTGGGTGTTGGGTTTAGAGATCTGGTGTGACCTTGGACAGAAGTTTCCTGGGCACAAGAAGGGAAGGAGGTGGCCCTATTTACCTCTCATGGTCAAGGTGATGTTTAAGTAAGTTTAGTTCAGTTCAGTTCAGTCCTCAGTTGTGTCCAACTCTTCACGACCCCATGAACTGCAGCACGCGAGGCCTCCCTGTCCATCACCAACTCCTGGAGTTCACCCAAACTCACTTGCATCGAGTTGGTGATGCCATCCAGCCATCTCATCCTCTGTTGTCCCCTTCTCTTCCTGCCCCCAATCCCTCCCAGCATCACAGTCTTTTCCAATTAGTCAACTCTTCGCATGAGGTGGCCAAAGTATTGGAGTTTCAGCCTCAGCATCAGTCCTTCCAGTGAACACCCAGGACTGGTCTCCTTTAGGATGGACTGGTTGGATCTCCTTGCAGTCCAAGGGACTCTCAAGAGTCTTCTCCAACACCACACTTCAAAAGCATCAATTCTTCAGTGCTCAGCTTTCTTCACAGTCCAATTCTCACATCCATACATGACTATTGGAAAAACCATAGCCTTGACTAGACGGACCTTTGTTGGCAAAGTAATGTCTCTGCTTTTCAATACGCTGTCTAGGTTGGTCATAACTTTCCTTCCAAGGAGTAAGCGTCTTTTAATTTCATGGCTGCAATCACCATCTGCAGTGATTTTGGATCCCAGAAAAGTAAAGTCAGCCACTGTTTCCACTGTTTCCCCATCTATTTGCCATGAAGTGATGGGACCGGATGCCATGATCCTAGTTTTCTGAATGTTGAGCTTTAAGCCAACTTCTTCACTCTCCTCTTTCAGTTTCATCAAGAGGCTTTTGAGTTCCTCTTCACTTTCTGCCATAAGGGTGGTATTATCTGCATATCTGAGGTTATTGACATTTCTCCCGGCAATCTTGATTCCAGCTTGTGCTTCTTCCAGCCCAGTGTTTCTCATGATGTACTCTGCACATAAGTTAAATAAGCAGGGTGACAATATACAGCCTTGATGTACTCTTTTTCCTATTTGGAACCAGTCTGTTGTTCCATGTCCCGTTCTAACTGTTGTTTCCTGACCTGCATACAGGTTTCTCAAGAGTCAGGTCAGGTGGTCTGGAATTCCCATCTCTTTCAGAATTTTCCACAGTTTATTGTGATCCACACAATCAAAGGCTTTGGCATAGTCAATAAAGCAGAAATCGATGTTTTCCTGAAACTCTCTTGCTTTTTCGATGATCCATCGGATGTTGGCAATTTGATATCTGGTTCCTCTGCCTTTTCTAAAACCAGCTTGAACATCTGGAAGTTCACGGACCAGACAGATGTAGGGACCTTAACTTTTGTTTCCTTTACACAAGAAATTGTAGCCAGGATTAACAGTGTGAGCTGAATAAGCCCTGAGACTATCACCAGAATGGGGGATCCCAGAAGTAGGAAAAGACACTCTCAACAGTGAGAGATCAAAGACGTGTCTTTATTTCTCATTCAAACTGGTAACAAAGCAGTGACTGGAATTGAGGTTATAGCTACTCATTGGCTTTGTCTTTAACCTTGTTTAAATCAACTTGGATTAAAGAAAAAGGAAAGATGCTCAAGGTGTTAGCTATGAAAATAATCCACTGGGTAACCCACCGCACTTTGGGCTTATCAAATGGTCTTCATTCTCTGAACAGAGCAAAGATGTGCAGCTACACTAGAAAGAATGATTGCCCTGCCAACCCTCGGAAGTCCCAAAGAAGCCCTCAAGTTCCTTCCCTTTTTCCTATTTATCTTGGTAATGAATTCTCTGAGCCTTTGACCTGCCAGTTCAGTTATCTTTCCCCGTCTCTGACAAAAGCCTTGCTGTGGGGAAAGATAATATTTTCTTAATCAGATGAGTTATCAGTGAGATCTATGGAGCACCTTTGGCTTCTCTTAGGAGAAAGCCTTTGGATAGAATAAGAATATTAAGGAATATTTTAGATTTATTCAACTCATTTTTTTTTAACTTTAAGAGTTGGCTAGAGGAAACCTTGAACTTTCTAGCCTTCTCTACACAATGAAAGGGGGAAAGGTGAAGAATTTTAAAGATTTTGTGCTTCCCAGGTGATACTAGAGGTAAAGAACTTGCCTGCCAATGCAGGAGACTCGGGTTTGATCCCTGGGTTGGGAATATCCCCTGGAGAAGGGAATGGCAACCCATTCCAGTACTCTTGGCTGGAGAATCCCATGAACAGAGGAGCCTGGAGGGCAACAGTCCATGGGGTCACAAAGAGTCGGACACAACTGAAGTGACACAGCACGCACGCACATAAAGATGTTATCAGTCTCTATCTTATCAGGATCCAACCTTGAGGCATGATTACCTAGGGTTTTGAAAGATCTAGGTTATCATATTCTCAGTTACTTAACTGCTACAGTTTCCGACTCAATGGACATGAGTTTGAGCAAACTCCAGGAGATGGTGAAGGACAGGGAAGACTGGCATGCTGCAGTTCATGAGGTCGCAAAGAGTCAGACACAACTTAGCAACTGACCAGCAACAACAGTTTCCAAGCTGATACAAAGGGACCATCATAGTGCCCGCCTCGTAGAGATATAGTTAGGATTACACACAATCACGACCATAAGCATTTAAGACAGAGCCTAGTTCAGTAAATGTTAGTTTTCTTTCCTATATCAACCGAAGGATTATCTTAAATTTCCATTTTGTCAAGACATGGCTTCTAAACATTCTGGACATCACAGGGTACCTCTAACAGTGAACAAATAGCCCCTCTGAGTAAAAGGAAGTTAGCACAACCTGTGTATCTGTTACTTGGAAAGAGATAGTGGCTAAAGGATTACCATATTTGCTTCCTAGAGCTGACAAGACAGTTTCCCACAAACTGGGTGGCTTGAAAAAAAAAAAAAAAAGAACTTAATTCCCTTATAGTTGTGGAGATCAGAAGTCCAAAGTCAAGGTGTCAACAGGATGAGTTTCTTCTGGAAGATTTGTGAGAGAAAATATTCCATGCCTCTCCCAGATTCTGGGAAAGGGAGCCCCTCACAGAGGATGGGACAGGTACACCTTCCCAGATACTGAGGTGCCTAACTTGATCCTAATGTTAACATAAAGCCGTGGGTCTCACAATATGGTGGACTGAAGGATCACCCAGGAACAAAACAGAACAGCAAGTGCCTTGACTTTATTATTTCTAACCCTGGGAGTTATCCTGCCAGATAGAAATTACAATCCTCATTTTTCAGATTAGACAACTAAGGCTCAGAGGGTTTAACTCACTCAAGATAATCCACCCAGGAGATGTCTGACTAGGACTTCAAAGTCAGTCCAACCTCAAAGTTCACAGTTCCTTTACATAGTTGCACTGCTCTGAACATTCAGGTCCCCAGAGGAGAGACTCTTGGGACCTCTCCATGAAACAGCCACAGGACTCGATGTGGACTGAAGATAAAGGTATCTGCCCTGCTATATAACATTTATTCATGTTTCCCTTGGGGTGATAGAACAGCAGATATGTAAACTGTATTCCACAATGTTTTAGGCACTGTTCATTTCTGTTGGGAATGAAATGGACCAAGTGCTCTTACAGAGCTTCTCATTGAGGAGATAGACAGTAAACAAATAAACAATAAATATATGACAACTGGTGAATAAGTACTATAAAGAGAAAATAACACAAAGTAAGAAAAAAATGAGAAGCAGAGAATCATGATCTGACTGAGGTTTTAAAAGAGGTACTTGGGCTGATACATAGGTTACATACTGTAGAGAAGCAAGGGGGTAAACCCAGGGACATCACTTGAGAAGTGATGGCAGTTTCAACTAGGATTGCTGGTGGCCATGGAGGTGGTGGAAGTTGGTAAATTCTCAACATGTTTTGAAAGTTGAACTGACATAATCTGCTGAGAGAGTGGGTAAGAGGTATAAAAGAAAAATAATAAAAGGACCCTGTTACTGGCTCCCCAAAAGATATGTGAATGTTACCTTATATGGCAAAAAAAAAAAAAAAATCTTTGCATATGTGATTAAAATCAGTTTAAAATGAGATTATATCCTGGATAATTTGGGTGGGCCCTAAATGCAGTCACATGTAACTTCAAAAGAGGGAGGAGGAAGGAGATCTAACACACACAGGACAAGGTGATGTGAAGCTGGAGCAGAATGATTTGAAGATGCTGGTCTTGAAGACTGGAACAATGCGGCCACAAGCCAAGGAATGCCAGCACCATCGGAAGTGGAAGAGGAAAGGAATGGGTTCTCCCATAGAGCCTCCAGAGGAACCAACACCTTGATTCCAGCACAGTGATACTGAGTTTGAACTTCTGGTCTCCAGAACTTGAGAGAATACAATTACATTGTTCTAAGCTGCCCAATTTGTGTTAATTTGTTTCAGCAGCCACAGAAAACTAATACAGACCCCCCTTCTCTAATATTCCTCTGCACACTAAACATATTCTCTATGTGACTGGTATATGGCCTGATATAAGTACATGAATTTGTAAGAAAATGAATTGCTGTTTGAAATATGTTTATATTTTTATTCATATTATTCAGGTTCTGCTCTAGATCTTACACTCTTTCCTTCTGTACTCTATATATTTAAGGCCTATCCATGCTCTCATGTGTATGCATACCTGGTATGATATATCTATCTAGTATAGAACATTCTGCTTCCAACAGAAATCCCTTTTCCATTCTGGTAGAGATGGACATCTAGGTTGCTTCCAGCTCACTGCTGTCAAACTACAACTTGAATAGAATTTTAAAATCAAGAATCAGATAACTGCTGATGCAGTCTTTTTATGGTCAGGTGAAAAGAACAAATATTACAGTCGGACCCAAACCATAAGATGATAAACCATCAGCTGTGCAAGGGTTTAAATGAGTAACAATTATGAATCTTGGATTCCCCTTGGCCCATTCTTTCCTCACAGGTCCCTCTGCACTGACTTTCCCTCTCCCCAAGAGATCCCAGGAAATTGAATGACCTAAAAATTCCAGCTGCCTTGCTTGACAAATTGGAATGGAAGTCGACAGCTGTTTTCCCTCCAGCATCCTCTGGGAAATCCACCCAACTCTATGTTCCTGGCCTGCCCTTGATTTCAAAGCTATAATGTTCAATACCAAGTGGCAAGTGCCATGTATAGGATGTTAGCGTCGGGAAGCAATTCAAGAGCTAGAAGGGGCAGAGACAGCCCCTGGGAGCAAAAGAAGCCAAAGCTGGTTAGCTAGGAGAAATGTGGATGAGGTGGGCTCAGGTGGCTCCAAGCGTGTAAAGAATGATGCTAAAAGCAATTGTGCTTCTACTCAGTCAAGAAACAGACACAGTAGAACTGAACTGCTAAGAACCACTTATTCAGAAGGACTTTGTAAATAAGTGAGGTTAGAGGAAACAATCATGCAGTCTCAAAGTTGGAAGATGTAGATTCAGATAAGCTGTGTAAGAGCAAACACCTTGTCTGGAACAGACCCTAACTAGCTATATTACCTCTATCACTAGCTTGCTTCAGAACATGAGCTAAGCCTGCTGCTTTGGTTTCCTTATCTGTCAAAAGTGGGGGGGGGGGTTCAAAAGATGTGGCTACATAAAAATAACTCAAAATGCATCACAGAATTAAACATAAGAGCTAGAGTTGCAAAACCCCAAGAGGAAAACACAGGAGACAGTCTTTATGACCTTGAATTAGACAGATTTCTAAAATATGACACCAAAAGCATGATCCATAAAAGATAAAGATTGACAAGTTTGACTTTTTCAAAATTAAAACCTTTTGCTCTTCAAACACCACTAAAAAAAATCAAAATATAAGCCAAAAACTAAGGTTATATAAACAGTAATTTATGTAACTGATAAAGGCATGAATCCAAAATATGTATAGAACTCTAAGGGACTTTCCCTGGTGGTCAAGTGGCTAAGACTCTGCACTCCCAATACAAGGGGCCCAGGTTCAATCCCTGCTCAGGGAACTAGACATTGCATGCCACAAATAAGACCCAGTGCAGCCAAATTTTTTTTTTAAATAAAAAAAAAAGTATGTAAAGAACTCTTAAAATTCAATAATGAAACAAGATTTGAATCTTTAACCAAAGATATATGAATGACTAATAGACATACGAAAAGATGTTCAACAACATTATACATTAGGGAAATACAAATTAAGAGCATGATAAGTTATCACCACATATTCACTGAAATGACTACAAGCAAGAAGTCTAACAATGCCAAGTGTTCACAAGGATGTGGGGAAACTGGAACATTCATATCCTCACTGCTTGTGGGAACACAGAATGGCTACAGCCACTTGGGGAAAAAGTTTGGCGGTTTCTTAAGTAGCTAAACATACACCTACCATACAAACCAGCAATTATCTCCTAGGTGTATACCCAAGAGAAATGAAAATATGTCAACACATAGACATGTGTGTTCATAGTAGCAGTAGCCACAATATCCCAACACTGGCAAAATCCAAATGTCCATCAGCTGGTGAACAGATAATCAAATATAGTCTATCCATACAATGGAATAGGAATGAAGCAATATAAGAGCTCAATACTGTAATGTAAGTAATAACAGGATTGAATCTCAAAAACATTCCTTGAAGTGAGAGAAGCAAATACAAAAGGCTACATATGTAGGATTCCATTTATATGAACTCTCTAGTAAAGACAAAACTATAGATATAGAAAATATTGATTAACCTGGAGCTGGGGGTAGGAATGGGGAATGAATATAGTCACAAGGAAATGTGGGATTGATGGAAGTGGTAATGGCTTCAAAATGGTATGTTGTTGTTAGAACCATTAAGTCACATCCAACTCTTTTGCAACCTTGCGGACTGTAGCCTGCCAGGCTCCTCTGTCAATGGGATTTCCCAGGCAAGAATACTGGGGTGGGCTGTCATGCCCTCCTTCAGGGGGTCTTCCTGACCGAGGGATCAAATCCGTGTTTTCTGCATCTCCTGCATTGGCAGGCTGGTTCTTTACTGCTCGTGCCACTGTGTGTTTGTATGTTCTTGTTACTGAAGACAGTGGTAGAGAGCATTCCCTGGGACTAGGGTGAAGCAAGAGAGGCTGAGGGTGCAACATTTAAGGAGACTCTCACTCCCAGGCATCAGCTCTGCCTTGAGAGATCCTGAGAAATGAGTGCCTCCTTAAGTGTGGGCCCTGCAGGCATAACCTCTATGGAGGCACTCACTCTCACGGTGGAAAGTGTAGGGTGGTCCAGAGAGTGGCCTCCTCCAGTGCTGCACTCTCACACCTCATTGGGCTTGCCTTAGTCACAGCCCTGCTGCAGGGGGCCTGGACCCAAGTCCACGTGCTAGAGTTATACCTACTAGATGTGTGACTGCAGACAAGTCTATGCCCCTATTTTCTTGCCTGTTCTGACTCCATGATTCCAGGGCCACTTTATTCTCCTCTACAGTAAAGCAAAACAATTATGGAAATAACACTCCATCTATGAGATCCCAATTTAAATTTCCTGTCTTCACAGAAGCAACCCCCTTGGCCGTGTAAACCACCCTCTGTCATGTGTTCTTAGCAACTTGTTCATTTTATCCACAGCAGTTATATTTATACTATTTTACTTTATTGCTTTATATCAGTCAAGATAGTTTGGATTACAGTGCGGTAATAAAAACCTCAAAATCTCAGGGGCTTAAAACAGCAAGGGTTTATTGCTTTCTCACTCCACATGTCTGCTGTGTCAGCTGGGAGGTTCAGCTCAGGGAGCCCGCCTATGGATCAGCCACATATGCAGCACTTAGCTGGTCTTTGTGGCAGAGGGGAAAGAGCTCCAGGGGGGCACACATTAACCGCTCAGCCCAGCAGGAGCATGAACCATGTCCAGTCATGAGTCACTGGCCAGCAGTCATCAGTGTCCCCACCCACCCACAGGGGACCCCTGCTACTGCACTCCTAATATGAGCCTGAAAGGCAGAAAGTGGGAAAGGTTTAGGCTCTCTGATGACTCTGCATTATTTATTTGCTTAGGTCCAAATCCCCCGACCAGCATGGCCCATTAGGCAGCATTGCCTGTCTTGTTCGCCACTGTATCCCCAGTGCTGGCACCTTTGTGGTGGTCGTTCAGTTGCTCAGTCATGTCCAACTCTTGGAGACCCCATGGACTGCAACACTCTAGGCTCCCCTGTCCTCCACTACCTCCCAAAGCTTGCTCAAACTCATGTCCATTAAGTCCATGATGCTATCCAACCATCTCATCCTCTGCTGCCCACTTCTCTTTTTTCCCTTCAATCTTTCCCAGCATCAGGGTCTTTTCCAATGGGTCAGCTCTCCACATCAGATGGCCAAAGTACTGAAGCTTCAGCTTCAGCATCAGTCCTTCCAATGGATATTCGGGAGGAGATCCTGAATATTCACTGGCACCTAGCTGGTGCTTAATAATGATTTGTTGCCCAACTGAACAGTTCTGGTAGTTTAGGATTGGTGACTAAGACTATTGGTTGGATGAATGTTAGCTTCCAGCAAACTGCTCAGACCCTAGAGGACTCAGAGCCCAGTTCTTCCATGTCAACTGGACCCTTCTGAAAGGTGAAGAATAATTTCTCTAACTGCTGCTTTCCCTCATTTTCTCCTGGAATGTCTAACTGCAGAGGCCAATGAACAAGAACCTCTAAGAGTCTGGGACTGTGGTCCAAAGTGATGATCCAAAATCTGAAAATCTTTGTAATTTTATTCTTCATCTTAAAAGTTCATACTTATTATGAATTTTATAATTTTTCTGTTATATTTATAGTCATAAAAAAGTTTTAAAATATTTAACTGAGCTTAATTAAGGCTTCACATATAAGTGTCATGCTTATCTCGCAGTTTCAAGGTCCCCCCAATAGCCCACACACCCACACCCCTAGAGTTGTTTGCTCCAATCCAGGAAACATAGTTCCAAGACACCTTAGATAGGGCCTTAAGGCTTAAATTTAGAGCATTAAGAACATCCTCTGCAATTTGCTTCCTTTCTATGGTGACACTTTTTCTCTTGTGGGAATAAAATTCTTTTTGCATGTGGGATTTGCCTTTGTCTAATTAAATGAGGAAACAGTGGTGTTAAAGGTCTCATTTTCTTTCCCACAGGTTGATAGACTAAATTTGTCCAAAACAATATTTCTCAAATATTTTTTTTTACCATGACCCACACAAAGAAGAGCATTTAATATCACTTTCTATAATGGGCACCATTGGTAACTCCCTGCTGGCTGGGGTACCCATCCCCCAGGGACTGAGTGTTGGCTGCTGAAGGTCACAGCTGCCTCTTTCTGTAGAGATTTGCTCATGGCTGAGCAGGAGCTGCCTTTCCAGAAGATTATGCACTCCTCTTCCTCAGAGCAGCCTGCAGCCAGTGACTGGTTGTTGACATGGGGGTTCAAGAGGCTACCTGCTTGTCTTAGGCAGTACCAACGCTGATATAATTCAAGCTTCAGGGCCCCACATGTGATCAGGCTGGAGAGCAATTCCTCATAGCTCCTCCACTGCTCATCCAGCTCCCCTCGCTCTCTTCTTGTCTGAGTGTGTGTGTGCTCTCAGTTGTGTCTGACTCTTTGCAACCCCATGGACTGTAGCCCGCCAGGCTCCTCTGTTCATGGAATTTCCCAGGCAAGAATACTGGAGCAGGTTGCCACTTCCTGCTCCCAGGGATCTTCTTGACCCTGGGATCAAACCTACATCTCCTGCACTGCTCGCAGATTCTTTACCACTGAGCCACCTGGAAAGCCCCCTAAAGATATCACATACACCCAAATCCTTTTTATGGAGCTCTGCTCCTAGAGAACCTGACTTAAGACAGTACTCAATATACACACATTCCTGAAATAAAATTTCCAAAAATAATATTTACACTTACTTTATGTGATGCACTCTGATATTTTCTATACTATCCTATTCTGGTGTTTTGTTTTGTTTTGTTTTTTCAAACTGTGAGCCTCTAATTTGCCTTTGTAATCCACTAATAAGCCACAGACCAGCAATTAGAAAAACACTGCACTAAACCTTTCCAAGTTCACTTTCTGGAGGTTGGTATTCACTTGGGCAGGTTACGGAGAAGGTGGAGCAAAGGGACTCTGTCTCAGTATGCACAGCATCAAGAGTTGAGGGACACAGGAAATTGATCCTTAGGGCTGAGCCCCTCAAGGGAGCAGCAAGGGCCAACTGCCATCGGACAGCAGGGCTGGCCACCAGCCTTCTCCACACTGTTCCCCAGTGGCACACGCACTTACCTGGGGCTTCAGTAGGAAATGTGGGTTCCCAGAGGATAAAGCAGTTTTCAACATTAAACAAAGGCATGAAGATGAACATGTGAGAATATTTATTTCAGCATTATCTGTAATGGCCAAAACTGAAACATCCCAAATGGCCATCATTAGATGAACTACAGTGTAACTGGACAAAGATAACTGTGTATCCATTAAAAATAATGCAGTAGGTATCTAAGTATAGTAAATTTTCCATGCTATGGGTATGCTAAGTAGAAATATCAACTGAATTCATAGTTCACCAATATAACTCCATATTTATATTAATTAGTTCAAGCTTTATATAGTGAAAATATGGAAAAATACACTCAAAATTATTTACAATAATCATCTGCAGGAGCATGATTATGGGAGACTTTTATTTTGTAAGTCATATATTTCCATAACATTTGAACTTTTTGCCACAAGCATGATTTACTATTGAAATGAGAAAAAGCAATAATTCTCACTCTAAAAAAGTAAAACACAAAAAGAAGCTCTGAAGCGGGAGCATGTGTTCCTTTGAAGTCACAAAGCACCCCTTCAGCAGGTAAAATGTGCTTTCAAGAGTCTGAGATAGAAACCATTTCTAGGAGTTCATGCTCTAAGGCTACACTTTTGCTCCAACATATAGAAATTTCAGACAAAATACAAACTGAAGAAATTTACAGCTCATAGCAAGGCTCAGACACTAGATAAATGTCCCTATGCACCAGGAACAGAAGAAAAACCCCCTATCCAGGAGCAGGACTGAGGCCAGAGCCTGTGGGTCAGGTTTTGCAAGCAAACAAAGGTGGCTTCCCTGGTGGCTCAATGTTCAAGAATCCTCCTGCAATGCAGGAGACTAGATTTCTATCTCCGAGTCAGGGAAATCCCCTGCAGAAGGGAATGGCAACCCACTCCAGTTTTCTTGCCTGCACAGAAGAGTCTGGTGGGCTATAATCCATGGCATTGCAAAGGTCAGACGCAACTGAGCGACTAACACTTTCTCTTTCAAAGGTGGTTCCAGCAAGGCCACAGGGACTAAGGGGTGGGGCTGTGGAGTGAGAGATGCTGGGAACAGGGACTAGAGGCCTGCTTCCCAACTGGGGAAAGCTGGCTGGGTTTTTGTTTGTTTGTTCCTGTTTTTAAAATCAGGAATTGGTTACCCTGGATGCATCTTAAAATCAACTGAGGACAGAAACTCAGAGGCTCTGTAACAAACTCGAGGGGTGGGGTGGGGAGGGAGATGGGAGGGAGGTCCAAGTGGGAAGGGACATGTGTATATCTACGGCTGATTTATGCTGATATTTGGCAGAAAACAACAAAATTCTGTAAAGCAATCATTGTTCAATTAAAAAATAAATAAATATTTTAAAAATCACCTGAGGACCTTTTAAAAAACATCACTGCCACTGAAACTATGATTTAATTTTAAAATTCACCTCTTCCTCTGTCTCCACCTCTGCCTTTCTCTCTCCTCCCTATAAGTCTCCCTTGGAGATTCTAACACACACCCAAGACTGAGACCTCACTGAAATGCTGGGTTTATACAGAGCTCCAACAATACATGTACAAACTCTTTGCAGGCACTCTGCCAAATAAGCTACCTGTTTGGACATGAGATCTGAGAATTTCCCCATTATGACAGAGTGGGCATTTCTACCCATCTCTAAGGCCGGCATGTGGGCTGGAGGCCTTGGGGAAGGGCCTAACAGAGTCAGGGCTGGGTAAAGAGACAGAGAGATAGATGGGGGAAAGATGCCAATCTGTAGGTAAATGGACAAATCCATGATACACATGATATATTCATATAACAGTATTATAACAGTGAAACTTAATACCCAGCAATAACATGGCACCTACATGGATAACTCTCAAAAACATAATAGTGAGATATAGAAGCAACTTGCAACATGGCATGTTTTTTATACCATTCATTTAAATTTTAAACTACAGGACATTAAAAGTATATATTGTTTTGTGGCTAAATACATATACACTAAAACTATAAAAATATTCATGAAAGTCAACCATACTGACTTAAGGACTGCAGTTACTTTTGGAGAGGGGAGATGGATAGGCAGGGATCAATAAAGAGGAACAAACTTGGATGAACCTCAAAAGCATCCCCATGCTTGTAAGAAACTAGTGTTTAAATGGTCACATGGTTTATGATTCCATTTACGATGTTTGTGAAAAAACAAAACTATAGTGATGAGAACAGATGAGCAGCTGCCAGAGGTCGGGGGATGGTATGGTTATAAAGAGTGTTTTGGGGGGTGGTGAGGCCCTTTCCCGCACAATTGCACTCATCTCACACGCTAGTAAAGTAATGCTCAAAATTCTCCAAGCCAGGCTTCAGCAATATGTGAACCGTGAACTTCCTGATGTTCAAGCTGCGTTTAGAAAAGGCAGAGGAACCAGAGATCAAATTGCCAACATCCACTGGATCATGCAAAGAGCAAGAGAGTTCCAGAAAAGCATCTATTTCTGCTTTATTGACTATGCCAAAGCCTTTGACCGTGTGGATCACAATAAACTGTGGAAAATTCTGAAAGAGATGGGAATACCAGACCACCTGATCTGCCTCTTGAGAAATTTGTATGCAGGTCAGGAAGCAACAGTTAGAACTGGACATGGAACAAGAGACTGGTTCCAAATAGGAAAAGGAGTTTGTCAAGGCTGTACATTGTCACCCTGTTTATTTAACTTATATGCAGAGTACATCATGAGAAACGCTGGACTGGAAGAAACACAAGCTGGAATCAAGATTGCCGGGAGAAATATCAATAACCTCAGATATGCAGATGACACCACCCTTATGGCAGAAAGTGAAGAGGAACTAAAAAGCCTCTAGATGAAAGTGAAAATGGAGAGTGAAAAAGTTGGCTTAAAGCTCAACATTCAGAAAACAAAGATCATGGCATCCGGTCCCATCACTTCGTGGGAAATAGATGGGAAAACAGTGGAAACAGTGTCAGACTTTATTTTTCTGGGCTCCAAAATCACTGCAGATGGTGACTGCAGCCATGAAATTAAAAGATGCTTACTCCTTGGAAGGAAAGTTATGACCAACCTAGATAGCATATTCAAAAGCAGAGACATTACTTTGCCAACAAAGGTCCGTCTAGTCAAGGCTATGGTTTTTCCTGTGGTCATGTATGGATGTGAGAGTTAGACTGTGAAGAAAGCTGAGTGCCGAAGAATTGATGCTTTTGAACTGTGGTGTTGGAGAAGACTCGTGAGAGTCCCTTGGACTGCAAGGAGATCCAACCAGTCCATTCTGAAGGAGATCAGCCCTGGGATTTCTTTGGAAGGAATGATGCGAAAGCTGAAACTCCAGTACTTTGGCCACCTCATGCGAAGAGTTGACTCATTGGAAAAGACTCTGATGCTGGGAGGGATTGGGGGCAGGAGGAGAAGGGGACGACAGAGGATGAGATGGCTGGATGGCATCACTGACTCGATGGACGTGAGTCTCAGTGAACTCCGGGAGTTGGTGATGGACAGGGAGGCCTGGCGTGCTGCGATTCATGGGGTCGCAGAGTCGGACACGACTGAGTGACTGTTCTGATCTGAGGCCCTTTCGTATCTTGAATGTGTTGACAGTAATGTCAATCTATGACGTACTGAAATTCATAGGACTAAAATTCACAAGGATAGTAGGGTGAGAGTTTCCAGAGCCTCCGAGGAGGTGGACATGGGAGTCATAGTTTAATGTGGAGGGAATGTCAACTTGAGAAGATGAAAAGTTCTGGAGATAACTGGTGGTGATTTTTACAGAACAATATGAATGTATTCAATGCTGCTGAACTGTATACTTTAAAATGGTGAAAATGGTAAATTTTGTTATCTATATTTTACCACAATAAGAAAGTTTAAAAATTCATAGGACAGTACAGTAGGGTAAAGAAAGCCAATTTTATTGAATTTTATTGCACGGTTATTGAAAAAACTAAAAGAAAAACCTGCAGCAAATACAGTATTGCAAAATGTTACGATCTACTAAAGCTACATGGTAAATACATTTATGTCTGTTACTCCATTTTCTTCACTTTTCTGTATGTTTAAAATGTTCTAGTAAGTTTTTAATAGTTTAAGGTAGAATCAAACATTTAGGGGTGCAAAAAACTTCTGAGATTATTCCCTGCAGATTATTTGAACAGAGAGAAACAGAGCTTTCTCAGCTAAAACTCCTGACTCCTAGGTCCCCTTTATCCATGCTGATAATTTTAAACTGAAGCTTTTTTGGAAAAAATAATTTTGTTCATTTATTTATAGCTGTACTGGGTCTTCATTGCTACACAGGCTTTCTCTAGCTGCGGCGAGAGGAGGCACTCTCTAGTTGCAGTGCACCAGCTTCTCACTGTGGCGGCTTCTCTTATTGAGGAACATGGGCTATAGGTGTGCAGGCTTCAGCAGCTGCACTCCCAAGCCCTAGAGCACAGGCTCAATAATTCTGGCACATGGGCTTAACTGCTCTATGGCATGTAGGATTCTCCCAGATCAGGGATTGAATTGTCTCCTGCATTGGCAGGTGGATTCCTTACCACTGAGTCACCAGGGAAGCCCCTAAATGGAAGTTCTAAAATTAAAAATTTATTGATTAAAAATTTACACTTCTTCAATTTAAGGGGGTTGGGGGAAAAAAAAAAAAGCCAAACAAACCAAAACTGTGAAGCGTGGCGGGGAAACTCAGCAGGACCTGGGGATCAGAGTCCACTCTGAGCCTCTGTGGTTTACCAAACATTTGTTTATCAGACATTGGTTTTTCATCTTAATATGAAGTTCCTTCCTCCCCTTTGAAGTCCCAAATAACCAACCTTAACATCCTCTTTCGTCTTTAGCTAAAGATATTATTTAAAGTGAAGGCTTCAGCTATTTTGGTGAGTTATTCAGTTTTCCTGGGTCTCTCCCATGTATACATCTTATTAAAATTTTGTTTGACTTGCTCCTGTTAATCTGTCTCATGTCAGCTTAATTTTTAGACCAGCCAGAAGAACATAGAAGGGTAGAAGAAAATTCCTTCCTCTCTGACAATATTCTCAAGAACAGAATTAAAATTTAATCAGTAGCTCTCTTCAGAAGAAGTGTTAAAACAATTTTAAAAGACAAAGTCACCAAAATGTGTCAATTTTACTTTGAGCTACTCAAATTGATCTCATAAAACATTTTAATTTGTTTCATCTAATTTTTGCTTCTGTCTATCTTTGTTCTCACCCCACTCTGCTCCTGTCTAAATACAACTTCATCCTGAATAGCTTCTGTGACTTCTTCTCACTGTAACCAAGCCGGACCCCCATGGGCCCTGCCTAGGACAGACATCCCCACCGCCACCCCATGTCCTCTGCCTCCTTCTTTCTGGCAAACTTGTAGTGCCAGGCCTCCCCAGCCTCCCAAAAGCCTGCCTCAAGAATTAACGATTGAAAGAATGTGAACATACAGCAACAACAAAAAATTGCAATCGGGCCAGGAGAACTGATAACAACTTAAACAGTAAATCAGCCATCTAGCAGTCACAGAGTCTTTAGTTTCTCCCTGAAGGACATAGACAATAGTATCGGATGCACATTTCCTGAGTTTAGTATCTGCTTTACAGACACTGAAGTGAAAGTGAAGTAGCTCAGTTGTGTCCGACTCTTTGTGACCCTGTGGGCTGTAGCCCACCAGGATCCTCCCCTCCATGGGATTCTCCAGGAAAGAATACTGGAGTGGGTTGCCATTTCCTTCTCCAGGGGATCCTCCCAATCCAGGGATGGAACCTGGGTCTCCCGCATTGCAGGCAGACGCTTTAACCTCTGAGCCACCAGGTAAGCCCTACAGATACTAAAACCCCCACCAAATGGAAGACGTTAACGACATGATGATCATGAGCATGTAACCCCTAGACTGGCTGGAGCCTGAGGACTGGCAATTTTAACCCCTGTGACACCACCCTGTTACCTCACCATCAACCAGAGAACTGTACATGAGGCCATCACATACCTTACAACTCCTCTCTCTCACCTCGCCCTTAAAAACTTTTCCGTAAAACCCTTCGGGGAGTTTGGGCTTTTGGGGCGTTATCTCCCCTCACTCCTCTTTTGCACCTGCAATAAATGCTGTAATTTCCTGCACCACAACCTGGTATCCGTTGCTTGCTTTTACTGTGTGTGGGCAAGGAGACCAAGTTTGGCTCAGTAACACCACCCCACATCTATAGTCAGGGTTACTCAAGTTAGAACAGGCTATCTTTAGAAAAGTAGTACTCTGCAAAATTCTCAGGTGAAAAAAATCTTCCATCGCATCTGCAGGATTCTCCGTCACAAGCAGTAGAACTGACACTGGAACCCAAGGAAACCCAGGCCCACACAGGGAAATACGTGGGGAAGAAAGCCCAGCCAAGGAGCCCTCATCTTGCCAGAGAGCACTCAGCTTGAGATAGTACTGCCTTTGGTATCATCGCCACCAGCAGGATTTGCGCCTTGCTGCAGCCACCAGGAAGAATTTCTCAGCTGATGAAATTTCTCAGCCACTGCAACTTTCCTTTGTGCAACCAAAAATATATTCACCATTCCCTAGAGGAATGACACAACTCTGATGTCTTTGAAATGCCTGCTTCTACTCTTATCTCAGGAGAAGGCAATGGCACCCCACTCCAGTACTCTTGCCTGGAAAGTCCCATGGACAGAGGAGCCTGGTAGGCTGCAGTCCATGGGGTCGCCAAGAGTCAGGCACGACAGAGTGACTTCACTTTCAATTTTCACTTTCATGCGTTGGAGAAGGAAATGGCAACCCACTCCAGTGTTCTTGCCTGCAGAATCCCAGGGATGGCGGAGCCTGGTGGGCTGCTGTCTATGGGGTCGCACAGAGTCGGACACGACTGAAGCAACTTAGCAGCAGCAGCAGCTCTCTTATCTCAGTCACTTGTCTACAGAGCAACCAGAGCGTCCTTCTAAAACCTAAAACAGATCTTGTCACTCCTACGCAGGAAGCCCTCCAAAGGCTCCCAAATCTTTACAATGACCATCTAGACCTTACGTTATTATTCCCTCTCCACCACCTTGATCCCATCTCCTGTTACTCTCTTTTTCACTCTGTTCCAGCTGCCTGGTCCCATTTCTTGCTTTCTCCACACACCTAGCTTGTTCCCATCTTGGAAGCTTTATTTATTTTCCTTCCCTCAGATAAACACGTAACTTGCTCCCTATACCGTCCCCCTAAATAAAAGAGCACCTCATCACTCTTCCCCACCCTGTATTCTACTTAAGTTTTCTTTATGTTATCACAGCTAATGCTGTTCTGTGTGGTCATCTGTTTATCATCCATCTCATTCTAGTGGAACATAAACCCTACAGTCAGTGCCTTATGTTTCCATTTCTGTATCCCCAGAACCTGGATTGGGGCCTGGCTGAGAGTAGGTGCTCAATAAACATTAGACTTTACTGAAGTGGAGGTGAAATCATCTGGTGAGAAAAAAGGGTGAGGAGGAGGGTGAGAGGGTCTTCCATTGAGGAGGAGCATGGCTGGGATTTGAGAAGGCTTTTCTGGTAAAGTGGAGACAGCTGACCAGGAAACGCAAAGATCTGTCTCCAGAGCGATGAAAACACTAATGAGAATTGATATCAGGTAATAGGGACAAGAATCTGCAGTTGAGTAACTGTTTTTCTTTCAGCCCCACTCAGCAGCCTGGAGGCTTCCCCGGTGGCTCAGATGGTAAAGAATCTTCCTGCAATTCAGGAGACCCAGGTTTGATCCCTCTGTTGGGAAGATCCCCTGGGGAAGGAAATGGCAACCCACTCCAGTATTCTTGCCTGGAGAATCCCATGGACAGAGGAGCCTGGTGGGCTACAGTCCATGGGGTTGCAAAGAGTCCAACACGACTGAGCGACTATCACTTTCATTTTCACAGCAGCCTGGAGGAAAGTACACAGAAGCCAGTTGTATTTATTCAGCAACAGGGGTGACCATGTGGGTGGGGCAAAGGGGACGGGCAGAAAGGACCTTGCGATTCATTGGAAAGAAAGTACTACAGGGAATGGGCTTTGGGGTTTAAGCTGCTTCGGGAGGGAAGTAAAGACCAGGACGTGGTCCATAGTATGAAGATGCCTGCAGGTGAGGGATGGCACTGTCCAAAGGAGGCTAATGAGCAGGACCACGTGGGAAGACCATGTGGAGAGCCAAGCCGGGAGGCTGAGCGCAGTGGAAGAACGAATGGACAGGAAGGGCACGGCAAAGGAGGGTACATCGAGTCTGAGATCTCGGAGCAAATCAGAGTCAGGTCATATGTGTGTGTGTGTGTTAGTCACTTAGTCATGTCCGAATCTCTCACCCCGTGGACTGTCGCCCACCAGGCTCCTCTGTCCATGGAATTCTCCAGGCAAGAATACTGGAGTGGGGTGCCATTTCCTTTCCAGGGGATCTTCCCAACCTAGTGATTGAACCCGGGTTGCCTGCATTGGAGGCAGATTCCCTACAGTCTGAGCCACCAGGCAAGACACAAGGTTATGGGTAAGGCCAGGATAATCACAGGCAGATGTACAATAGCATATGATTTTTGTAAATTTTAGTAATCATAAGCCCTTTAGCTGCAATAATATCTTTTTATTTTTATTGTTATTTCACACATGATAGAGTTGAAATCGTTGATTTCCCAATGATACTTGAAGATCCTTTTTATTGTTGAACTACTCAGGTATTACTCCATGAGAAGATCTAATGTAAAATATGGTGACTATAGTTGGTAACATTTTATTGCATAATTGAAATCAAACTTTGCTACACTGGCCAGCCTGTAAAGCCTTCTCTGTTAGTCTGCTAGAGCTGCCACAACAAAATTCCAGGCAGGATGGCTTAAACAACAGAAGTTTATTTTCTCACAGTTGTGGAGGTTGGAAGTTCAAGATCAAGGTGTTGCCAGAGTTGGGAGGCCAGAGTCTTTGGCTTCTCTTCACAAGGCTGTCCCTCTGCGCACGTGCACCCTGGTGTCTGTGTGTCCTAATCTCTCCTTAGAAGGATATGAGTCAGATTGGATTGGGGCCTACCCCGATGCCCTTATTTTCACTTAATTACCTGTTTGTAGGCCATATCTCCAATACAGTCACATTCTGAGGTTCTGGGCACTCGGGCTTCAAGATATGAATTGAGTTAGGGGAGGAGACACAATTCAACCTTTGACACGTTCCAAGCAAGCATTCTGTCTCAGACAATAAAACCAAAGGAAAATTCACTCATACCAAGCCACAGCATGCTAATTCATTATTTCATGCATTCTCATTCCACCAATATTTGATGAGAGCCATTTATGCAGTGACATGGTCTACATGAAACCAACAGAATAATCTTTCTAAAATGTGTGTCTGATTAGGTCTCCTTCCAGAAACTCTTGAATGCCCTTAGGAAGATTCCCAAACTTTAGCACAGTATACAAGGTAGCCAAAATGTGGATTCTGCTTACTTACACAGCTACAATCCCCTCACATGCCTTTTGCTCCAGCTAAACTCTTTGAGTACGGTGATTCCCCAAATATATTATGCTGAGTTACTCCTAGCTGTATGGCCCTAGGCAAAAATATATTTATTCAACAAATATTTTATTGTCATCTCCTTTATCAACTGTGCTAGACTGTGGGGATGATAACAAAACTACGCCCTTAAAGATCTCTTAGTATAAAGGAAATGTTAGACAAGCAATCAAAAATTACAATCAACTGATATGCAATGTAGTCTGTGTGTGTGTGTGTGTGTCTATCTGTTAGTTGCTCAGTCATGTCCAACTCTTTGTGATCCCATGGACTGAAGCCCACCAGGCTCATTTGTTCATGGAATTTTCCAGGCAAGAATACTGGAGTGGGTTGCCATTCTCTTCTACAGAGGATCTTCCTGACCCAAGGATTGAACTCGAGTCTCCTGCATTGCAGGAAATTTTTACCTTCTGAGCCACTAGAGAAGCCTGCGATGTAGTCTAGAGGTATACAAAAATGTGTCAGGAGCTCAGAGGAGGATATTTATTTAAATTTACAGGGCATTAGTTTCTCCAGTAGAGTAATACACCAACCTCTAAAATTAGATGGAGAAGGCCAATTTACAGCACAACCTATATGTTATGTTAATATATTGCTGAAATAAATCAAATATATGGTTCCAGTTATTAAGAATGAAATAAGTGACATCTTATGTAACTAATGAAATGGAAATTGGTTACACACCCACCAAAGTATGCAGAACCATGAAGTGGAAGTCAAAAATCCTCCCTTGTCAGAATGAATCCATCTCTGGAGTGTTTTTAAAATGCATACATGACAATCACATGGGACACTCCACATGCCTAAGATACCCTAACTCATTAATCACGTGAAATTAGCAGCCATCATCAGTCAATGTACTTTTAGTATCATGCAATTTGTAATAAAGATTTTACTTATACTTAAAACCTTTTAGCATGTCTTTCAAGAAGTTACCAGAAAGTTCAAAGGAAAACTGAAGAAAGAACAGGAGTGATATTGTTAAGCAGCCAGGGTAATACAGACTGAAAAGCTTCCCTTTAGGACCACTTAGGAATTCTGGGTATAACGTGTGTCCCTTTGATTTTAGTGCGCCACTGAGTTCACAACAAGGAAGAGAAACTCCCAAGTGCTCCCAAGATATAACATAAAAGAAAGTAATACGTAAGTGATACGATGATGCTAGTGGTAAAGAACCCGCCTACAAATACAGGAGACACAAGAGATGTAGGTTCAATCCCTGGGCTGGGGAGATTCCCCTGGAGGGAAGGCACGGCAACCCACTCCAGTATTCCTGTATGGAGAATCCCACAGACAGAGGAGCCTGGTGGGCTACAGTCCACAGAGTCACCAAGAGTCAGACACCACTGAAGTGGCTTAGCACGCATGCACAAATGATACAATAACAAAGCAACTACTCAGCTGGGTGAGGTGATACTGATATGCTTCCAGTATGTGTGGATTTTAAAGCCCACGTCCTGAGTCCACCTTAGGTGGGCAGTGGGAAGAGGACCCCTATCTAAAGGCAGGACTCTCAAAAGGCAGCAACTTCAGAGAAAGGCAGACTAACAATACTGTGCCCACTGGCACAGAGATCAAGGCAGTGTCTTCACCCACATTCTGGGTTAGGAAAAATGTCAGTCCTGATGGGGCACTTACCAATATATTGCCTCTCAGTTACAATTTCACCTTTGAGTACCTGGACTGTGGTAACAGATGGATTGGAGCCTGAAGCATTCCTCCTTTACAGTAAGCGTGATACAATACTTTGTCAGCAGAGGGCGCTGGAGAGACATTGCAGGAGGAAGGGGGCTTCTTCCTGGTTCCTGTGTGCTGGGTTTGGCTTTTTCTTGCTCTTGTTGCATGCTGCGTCAGCAGCGTGGGTGTGCAGTCACATCCAGTTGTGTTCTGCCCAGCCTTTCAGTGACCTCAGTGCCCCAGTCCAGGCCTGGAGACCACCTTTCCATGGCCCTCCCAGCAGAGGCACCAAGTGCTCCAGACTTCTTGCCCACAGTGGCATTCAAATCCCTGTGTGCACACACATAACAGCCTTGATATTGCCTGTACCCCAGAGAGCTCTTTCCTGCCTGCCCAGGAACTGTGCATCTGCTTGAGTCTAGCCAGCCCTGTGAGCTTCTTGGTCTTCCTGTTAGCTTAACCACATCTTAGCAAAGAGGTCTGAACCCCAGCCTTGGGGTAGGGACCCCAGCCTAAGTTTGTCCTTCCTTTCAGCCTTCTCTTTACAGCTTTTTATTTACTCTCTTATCATAGCTTAATAGTTTCTTAAACTAACCTATTTAAATTATTGTGTGATTTCTGTCTCCTGACTAGACCCAGACTAGTACAACTGAGAAATCAAAATCCCTGCCCTCTTCCTTATTAAGGGTTCAAATTTACATTACTCAGCAGAAATAAGCACAAAAACACTGTGAAGGAATATTTCCTAAACCTAGTTTGCCTGGCATTCTTACAGAGAAATCATGTTGAACACGAATTCATGATCCAAATTTTAAATACTCAGAAATAGATAATCCTTCATGAGGAAGTGTTGTTAAATATAACTATGGGGCTTAAACTATAATAATTTCTGATAATAAAACAATTCTAAAAGAAAAACTTATAAGTATGCTTAAAAAAAACTTTGTAACTTAGAAGAAACTACCTTAAATGTAAAGGGACTAAAAAATTGAATGAAAAGACAAAGATTAAGATCTTTGTTTTACTTCCTGATTTGGATGGTATTTACATGGATATGTTCATTCTGCAAACAATTTATATAGCTATTCTTTCATAATTATGCACTTTTCTGAAGGCATCATCTACTTCTTATGTGTTTCTAAATATATATATATATTTATACGTAATTTGGTCAAAGAAACTAGAAATGTTTTAGAACTAAATCACAATAAAATACTATATATCAAAAGTTTGAGAATGTAGATAAAGCAGTACTTATAAAGAAGAAATTATAAAAAAAAAATAAACTAAGAAACTATACAAAGAAATTAGGCGAACAGTAAATTTCAGAGAATACAGAAGGGAGGAAATCATAAGGTAGGGAAAACATGCCTGAGAAATTGCCAGTATTAGTAACTCTTTTGGTGTTAATTTGTCCTTGCCTTCACAATAGGCAGTTCACCTATGGAAGCAGGAGACCTGAGCCTCGAAGCTGCTTCTGCTCGCACGGCTTTGGTTGACCCACACAAATTTGGGCTTCAGTCTCAGTGGCCTCATCGCTGTTCACTCGCTAAGTTGTGTCTGACTCTGCGACCTCACAGAGTTAGAATCCCTTGGACAGCAAGGAGAGCAAACCAGTTAATCCTAAAGGAAATCAACCCTGAATATTTATTGAAAGAACTGAAGCTAAAGCTGAAGCTCCGATACTTTGGCCACCTGATGGGAAGAGCCGACTCATTGAACAAGACCCTGATGCTGGGAAAGATTGAGGGCAGGAGGAAAAGGGGGAGACTAAGGACAAGATAGTTGGATAGCATCACCAAATGTACATGAGTTTGAGCAAACTCTGGGAGATAGTGAAGGACAGGGAAGCCTGGTGTCCGCGGGGTTGCAAAGAGTCAGACAAGACTGACACTGAACAACAGCGTGAGAAAGAGGAAGCGATGGCCCAGGGTGCACTCTGACCCTGGGAACCCTCTTCATTATCAACCTGGTTTCAAAAGGCTACACCCTGAGGGGAAAATGAACAGAAGTAAATCTGCCCTGAACTCAACCCCAGGGTACAAGCAAAAGTTGCCTCATGCTGAGGGCAGCTGGTGTTCAACTGAAACCTCCCCAGTTCTTCCTTTTTCCTTAAACTCTGGCCTGATGGTTCTTTACAGTCTCTTCATTTCTATAACATTTTTACTAGGTTTTAAAATATAATTTGGAGTAAAAATATATATATATATACATATCTCTATATATTTTAGATCACATTTACATGCATTTATCACGAGGAAGGGCTTGAAATACCTATCCCAGTGTTATCAGAAACCAAACCTCTTTATGTGGTGAACATATTAAAAAATCCCTCTAGGAGTTACATACACCAACCTAAAAGGTTAATGATTATCTGTGGGATGGAAGGGAGGAAAAAGAGATGGAGATGAGTCTTTAGCTTTATCTGTAATGTTTTATGTCTTTAAAAGAAAACAAATAATGAAGAAAATTTGCAAAATATTAACATCTTTTAAATCCTGGTAGTAAATGGAAACAGACACTGGTGGATCACTTGCCCGATATCCATTGTCTCTTCCGTATTAATCCCTAGATCAGGTAGATCCTCTGGAGAAGGGAATGGCAATCCACTTGGGTATTCTTGCCTGGAGAATTCCATGAACAGAGGAGCCTGGCAGGCTCTAATCCATGGGGTTGTGAAAGAGTCAGACACAACTTAGCAACTAAACAACAACAATTTTGATGAGGTTGTTAACGTCACCCTTCCAAAGGGTGGGCAAAAGTCTCAGCGAATGGCTTCTTGATGCAATAAAACAAAAACCACAAGATTCTGTGTATGTTAAAGGCCCTTTTCTGTCTTCTTCCTACGTGGAATAGAAAAGATGATGGTGGCAGCAGCCTTCTTCACATCATGAGGATTGAAACCACTTAAAGTGAGGCTAAGGGCGAGGAGAAGCAAGAGAGAAATCTGGCCCTTGCAGGCATTTCTATGGTATTACATCTGCTTTGGACTGCCTCCCTCCAAACTTCTTGTGGCAGAAAAATTAAGTTTTTAAAGTCACTCTTTTTCCTTTTTTGTTAAAAGCTGTTGAACATAGTCCTGCAAAGTACACTGATACCCCGATTGTGTTGTTTGCTATACTGAAATGATTTTAAATTATTCAAAAATTGAAAGAGGCAACAGAAAATATAGGAAAGTAGGAACAATTTTACCAAATGACTTCAGCCTCTTTACTCTGTTTAGGCTAGCTGAAGGGAATTAATGGCTGTAACACTGTGGTACCCTCTGTCTCTGAGAAGTTTCTTATGCAGAATCAGATTTCTGATCCAACTTTGAAAAAGAAACACAAGTGGAGTCATGTTCAATTCTGCTGTGTCAGATCGTTTCTTCTGTGGGTCTGAACACTAGTTGGGATGAGGACAGTCTTATCGCCTGCTTGATACTACATCTCCAGCTTGTGGAACTACGTCAGTTTGACTGATGTTACTGACATCACTTACTAAACACTGCTCGGTGGCTCATGGTCCTTAATCATATCGTGTCCTAAGGTGAATCACATTAAGGTGTTCTGTTAGCAAACAACAGAAAATAACTAGCAATTACACAGGGAAAAAATGTATGGGAAAGCAGCTCACATGACTGAAAAGGGAACCGAATGAACTGATGGAGGAGGATACAGAAAGAGACATCTTCTAAAATTCTAGTGGCAAGAACAGCTCAAAGGTCTTGGCCAATCACTGATTGACTAAATGACTCCAATCATTTATCTCATCCTTGTGACACTTCAGTCCACATTCAAAGTCACAGATTTGTGTGTGTGAGAGACAGAAACAGACAGACAGACAGAGACATATTAGTTCATCGTTAGCAGACTTCTTGTCTGCTACCAGGATTTAAAGAATAGGACAAACAGAACCTTTAGATTCTGAAAGGAAGTGCATGCCACTGATCTGTCATCTCTATGCACATATGAGGAGGTTCATTGTTCTGAAAGTAATTTGGGCCACTATGACAAAGGAGTCTGGGTGCCAGGCAGCTAAAACAATGACCACTATCTAATGTCATTCTGTTAGGTCCATAAATTTCTGTCCTTTATTGTGCCCATCTTTGCATGAAATGTTCCCTCGGTATCTCAATTTTCTTGAAGAGATCTCTAGTCTTTCCCATTCTATTGTTATCCTCTATTTCTTTGCATTGATCACTGAGGAAGGCTTTCTTATCTCTTCTTGCTATTCTTTGGAACTCTGCATTCAAATGGGTATATCTTTCCTTTTCTCCTTTGCTTTTCACTTCTCTTCTTTTCACAGCTATTTGTAAGCCCTCCCCAGACAACCATTTTGCCTTTTTGCATTTCTTTTTCTTGGGAATGGTCTTGATCCCTGTCTCCTGTACAATGTCACGAACCACTGTCCATAGCTCTTCAGGCACTCTGCTGCTGCTGCTGCTGCTAAGTCCCTTCAGTCGTGTCCAACTCTGTGTGACCCCACAGACGTCAGCCCACCAGGTTCCCCCGTCCCTGGGATTCTCCAGGCAAGAACACTGGAGTGGGTTGCTATTTCCTTCTCCAATGCAGGAAAGTGAAAAGTGAAAGTGAAGTCATTCAGTCGTGTCTCTTAGCTACCCCATGGACTGCAGCCCACCAGGCTCCTCTATCCATGGGATTCTCCAGGCAAGAGTACTGGAGTGGGATGCCATTGCCTTCTCCCTCAGGCACTCTATCAGATTTAAATAAAGGACAGAAATGGTATGGACCTAACAAAAGCAGAAGATATTAAGAAAAGGTGGCAAGAATACACAGAGGAACTACACAAAAAAGATCTTCATGACCCAGATAATCACAATGGTATGATCACTCACCAGACATCCTGACATAGAGTCAGACATAGAGCCAGATATCCTGGAATGTGAAGTCAAATGGGGCTTAGGAAGCATCACTACAAACAAAGCTAGTGGAGGTGATGGAATTCCAGTTGAGCTATTTCAAATCCTAAAAGATGATGCTGGGAAAGTGCCGCATTCAATATGCCAGCAAATTCGGAAAACTCAGCAGTGACCACAGGACTGGAAAAGGTCAGTTTTCATTCTAATCCCAAAGAAAGGCTATGCCAAATAATGCTCAAACTACTGCACAATAGCACTCATCTCACACACTAGTAAAGTGAAGTTGCTCAGTTGTGTCTGACTCTTTGCAACCCTATGGACTGTAGCCCACCAGGCTCCTCCATCCATGGAATTTTCTAGGCAAGAGTACTGGAGGGGGTTGCCATTTCCTTCTCCAGGGGATCTTCCCAACCCAGGGATCGAACCTGGGTCTCCCACATGGTGGGCAGACGCTTTACTGTCTGACCCACCAGGGAATCCCACACACTAGAAAAGTAATGCTCAAAATTCTCCAAGCCAGGCTTCAATAGTATGTGAACCATGAACTTCCAGATGTTCAAGCTGGATTTAAAAAAGGCAGACGAACCAGAGATCAAATTGCCAACATCTGTTGGATCATCAAAAAAGCAAGAGAGTTCCAGAAAAACATCCATTTCTGCTTTATTGACTATGCCAAAGCCTTTGACTGTGTGGATTACAATAAACTGTGGAAAATTCTGAAAGAGATGGGAATACCAGACCACCTGACCTGCCTCTTGATAAATCTGTATGCAGTCAAGAAACAACAGTTAGAACTGGACATGGAACAACAGACTGGTTCCAAATAGGGAAAGGAGTACATCAAGGCTGTATATTGTCACCCTGCTTATTTAACTTATATGCAGAGTACATCATGAGAAATGCTGGGCTGGATGAAGCATAAGCTGGAATCAAGATTGCCAGGAGAAATATCAATCACCTCAGATATGCAGATGACACCACCTTTATAGCAGAAAGAGAAGAAGAACTAAGAGTCTCTTGATGAAAGTGAAAGAGGAGTGTGAAAAAGTTGGTGTAAAACTCAACATTCAGAAAATGAAGATCATGACAACTGGTCCCATCAGTTCATGGTAAATATATGGGGGAAAAAATGACAGACTTTATTTTTTGGGGCTCCAAAATCACTGCAGATGGTGACTGCAGCCATGAAATTAAAAGACACTTGCTCCTTGGAAGAAAAGTTATGACCAGCCTAGATAGCATATTAAAAAGCAGAGACATTACTTTGCCAACAAAGGTCCATCTAGTCAAGTCTATGGTTTTTCCAGTAGTCATGTATGGATGTGAGAGTTGGACCATAAAGAAAGCTGAGTGCCAAAGAATTGATGCTTTTGAACTGTGGTGTTAGAGAAGACTCTTGAGAGTCCCTTGGACTGCAAGAAGATCCAACCAGTCTATCCTAAAGGAAATCAGTCCTGAATATTCATTGAAAGGACTGATGCTGAAGCTGAAACTCCAATACTTTGGCTACCTGACCCAAAGAACTAACTCATTGGAAAAGACCCTGATGCTGGGAAAGATTGAAGGCAGGAGGAGAAGGGGACGACAGAGGATGAGATGGCTGGATGGCATCACTGACTCAATGGACCTGAGTTTGAGCAAACTTCGGGAGTTGGTGAGGGACAGGGAGGCCTGGTGTGCTGCAGTCCATGGGGTTGCAGAGTCGGACATGACTGAGCAACTGAACTGAACTGAACTGATCTACTGTCAAGGTGTATGAGCAAAAGAAACTAATTTATTTACCCTAGATATTCTCTTAATCACCATTTTTTCCACAGTTTTAAACTGTACAGATATTGTTGGTTGGGACTCTTATTTTGCAGATTTTTAAAGCATATTTCTAAAAATCTCTGTCAGATGAATGAAAAGGTATTATTGTTAACTGAAAAATATACTGCTCAAAGCCTGGACTTGTCAGATATTAGAAAAGAGCACCCTTTCAACTTATTTTTAAGAAGCCTTTATAGCTATGGTAACATGTAACTCCAATGAAGAAGGACAATTAATATTACAAAAGCCCAATGGTTATTCCAAGGTAAAGTGTTACCATATAGCATCATTTATTCAAGCAAGATATTTTAAATAAATCAATATGTAGATAGTGATCTTCCATGTACAACAAGTTATATTTTTGAAAAAGCCATGAAAATCTTTGAAAATTACTTTCTAGCAGTGTCATTTCTTTTCCATCATTTTAAAGTTTATTAACTAAATGGTAATTTTGTTTTCCTTAGAACTTAGGTTGACATTTCTATTTATTTTTCATCTGTATTTTTGTTGTACAATTAAAACCACTGAAGAATACAGAGCATATTTAAATTTTAAGTTTGAAAAAACTGTTGTAGTTTATGGTTCAGAATAATGCATGAACACACAAACATTTATCTCCTCTTTCTCCAGAGACTACATCAAGATGAAACTAAAGACATGAAAAAGGACAAAGTCAACAACAATCAAGGGAATCCGAAGGGACCACAGATGGATGAGAAATTTCAACACATTTATACAAGATGTAAAGTAGATAGAAATGTTCACTTCTGGGAGCAGAGTGGGTCAAATATTCTGAAGCGCCTGCTAAAAAAGTAAGACCCGCATAACTCTGAACAAACATGACTCTAAATGTATTGCTGAGATCACAAGAAAGTGAACAAAATCTCTAAAAGCTGAAAGTCAATAAAACATGAACAGAAGAGAAGGAGAAGGAGGGATAGGAAGGAGCAGACAAAGAAAAAAAGTAAGTGAGCTAGACCAGTATCACAAAGTTTCATCCTTCATGTCACCAATATGCTTGTAAAAACCACCAAGCTATGGAATTCTGCAGAATAGAAAGAAGAGCAGGGGCTTCCCTGGTGGTTCAGTGGTTGACAGTCTGCCTTGCAGTCCCTGGTCCAGGAAGATGCTGCCTGCCAGGGGGCAACTACACCCACACGCTGCAACTATTAAGAGTCAGTGCTGCAACCACTGAGGCCCGAGCACCCAGAACCTGTGCTGCACAAAAGAGAAGCCATGGCAGCGAGAAGCCAATGTACAGCGACAAAGGCCCAGGGCAGTCAAAAATTAATCATTAACTTTTTAAAAAAAGAAGAGGATACAGGATATGCAGGAAAGTTAAGCTTTGAGTAACACATTCCAAACCTGTACAGTTTCATTTTTTAAATTACTGAAATATAATTAAGGTAAATAAATATATATATAAATGCTATTGCCAGTTTCATTTTCCAATAATTAAATGCAATAGTAATCATACACAATTGATCTCCTGGCAGAGATCAAACCATTCAATTCTAAAGGAAATCAGTCCTGAATATTCATTGGAAGGACTGATGCTGAAGCTGAAGCTCCAATACTTTGACCACCTGATGTGAGTAACTGACTCACTGGAAAAGACCCTGATGCTGGGAAAGATTGAAGGCAGGAGAAGAAGGGGACAACAGAGGATGAGATGGTTGGATGGCATCACTGACTCGATGGACACGAGTTTGACCAAGCTCTGGGAGTTGGTGACGGACAGGGAAGCCTGGTATGCTGCAGTCCGTGGGGGTCACAAAGAGTCAGAAGTGGCTGAGCAACTGAATTTAACTGAATCATACACAAAATATGTAAGTGTCCTTGCTGTGGCCAAATGTCAGCTTCTGAGTCATGCAGAAAAGTAGAAGGAAGGACAACATCATTCTTAGGCTGAAATATTGTGACACCAGATGTGAAGGGTTACAGTTCATTGTTTTCCTTTCTTTTACTCTGGTTTAAAATAGAAACCCTACCTATCTTGTTTCCCAGTTTTTTCCTTTCACAAAGAAGCTGTACACGCAGCTCCAGGTGCTTCCAGACACAGAGTGCCATCTTGCTGCTCTGAGCACTGTAGTCGTTAGCTCCAATCCCTTACAAACACTTCCTAAGCCCAACTAGTAGAGAGGAGAACTGGGATGTGTCCATCTCTCCTCTCTTTTATTTTCTTCACAGTGTTGTCTCTGATGGGATACAACATAGACCCCTTCAGTCCTAGGATATTACATATCCATTTGTTTCTTTTAAAATTATAGTTCCAGGCTACCCTTCAAAATTTTAAGACTTTCTTTTTTTATTTACCACTTGGATTCATATAACCAGAATTCTTACCTGCATTTGGAATGCTGTCTTAAATATTTATATTAAAAAGAATACATAAGCTTTGGAGAACAGTACAATGCATCCTTGCAGGTTTGATGGATAAATTGAGGAAAGAGGAAAGTTGAAAAGTATATATGTGCATGTATGTTTTGTAGCCTTTCATGAAACATTATGTTTAACAGGGTGGCTTTTTATTTACTGTTGTGTATTTTTTTTTTTACTCTGATGTTTGGCTCAAGCATAATGAAAGTCAAAATGTGAAAAATCATGGATAGGCTAACACAATTTCTCAGTTTGGTGATTTTATTCTTTTGCTTATTCACCTAGAATGTATAAACTTACTGGTTACAAAGATAGGCACAATAAAGGACAGAAACTGTATGGAACTAACAGAAGCAGAAGATATTAAGAAGAGGTGGTAAGAATACACAGAAGGACTATACAAAAAAGGTCTTAATGACGCAGATAATCACGATGGCGTGATCACTCCCCTAGAGTCAGACATCCTGGAGTGTGAAGTCAAGTGGGCCTTAGGAAGCATCACTATGAGCAAAGTTAGTGGAGGGGATGGGATACCAGCTGAGCTATTTCAAATCCTAAAAGATGATGCTGTTAAAGTGCTGCACTCAATATGCCAGCAAATCTGGGAAAACTCAGCAGTGGCCACAGGATTGGAAAAGGTCAGTTTTCATTCCAATCCCAAAGAAGAGCAATGCCAAAGAATGTTCAAATTACTGCACAATTGCACTCATTTCACATGCTAGCAGGGTAATGCTCAAAATCCTTGAAGCTAGGCATCAATAGTATATAAACCAAGAACTTCCAGATATACAAGCTGGATTTAGAAAAGACAGAGGAGCCAGAGATCAAATTGCCAACATCTGTTGGATAACAGGGAAAGCAAAGGAATTCCAGAAAAACATCTGCTTCATTGACTATGCTAAAGCCTTTGACGGTGTAGATCACAACAAACTGGAAAATTCTTAAACAGATGGGAATACCAGATCACCTTACCTGCCTCCTGAGAAACCTGTATGCAGGTCAAGAATCAACAGTTAAAATAGGACATGGAACAAAGGACTGGTTCAAAATTGGGAAAAGAGTACATCAAGGCTGCATATTGTCACTCTGCTTATTTAACTTACATGCAGAGTACATCATGTGAAATGCTGGGCTGGATAAAGCTCAAACTAGAATCAAAACTGCTGGGAGAAATATCAATAACCTCAGGTATGCAAATGATACCACCCTAATGGCAGAAAGCAAAGAGGATCTAAAGAGCCTCTTGATGAAGGTGAAAGAGCAGAGTAGAAAAGCTGGCTTAAAACTCAATATTCAAAAAACTAAGACCATGGCCTCCAGAGAAACCCAAGTAAGACGGTAGGTGTTGCAAGAGGGCATCAGAAGGCAGACACACTGAAACCATACTCACAGAAAACTAGTCAATCTAATCACACTAGGACCACAGCCTTGTCTAACTCAATGAAACTAAGCCATGCCCGTGGGGCAACCCAAGACGGGCGGGTCATGGTGGAGAGATTTGACAGAATGTGGTCCACTGGAGAAGGGAATGGCAAACCACTTCAGTATTCTTGCCTTGAGAACCCCATGAACAGTATGAAAAGGCAAAATGATAGGATACTGAAAGAGGAACTCCCCAGGTCAGTAGGTGCCCAATATGCTACTGGAGATCAGTGGAGAAATAACTCCAGAAAGAATGAAGGGATGCAGCCAAAGCAAAAACAATACCCAGCTGTGGATGTGACTGGTGATAGAAGCAAGATCTGATGCTGTAAAGAGCAATATTGCATAGGAACCTGGAATGTCAGGTCCATGAATCAAGGCAAATTGGAAGTGGTCAAACAAGAGATGGCAAGAGTGAATGTCGACATTCTAGGAATCAGCGAACTGAAATGGACTGGAATGGGTGAATTTAACTCAGATGACCATTATATCTACTACTGCGGGCAGGAATCCCTCAGAAGAAATGGAGTAGTCATCATGGTCAACAAAAGAGTCCAAAATGCAGTACTTGGATGCAATCTCAAAAATGACAGAATGATCTCTGTTCGTTTCCAAGGCAAACCATTCAATATCACAGTAATCCAAGTCTATGCCCCAACCAGTAATGCTGAAGAAGCTGAAGTTGAACAGTTCTATGAAGACCTACAAGACCTTTTAGAACTAACACCCAAAAAAGATGTCCTTTTCATTATAGGGGACTGGAATTCAAAAGTAGGAAGTCAAGAAACACCTGGAGTAACAGGCAAATTTGGCCTTGGAAAATGGAATGAAACAGGGCAAAGACTAATAGAGTTTTGCCAAGAAAATGCACTGGTCATAACAAACACACTCTTCCAACACAAGAGAAGACTATACATGGACATCACCAGATGGTCAACACCGAAATCAGATTGATTATATTCTTTGCAGCCAAAGATGGAGAAGCTCTATACAATTAGCAAAAACAAGACCAGGAGCTGACTGTGGCTCAGACCATGAACTCCTTATTGCCAAATTCAGACTTAAATTGAAGAAAGTAGGGAAAGCCACTAGACCATTCAGGTATGACCTAAATCAAATCCCTTATGATTATACAGTGGAAGTGAGAAATAGATTTAAGGGCCTAGATCTGATAGAGAGTGCCTGATGAACTATGGAATGAGGTTCGTGACATTGTACAGGAGACAGGGATCAACACCATTCCCATAGAAAAGAAATGCAAAAAAGCAAAATGGCTGTCTGGGGAGGCCTTACAAATAGCTGTGAAAAGAAGAGAAGTGAAAAGGAAAGGAGAAAAGGAAAGATATAAACATCTGAATGCAGAGTTCCAAAGAATAGCAAGAAGAGATAAGAAAACCTTCTTCAGTGATCAATGCAAAGAAATAGAGGAAAACAACAGAATGGGAAAGACTAGGGATCTCTTCAAGAAAATCAGAGATACCAAAGGAAAGTTTCATGCAAAGATGAGCTCGATAAAGGACAGAAATGGTATGGACCTAACAGAAGCAGAAGATATTAAGAAGAGATGGCAAGAATACACAGAAGAACTGTACAAAAAAGATCTTCATGGCCCAGATAATCATGACGGTGTGATCACTGACCTAGAGCCAGACATCCTGGAATGTGAAGTCAAGTGGGCCTTAGAAAGCATCACTACAAACAAAGCTAGTGGAGGTGATGGAATTCCAGTTGAGCTATTTCAAATCCTGAAAGATGATGCTGTGAAAGTGCTGCACTCAATATGCCAGCAAATTTGGAAAACTCAGCAGTGGCCACAGGACTGGAAAAGGTCAGTTTTCATTCCAATCCCGAAGAAAGGCAATGCCAAAGAATGCTCAAACTACCGCACAACTGCACTCATCTCACACGCTAGTAAAGTAATGCTCAAAATTCTCCAAGCCAGGCTTCAGCAGTATGTGAACCGTGAACTTCCTGATGTTCAAGCTGGTTTTAGAAAAGGCAGAGGAACCAGAGATCAAATTGCCAACATCTGCTGGATCACAGAAAAAGCAAGAGAGTTCCAGAAAAACAGCTATTTCTGCTTTATTGACTATGCCAAAGCCTTTGACTGTGTGGATCACAAGAAACTGTGGAAAATTCTGAAAGAGATGGGAATACCAGACCACCTGATCTGCCTCTTGAGAAATTTGTATGCAGGTCAGGAAGCAACAGTTAGAACTGGACATGGAACAAGAGACTGGTTCCAAATAGGAAAAGGAGTCCATCAAGGCTGTATATTGTCACCCTGTTTATTTAACTTATATGCAGAGTACATCATGAGAAACGCTGGACTGGAAGAAACACAAGCTGGAATCAAGATTGCCGGGAGAAATATCAATCACCTCAGATATGCAGATGACACCACCCTTATGGTAGAAAGTGAAGAGGAACTAAAAAGGCTCTTGATGAAAGTCAAAGATGAGAGTGAAAAAGTTGGCTTAAAGCTCAACATTCAGAAAATGAAGATCATGGCATCCGGTCCCATCACTTCATGGAAAATAGATGGGGAAACAGTGGAACAGTGTCAGACTTTATTTTTCTGGGCTCCAAAATCACTACAGATGGTGACTGCAGCCATGAAATTAAAAGATGCTTACTCCTTGGAAGGAAAGTTATGACCAACCTAGATAGCATATTCAAAAGCAGAGGCATTATTTTGCCAACAAAGGTCCATCTAGTCAAGGCTATGGTTTTTCAAGTGGTCATGTATGGATATGAGAGTTGGACTGTGAAGAAGGCTGAGCGCCGAAGAATTGATGCTTTTGAACTGTGGTGTTGGAGAAGACTCTTGAGAGTCCCTTGGACTGCAAGGAGATCCAACCAGTCCATTCTGAAGGAGATCAGCCCTGGGATTTCTTTGGAAGGAATGATGCGAAAGCTGAAACTCCAGTACTTTGGCCACCTCATGCGAAGAGTTGATTCATTGGAAAAGACCCTGATGCTGGAAGGGATTGGGGGCAGGAGGAGAAGGGGACGACAGAGGATGAGATGGCTGGATGGCATCACTGACTCGATGGACGTGAGTCTCAGTGAACTCTGGGAGTTGGTGATGGACAGGGAAGCCTGGCGTGCTGTGATTCACGGGGTCGCAAAGAGTCGGACACAACTGAGTGACTGATCTGATCTGATGGCCTCCAGTCCCATCACTTCATGGCAGATATATGGGGAAAAATGGGAACAATACCATATTATATTTACTTGGGCTCCAAATTCACTGTGGATGGTGACCACAGCCATGAAATTAAAAGACACTTACTTCTTGGAAGAAAAGCTATGACAAAGCTAACAATGTATTAAAAAGCAAAGACATCACTTTTCTGACAAAGGTCCATACAGTTAAAGCTATGGTTTTTCCAGTAGTCATGTATGGATGTAAGAGTTGGACCATAAAGAAGGCTGAGTGCTGAAGAATTGATGTTTTTAGACTGTGGTGCTGGGGAATACTCTTGAGAGTCCCTTGGACTGCAAGGAGATCCAACCAGTCCATCCTAAGGGAGATCAGTCCTGGGTATTAATTGGAAGGATTGATGCTGAAGCTGAAGCTCCAATACTTTGGCCACCTGGTGCAAAGAACTGACACATTTGAAAAGGCCCTGATGCTAGGAAAGATTGAGGATAGGAGGAGAAAGGGGTGACAGAGGATAAGACGGTTGGATGGCATCACCAACTCAATGGACATGAGTTTGAACAAATTCCAGGAGATAGTGAAAGACAGGGAAGCCTGGTGTGCTGCAGTCCATGGGGTCACAAAAAGTCAGACACGACTGAGCAACTGAACAACAATGGATTACAAACAAAGCATAAGAAACTGTAATGATGGAAAAGGCAAGACTGCCCCAGAAGTGAATGTTGGTAATAGCTCTGTAATCTGTAGACTAAACCTTTGGCCCACAGCAAAGTGGGTAAGCTAAGTCTTAGATTTATCCATTAAGATTATTAAAGGGGGCTAAAACATTCTTGGTGTCACCCCTAGGTCCTAGCAGGACCGGAAACACTCTTTCTGGCTGAAAGAAATCAAATTTAGGCTTTTGGGATTCCCACAAGCCATGACTATACAGGCATAATATATATTTTAAAATTTCTTACTTTATTCAGTAGTCAGTCAGGAAAAGAAATAAAGCTTTTGATCCAGCTGTATATATTTCATGTAAGATTTAATGCACAGAGAGGTTTACACAATAATTAGTAAGATTGATGGAGCAAAGATACAGGAACTATTGGTAAGGTGTGAAAAATCAGGAAGGGCAGGAATCATGAGAACCATCACCAATTATCTTTGTTCCATGTGGCAGCAGATAAGTCTCAGAACATCCTATGCCCAGAAGCTGCTGGCATAACAACTCATCTGCCATTTGCTGATACCTACTAGGTTACTAATGCTGAGACTAGTGGTTTCTCTTCCTCCTTTCCCTTCAATTTTACACCAGTGCCTCTCATTAGTACAATTTAGGTTGCAGTACTGCTGGCAACAGGGTCTGAGAAATGTCTGAGACAAGGGAGACCTTAGAAGAGTGGGAACAATGCTGAGTATCAATAAGTAATATTTGCCACAGCGTCTAAGTCATGTAGTATATGTTCTGAGGTATCCTCAAACAAGGGAGAGAATAACTATATTTATTTGTTCATTTATCCATTCATTCATTGTGTTTGTTAGATGTCAGAATTGTTGCACTTCTAAATAAGATCAAATATGTAAAAGCACTTGTAATTTATGTTATTCTTTTGACTCCATTAACAAATCTTAATTGTGAGTTCCCCAAGTACCCTTCAGACTATTAAGGATGCATAGTAGTACTGTCGAGATAGATATTCTGACAGTGCCAAAGTCATCAAGGAAATACAGGCCATAAGTAATATAGGCTTCCATTCACTTCAACTTTGACTTTTGCATCTGGTCTCCTAATATTTCTGGAAACTAGAGTCAAAAACATTTCTGAAAAATCACATCTTACTCTTCCCAACTTTTAAGCAAAATATATGTAAAAGGATCATATATCAAAATTAAGTAGTGATTATTCTAGCAATTCAAAAGTAACTTAATATTTGTGAATAATGTGAATCACCCACGTCAACAAGTAAAAAAGAGGTGTAGATCATATGATAATCTCAACAGGTACAAAAAAAGCATTTGATAATTACTCTTAGCTAATTAGTAATACAAGTAAACTTCCTTAATCTGTTCTAGAGTATCCTTCTAAAAATCTATAGCAAACACCTTACTTCATGTTGAAATGTTAAGAGCATTCCCTTAGAATGGGAAATGAAGCAAGGATGCCTGCTATCTTAACTTTCATTTGTCACTGTGCTGGTTTTAAGGAAAGAAAAGAAATCATAAGGAAGGACTGGGAAGAAAAAAATTCTACTTTATTCACAGATGATATAGTTTTATATACAAAAGTCTAAAAACATCAAAAGGTAATTTCAGAATTATTAAGTAAATTTAGCAAGGTCATTCGATACAAGATCCAAAACCCCGCTCTTTTTATGTCAGAATAAGCAAGTAGAATATGAAAAGTTTAAATGACCCCATTACGCTGGTATCAAAAAATTCAAAACTTCAGAGAAATGAAAATAAAAAGCCCAGTCTTACATGACTACCAACCCAATAGAATGGTTACAACAAAAAAGTAAAATGATACAAAATAGTGGCAAAAATGTGGGGTAACAGTAACTCTCCTACACCGTTGGTAGGAGTGCAAATTAGTGCAACTACTTTGGAAAACTGTTCAGCACTATCTAGGACAGTTGAACACATATGTACTCTGTGACCAGTATTACCACTTCTGGGCATATATCCAGTATAGATGTATACATGAGTTCATCAAAAATGCATAAGAATGCTTACTATAACACTCACAATGTCCAACTATTAGACCGACCATAAGTGCCCATCGACATTATTTTCATGTAATAAATACCACACAAAAACAAGAAGGAATGACATATAAGAATATCAACAACAGGGATAAATTTCACAAACAGAATGCTGAACAATAACAGAAAGCCAGGTACAACAGAGAATACACTAAATAGTTACATTTACAGTCAGCCCTCTATGACTGTGGGTTTTGCAATGACAGATTCAGCTGACCATGTATTGAACATGAGAACACAAAAGGCTGATTGTAAGGGATTTAAGCATCTCCTTATTTTGGTTTCCATGGGGGTCCTGGAACAAATTGAGAGACAAGTATATACAAAATTTAAAAAGAGATTGAACTTATTTACCAGTTTTACAAGTCAGAATAATAGTTACATTTGGTAGAAAGTAGTAAGTGGGACTTCCAGGTGGTGATAAAATTCTATTTCTAGATCTAAGTACTGGTTGCAGAGATGTGTTCACTTGTCAAACTTTTCACTATGATTTCTGCATATTTTTGCATATAATTATATCTCAATTAAAAACTTTTTAGAAAGGAAAAGAAAAGGAAGAGCCTAAGAAACTGGGAGGTGAAAGGGGATGATACAGGTAAAAAGGAGGAAGGAAACAATGTTTTTATCTTAAAAAGTGGGGAGTCAATAGATATTCATGGAACAAATAATGTAGGCTTAACTATTTTGAGGTGGCTAAGGTGGTGAACAGAGAAACAAAGACTAATGTCAAAACTATAAAATGAGGATGTGTGGCAGGAACGGGATGAAGTAATGAACTAAATCTTCATTTGTGATAGCAGTAAATTAATGGACAATCCCAAAACCAGAGAAAGAAACTAGGTACCTTAAAACCACAACTATTTGTTATTTCTCATAATTCTGTGGATTTGCTGGGCCCTTCCTCTACTGATTCTGCTTGGGCTCACCCATGGGCTTCATTCTCCCAGAAAGATGGCTGGGCTGGGCTGGATAGCCCAGTCCAAGGCAGCCTTACTTGCACATCTTGCTGTTGATGACGGCTGTCAACTAGGATACTTCAGTTCACCCCTATAGCCTAGATTGGTTTCCCTAAATGACTATCTCAGTACAGAATTTATCCAAAAGGCCAAAAGTGGAAGCTGCAAGACCTATTAAAAACTCAGATTTTGCAAAAACATCACTTCTGTCTTATGCTATTAAACAAAGACTATACCAGGGCCAACCCAGATTCAAGAGGTGGGGCAAATACTTTGCCTCTTGATGGAAGAAGTTGTAAAGTCATATTGTAAAGGGAGGAACATAACGGGAAGAGGAACTTGTGGCCACATTTACAATCTACTACCATATTCCCTCTGTTCACAGTTATTTACATTTCCTCTCATGCAGAAGAAGAGAAGCAAAGTTCAAACTGACTGTTTCTGGGAAGTATGTATAATAGGGGGTAAGGAAGAGCAGGGGACTTTTTAAAAAAAATTCTAAGCCACATTATTATTATTATTTTAATTATAAGTCACATTATCCCACATTATTCTTTTAAACACATTCATGTTGTATAAAAATTAACATTTATAACATTTATATAAGGTTTGGTACATATAAATTCCTTGCTTTGCAGAGAATAACAGGAAAGGCAGTTTCTCCTATTCTCCTTTAATAAACGCTGAACAATATTTACTGAATATGTATTTTAAGATATGTGATGTCATTAAACTACTCAGAACCAACATTCTTCAGTTTTGTCCTACCTACTAAGGATACTGTTTAAAAATATGACTGTATGTATGAAACATGCTTCTTAAACTAAAGATGTTTTATAGCTCACGATACATTATTGACCGCTACTGTTTCTATGCTGTACCTGGCACTTTATTAAGCTCTGCAGAGGCCACAAAAGGACCAGAAAATAAGATTCCTGCCAGCAAGGAATTAACAGTCTAAGTGAAGAGACAAGGAGGCACTCACAAACCAATTATAGGACATTGTGCTAGAATGTAAGGATACATGCAGACAGAGACATTACTCTGTTCACTGCAGCCTCATCAGGACCCCATATATAATAAGATCTTGATAATTATGCATTAATGGAGGGAATGGATCAATTGCCAGGCAGCCCACAATTCAGAGCCCAGACACAGTATTGATGGGAGTGCTGGCACAATCAACAAGGCAGAAATCAGAGTAGTTAGTTGTACTTATCCATGGCATCAAGGCTGGGTTTTATGTCCCATCAGCGTGTGACAAAGTCATAGTGCTACAAGAAGAGAAGACGAATACTCCAGCCCAGAAAAGGAAAGACTCAGAGGTGGAAAGGAGTTCAGACCACCTTGGATGGAAGCAGAGCAAGTAAGGGCTGTAGGGTCTCTGAGACAGTCCACCTTCTGCTTCTGTGGCAGCTGAGCAGACAGGAAGCAAGAGTGGGGAGAAGTAGAGAGGATGGAGTCGGCAAGGGATGGGAAGTATGCAGGACACCTGAGGAGGAGGGAAGGAACAAACCCCACCTCCCAAAGGACCACAGCAGAGCCCCAGTCACAAATGGTGCTGCCCTCCACAGGGAAGATCCCCCTTCTCCTCACACGCCATTCATACCAGAACTAGCAGAGAAAATGGGTGAGTTGGACATTCTCCCACCCACCAGGGTGCTAAAGCCTTTTACAGTGCAAGAGACACCAGTTACGTGATGACTGAGGGTCTTGGAGCATTCCAGAATGGTGGAAAACCTAGGCTATAAGCGCAGCACCCCTGGGTTCCTATCCTGGTTCCAGTGCTCACAGCTCAAGATCCTCAGGCAAATGAACCTTCGTAAGTCTCAGTTTTGTCCTTTGAGATCAGTCTCTGCCTCACAGGTTGTGAGGATGAAATGAAGCCCTCCATGTAAAGGTCTAGGACCCCAGGGCCCTACAACTGTCAGGGAGAGTCATAGCTGTGAGACCAAGGAGGCACCATGCAGGTGCTGACTTTGATCTAGGGACTCAAAAATGAGTAGAATTTATTTAGTTTTTTATGTAAGCCATCTTTAAAGTCTTTATTGAATTTGTTACAACATTGTTTCTGTTGTTTATGTTCTGGTTTTTTTTTGGTTGTTGTTTGCTTGTTTTGTCATGAGGCATGTGAGATCTTAGCTCGCTAAACAGGGATTGAACCTGCACTCTTTGCCTTGGAAGGCTAAGTCTTAACCACTAGACCTCCAGGGAGGTCCCTATCTAGAATTTAGATATGTAGAGATGGGCAAGCCAGAGCATCCCACATAAGAGCCAGGAAAACAAAGCCCCAGTGTAGAAAAACAGTATATGGAGGGAGTCACAAAGCTTTCTATCTGACCAGCTGTGGAGGATGCAAGGGAGCTATATCTGGAAGGGCAGATGGGTATCCTGGGGTGTCCAGAGCAAGAAACCTAGACCTCGTCCTGGAGCCAGTGGGGAACCACAAAAGGTTTAATCAGGGAAGTGACAGGGTCAGAGGTGGGAAGTGGGGCAGGAGGATGGTGAGGATGAATTAGAGGTGAAGAGTCCATGTGGGTGGAGGCCCAGCTCCTGGATGGGACAGTGGATGGCTGCCTTTCAAAAAGATCACCTCTGACATGTTCTAGGAAAGACCTATGGTTGAGAAGTAATTCTTAAGACTTTATTACTTTCGCAACTGGCTTCAAAGGGGGAGAAGACTGGACAAGAAGGTAGGAGATAAAGGGTCACGTTAATGATTGGAGAGGCAATGTGGTTCAGGAAAACATCCTTACACCTTTTCCAGTCATTCGCCAAGAAGGTGTGTGCAAGGAGCTCACGGCAAGCACAGCTCTGCAGCCCAGACAAGAGCCGAAGTCTAGATGTGGTCTGGCCTCAGACAAAATGAAAACTGGATTGCTCTCTGCATCTCCCTTGCACGAATTTAGGGTCCCATTGCACTGTCAGTACCTCTCCTCCCCTCAACTGCCCAGAGCCCATGGCCACATCCAAAAATACTATGTCTCTACATGCAGTGTGCTGTAGACGTGAATCCCCACAACGCTGCTCCCCTGCTGTGCGACTTCGGGCAGGTGACTTGTCTCAGTCCCTCGAGACTTCTGCAGTAATTTGAGATAAAGGTGAATCCTTCAGCAGTGGATTATTGCCAGGGAGCCTTAGTCTCTTCCTCCAACACAGAGGGAAATCTATTGAAATGCACAAGACCAAGAACCCTGTATGTCTCCGACTGCCAGGACTGCTGAGTGGCGTTCAGACAGCTCATGTGGTTTCCTTTCAGGTTGATCCTAAACACACAAATGCTGTCTGTTCATAACACGAAGAGATGTCATAACCTCTGAGAACATCTGAACTTGTAATAAAGTTCAAGTCAGGTACTGGGGTAAATGTTCCAGAGACCTGTAGGTGTTCTCAGACCAAATTGTTTCTTATGAAAAAATTATAGGAATTACTGACACTAGTAAAGCAATTCCAAAATGAAATCTGATTCCATAAATTTTTTGTGCTGGTTTTAAAGTAAAACAGATTCATATAACATTATTTCCCTTTTGGATCTGGCAATAAGAGTGTTATTATTGCTACTGATAAGTCTTCACAACTATCAAGCCATTTATATGATATATATGTGATAAAAAAAAATAGACCCTTTCATATTTTCTCATTAAAAAGACAAGGTTCATGACAACTTTTACTCTCACTAACTCAAATTCTGATTAAGGTTTTAGTCTAGAGTTTAAGTTTTTATCTTCATATTAAAGAGGCTATTCAGTAATGAATGCAAACGTTGTAAGACTATGGAACTCATATTTGTCCACATGAAATACCAGAGAGAGTTAAACCCACCATTTAAATAGAACATATTCTTATCTGTTCAATCTTCAGTGGGCTTTACCTGTGGCATTTTCTTAGCTCAGATGAAGTTTTTTAATAAAAATTGAAAATAATAAAACCATATTTTAAAACATCTCTGCATAATTCAAGCTAGACTTTCTTGAGTAGTCTGAACATGTGAAGTTTTATATATTGGCATCAAGAAAAATTTTGAAAGCAGCCTTGCAGTTACTTTCAAACCATTCAGGTCTTCCCCTTCATCATAATTACTTCATGAAGTGGGATAAATGTGAGAGAATCAGAGTTCTTCCTTGCAAAGAACTAATGTAGACTCAAGAACTCAGGCAGAAAGGGACTATATTGAACACACATCAGAGAGCATAAAGAATTAACAGAATATGTATAAAAAAACCAACAGTTTGAAGGAAAGAAAAACTAGTATAGAACTAAAAAAACTTGATTTTAGGAATTAGAAATAATTCAAGGAACAGAAAATATCAAATCATGAGCAATTAAGAAAGTTAATATTAAGACAAACCGTTTAATACCTAAAGGGAAATATTAAAATATATTTATTATATATAAATTTTATATACATAAAATTTTAATGCAAATATATGAATTATATGTACATATATAAACTCAGGGTTTTGTTCTATGTTATTGTTATGTATATAAAAGTTTGTTACCATTTAGCAAGAGTCAAAAAACAAGGTTTGAAATTATAAAAAGTTTAAAAATTTAATAGTAGGGCTAAAAATAAACTAAAAGTAAGTCTTTTACATTAGAAAGCCAAAACCCAAACAGATAACAAATATGACAGAAAATATGAGACACAGAAAGAGTATTTAAAAATCTAGTAGGCTTACTATCCAACTAATTGGTGTTATAAAAAAAAAAAGTCTAAAGAAAATGGAAAGAAGGATTTTATCAAAAATAATAGAAAAAATTTCCCCCAAATGAAAGTTTTAAGTCATCAGACAATGACTTTTCCTAGCTCAATAAAACTTCTGAAAGATCTACAACCAGACATACGAAATCAAGACTAAAGAAATATAAAAAGCCTCCATGGTGTTTTGTGGGGGGTAGGGGGACAGAGTAGCTACAAAAAACAAGAAACACTCTGACATTGGTATCTTATGAGCAATACTGGATGTCAGAATAAAACTGGAGGGAAATGAATTTTGAAGGTAGAGTTTTATACTCAGCCAAGCTATCAATCAAATGTGACTTACCTAAACAAAAACATTTTTGGACAAACAAGACCTCAAAAACTACTTCTGACTTTAAGCAGTTACTAAAGGACATACTCCAGAAAGAGAAAGATGTGGATCCGGAAGGTTGTATAGAAAAGTCCCAGGACAGCTGTACAGAAGACAGCGACAGGTCCTAACTCAAGTCAGGGAGCCTAAGACCTGGAGAAAGACAGGGGCTCTTTAAGAGTTACTATATCTGATAGGCTTACTAAACTTGAGGCTCTGGGAAAGTCACACTCTTCTTTTGGTCAGAAAGAAAAGAAGAGAGGGTGAGAGGAAGAAAAAAGAAAGATAAAAGATGAGAAATGGCAGGAAGAACAAAGCCTGTACAAGAAGGTAGTGATCCACATACAGAGCAAAGTAAAGTTACATGATTTTAAGTAACCAACAGAGTGAAAGAAAAGAAAAGCCATTTGACTTTGATGTTATTGTGACTCCTTCCTTTCAAGTAACCTGACAAAGGACCCTTAGATTGGAATATATAACCCAAGGATACTCCCCCTCCCTGCAGTGGGCAATAATTAGGTAATCATAATAATGTGAAGGCCTTCTTTGTGAATTATAACTTTTAAGGTCAACCATAGAGAAAGCAGGGAAGCCCTTATTACAATTGCAGAACAGAATGCAAATCTTACGAATGTTGATAACATAAGAGCAATGTACAGCTGACAAAAAAGGTTCCAGATTAATTCAAATGAAATTGCTGGGGAGGAATCCAGATGAATCACATCACTTTGAAATGCCAAAATCCTAAATTTGGTCGATTCAGCAAATTTGTTATTCATTAATTTGCGCTTTAGAGAATTGGGCTGCTTCTTACAGGAGATAAGAGATTAAAGAGAGAGAGTGATAACCTTAAGGGGACTAAAATACTCACTGAAGGTGATAGAATATGAAATAGAGATTTAACCATAAAGTTTAAAATATTAGCTATAGAAGAATTTTAGAAAATAATATAATTATCAAACATCAGGAAGGGAAGAGGTTAGGAAGTACAGGGACATGACTTAAATCCTCATCTATTATAACAAGGAGTCAATAGAATGTTATAAAGCTGATAAAACTAGGCAAGAGCAATATAAGCTTATTGTTTTGAATTTCAGACTGAATCACAGAAGAATGAACAAGAAACAGCTAATAATGTTTGTCTTAGAAGAAAAGGACTAGGGCTCGGGTGAAGTAGGCCAGGAGATGTTGCTTTTCATTGTATGCTTGCTTTTGGTATTAGCATTTTACTTTTATACTGAGTGCATCAATTGTATTAATAATATTTCTAGGTGTGTGTATGTATATTTTCCTTACAGGCAAAGGAATTTTATTTTCCTTAGCTGTCTTTGTTGTCCTAGGTCTATCCTAGTGGTTGGCACAATAGTAATAAAATAACAACAATAACAGTAGAAGTATCTATTTGTTAAGCACCTACCATAACCCAAACATGTGCAAGTGCTTCACATATATATCACTATTCCTTACATAACCCTGCAAGGTAAATATTCCGTCTTTCAAATAAAGAAATGGATATAAAGCAGTTAAAAGAAAAAAACTGTCCAAGGACACATATCTGGTTAGTGGTGGAATTTGAACCCAGGTTCTGAAAACCAACAGGATTTGAATCTAAAAAACTGACTGTCTCTAAGAACTTTTAAACAAAATTTGAAGAAACTATTGTGAATGAATGTGAATAAGTGAATGCATACAAAACTAAAAATTAATGTCAATTACATTGCCCCATGCCTAAAAAAAAAATCATTCTATCTTGCTACACGAATCACCACCTAGAACCAAAACACTCTAGATTTATAAATCTCCTGTTCCTGAAATAACTTGAAAGGGCTATTATGTGAGGCAACAAATAAAGTGTGGTGGAAGCCAGAGGGAAAATTTAAATTCTCAGAAGTAACTAGAGGGCTTCTCTGGTGGTCTAGTGGTTAAAAATCTGCCTGCCCAGCCTTCAGAATGGGAGAAAATAATAGCAAATGAAGCAACTGACAAAGAATTAATCTCAAAAATATACAAGCAACTCCTGCAGCTCAATTCCAGAAAAATAAATGACCCAGTCAAAAAATGGGCCAAAGAACTAAACAGACATTTTTCCAAAGAAGACATACAGATGGCTAACAAACACATGAAAAGATGCTCAACATCACTCATTATCAGAGAAATGCAAATCAAAACCACTATGAGGTACCATTTCACACCAGTCAGAATGGCTACTATCCAAAAAGTCTACAAACAATAAATGCTGGAGAGGGTGTGGAGAAAAGGGAACCCTCTTACACTGCTGGTGGGAATGCAAACTAGTACAGCCACTATGCAGAACAGTGGAGATTCCTAAAAAACTGGAAATAGAACTGCCATATGACCCAGCAACCCCACTGCTGGGCATACACACCAAGGAAACCAGAATTGAAAGAGACACGTGTACCCCAGTGTTCATCTCAACACTGTTTATAACAGCCAGGACATGGAAGCAACCTAGATGTCCATCAGCAGATGAATGGATAACAAAACTGTGGTACAGATACACAATGGAGTATTACTCAGCCATTAAAAATAATACATTTGAATCAGTTCTAATGAGGTGGATGAAATTGGAGCCTATTATACAGAGTGAAGTAAGTCAGAATGAAAAACACCAATACAGTAATAATAACGTATGTATACGGAATTGAGAAAGATGGTAATGATGACCCTATATGTGAGACAGCGAAAGAGACACAGAGGTATAGAACAGTCTTTTGGACTTTGTGGGAGAAGGCAAGGGTGGGAATATTTGAGAGAATAGCACTGAAACATGTATATTATCATATGTGAAACATATCACCAGTCCAGGTTTGACGCATGAGAGAAGGTACTCAGGGCTGGTGCACTGGGATGACCCAGAGGGATGGGATGGGGAGGGAGGTGGGAGGGTGGTTCAGGATGGGAAACATATGTACACCCATGGCTGATTCATGTCAATGTATGGCAAAATCCACTACAATATTGTAAAGTAATTAGCCTCCAATTAAAATAAACAATTTTTTTTTAAAAAAGGGGCTGAGCAAAGAAAGAAAGTTAAAAAAAAAAAAAACAAGTACATTGACACCAAACACCTACTGTTGGAGAAAATAAAGCGGATTGACAGTACCTATGAAAAAAAAAAAAAGAATCCGTCTGCCAACGCCAGGGACACAAGTTTGGTCCTGGTCACACATACCATGGAGCAACTAAAATCCGTGTGCCACAACTATGGAGCCCATGATCTAGAGCCCACAAGCCACAACTACTGAAGCCCACGCGCCTAGAGCCCACGCTCAGCAAGAAGAGAAGCCACCACGAGAAGCTCGGCACAGCAACGAAGAGTAGCCCCAGCTCACCACCACTACAGAAAGCTCGTGTGCAGCAACGAAGCACAGACAAAAATGAGTAAATAAATAAATAAATAAATCTTTTTTTAAAAGACCAAATTATAAGGGAAAAAAAGGCAAGTGAAGAGATTTTGCCCAGTATTAGAACAAATTGAAGTAATACAGGCAGAAGAAACACTGAGTCGTAAATACATATTGAGTCAATCTCAATATTTTCAGCCTTCTGAGTTAAGTATTATTTTCAAGCAGATTTAAATGGTTTAGGGATTAGGGCTTAACACAAAATTAATTTGCCTAAGTGGCTATGTCTTTGAGCCCAAAGAAGGTCACAAGGATGCGAGCGTGCATACTGCCTTAAGAGCACAGTACTGGTCCCTAGGCCCTTTTGATCATCTACTCTATCAATAAAAAAGACATGTTATACTGATATTGAATTAAGATATGCATTATAGTACATATACAGATCAAAACTCCTTAAAAGAATGAAGTAAATCCAGCAAGCAAACAGAAGTTCTACTTTTTCTTCTTATCCTCCAATGGGTAGTCTTTTACAAGCCTACCTTCAATTTAGAAGAACACGTATCTATGTGATTACCACACAATGAGCAAGTTGTGTATGAAATAAAACAAAAATATTATAATTAGAGCTAACCCTTATTAAGCACTTACTTGTACCAGGCTCTGTTCTAAGCAATCTATGTGGTTTTGTTTTAGCTCATTTAATCCTTAAGACAATCTTACGAGCAGTTGTATTATTAACCCCCATTTTACCAAAAAAAAAGATAAACCGAAAGACTAAATAAGTTTCCTGAGGTCATACAGCTGGTAAGTATTGGATCTGGGCTACTTTTTAAAAAGTAAATGTTTTATTTTGGAATAATGTTTAATTAACAGGAAAGTTGCAAAGATAGTGCAGAGTTCCCTTGTAACATTGCACAGCTTCCTCCATTGCTAAAATCCTATATAATCAGGATACATTCAGCAAAACTAAGAAATCAACAGTTGTACATTAACTCAATTCCAGGCTTTACTTGGGTTTCACCAGTTTTCCCACTATTATCCTCTTTCTGTTCCAGGATCAATCCAAAAGAAGTATGCACGCTAAGTCACTTCAGTCATGTCCGACTCTTTGCAACCCTATGGACTGCAGCCCGCCAGGCTCCTCTGTCCATGGGACTCTCCAGGCAAGAATACTGGAGTGGGTTTTCCATTTCCTCCTGCAGGGGATATTGCCATACACCTCCTGATTTGGTGCATCAGTGTTTTAACAGAGAAACAGTCACACTAGGCTGTGGAGATGGACACGTATATATCGGTCCTTCCCTCTCCCTGATTCTGCAGGTCATCTTTCCTCTATGTATGTCTTTGTGTCCAAATTTCACCCCTGATAAAGACACAATAATATTGGATTAGGGCCCACCCTAACAACCTTGTCTTAAGTTGATCATCTACAAAGATCCTATTTCCGAAAAGTGCACATTAACAGGTATGGAGGGTGAGAACGGCATTTTGGAGGTAGTCACAATTGGAGAAGGAAATGGCAACCCACTCCAGTATTCTTGCCTGGAGAATACTATGGACAGAGGAACCAGGCTACAGTCCGTGGGATCTCAAGAGTCGGACACAACTTAACGACTAAACCACCACCACCACAATTCAGCTCATAACTAGGTACACCTGAAGTCAACAGGGCAGCCACCAGGAAGGGCAGACTAGAGAGACTCTTAGGAAGGGCCTGAGCTGCTGTCTACAGGCAGAATTTCTTCTGCTTCAGAGCATCCTTTGATCTTAAGGCTTTTCAACTGATTCAATCAAGCTCACCCAGATTATCTAGGATAATCTTACTCATTTAAAGAAAACTGATTATGGACTTTAATCACATCTGCAGAATACCTTCACAACCATATCTACATTAGTGTTTGACTGAATAACCAGCGACTGTAGCCTAGCCTGACACATTAAACTGTACATACCTTGTAATACATTTAGATTCCTAAACATAAAACTTACTCCCTTAACCATGTTTAAGTGTACAGTTCTCCCTTTGTCTTTTGAAGTTAAACAAGTCTTCTACAAAGCCCAAATGCTCCTCTAATGTTGACTGGTTTATTATTAAGGCTATGATGACACCTTCCCTTGCTAATCAGCAGAAAGGAAAAACCTGAAATAAATGTTCATAAGCCAAGGCAATAGGCCTTGCAAGGTAAGTGCACCAGGTGGTCAGGGTTCCCAGGCTTGTGCCTCCACTGCGGGAACATCCAGATGGCAGCTCTCGGCTTGGGGTAGCAGAGGTCAAGAAGCCAACAGGGCCTAAGCAAACCTCTACAAGATTTTGCTGAGGGAAAACATAGGTACTGTACAACTTTCTCTTCCTGCCTTCCCGATCTTTAAATTACTGTCAAGTTCTCAAGTGAGAATCTTGATAATCAACCGAAAGAGAGAACAATCTTCGGCTGGGTGTGGATCACCAGAATGGTAGTTAAGGAAAAGCAATCCCCACCACCCTATCCACTGCAGGCAACATAGAACTTACTGTCCCGAAGCTTCATCATTAACCAGCCTGGTAGCCCCCAGCAATGTCCAAGGCCTACCAATGTCACATTTTGTACCTTTCACTACTTTACACGTTTTGACAGAAAGGAACTACTTTTTAGAAGGGATTACAAGACTGTTTCCCTTAAACAGCTGCAGAGACAGGAGGATAGAGTCTTGGGGTATTGAAAAGAGGCTCCTTGGACTAGGGGCCCACTCTACTTCAGTGAAAGGAGCCTCCATTCACCTATAGCTATCACCTGTTCAACCGCAACATACCTACAGCTATCATCCACTCCCCTACAACTCTCACCTGCTCACCTACAGCTCTGCTCTGCAGGTCAGAGGCTGACATCAAAAACCATGACAAACTCTGAGGACAGAATGAGTAATTCTACAATCCTAGAAATCCAGTCTACTCCAGGTTGCTCATACCATACAACCTATCCCACTGCACAGATAAGATCTAATGCTTTGCCCTCCTTGAGGTCCACAGTGATTGCTCAAATACCACTGGGAATGACAATGACCCAAAGCAGCCCCCACACAGACAGTGGGCATCTTCGGGAACTTCTCTCCTGCTTTCCAGCCAGAGTCTCAGACCCATCCCAGAAAAGCTGAACCAAACGTCTCCCCCTCTGCTACAGGAGCTTGCCTGGAGTCAAGGGTGTTACAATGTGAGGCTAATTATTGTAGCCTTTTAATATGCTCTCCTCTGAAGCCCTCCCGGGAAGGATAAAATAAAACACTACATAATAATATATGAAATGAATGGTGGACCTGGAACCTTCAGTAATTGTGTGACCTTGGACAAAGCAGTTGACCCAGACTTGCAATCTCATTAACACAGGAGAGAGAGGGGAGAGGCCGTTTCCTTTCCCTTTCCAGGGTGAGAAGGGTCAGGTAGAGCCAGGGAGTTTCAAAGTGGACCCGGGAGAGGCCGCTGCCTTGTGGGAGACACAGCGCCTGGCTATTCTTTATGTACGCCCTACAATTTTTGTTCAGCTGACAATCTCAATTTTATCTGCTGAAGTTGGGGTTTTTTTTGCCTTGCTTTAACTATGAACTATGTTATACACACAGAAGGGTATAAGAAGCTTACCTACAGCTCTGCTCTGCAGGTCAGAGGCTGGTGTCAAAAAACAGGACAAACTTTGAGGATGGAATGAGTAAGTCTACAATCCTGGAAATCTGTCCAGTCTACTCCAGGCTGCTCATACCATACAACCTATCCCACTGCACAGATAAGATCTGTGCAGAAGGGTATATATACAACGTTTAGAAACCACTAACAACACGAACACCTGTGTATTTGTCTTTGGCAAAGTCCATTAACAATTCCCAGGAAATAAAAATAAAATCAGAGTGGTAGAACAAAATCTAACCTTCCTTCTTCTTTGGTGCTTAGTCTGGTTTCACTTGCTCATACACAAGCCCCGCACCTGGCCCTTCAGACCAGAGATCCTTCTAGGAAATGGCCCAGCGGACACCCAAGCTCCCCAGCTCTGTGCGGAAGCGCCAAGCACGGTGCCTCAATTCAAGATGGCCGCAGCATCCGGGACAGCAACGCTGCGAACAGTCGCAATCTGAGCCCTGAGCAGCACAGCTGCGCCCAGCCCAGAGAACTCCACCCTCGCCTATCTTCACCCACCTCAGAGACACCTGGTCTTTCAGGTGGGACTTGTGCTATACAGCAGGGGGTCCCCAACCTCCAGGATGTAATAATGCCTGATGATCTGAGGTGGAGATGATGTAATAGTAATAGAAATAAAGTGCATAATAAATACAGTGAGCTAGAATCATCCCCAAACCATTCCCTTCCCCCACACACAAGCTGTGGAAAAAATTATCTTCCACAAACCAGTCCCTGGTGCCAAAAATGTTTGGGACCCCTGATGTAGAGCATGAGCTTGCACCCCTCGATTCTTGGATCAAAGCGTAAACCTTTATTCTGCTTCTGAACTGAACTGGATGTCATTCTGTTGGCGCGAATGACACCAGGCAGGAGAATCATAGCTGGGACCCAACTTGAAAGGCTCAGTAACATATTCACCATTGCTGCTGCTGCTGCTGCTATGTCGCTTCAGTCGTGTCCGACTCTGTGCGACCCCAGAGACGGCAGCCCACCATTCGGGAATAGAAATAGAATCTTCCCAGGTGGCTCAGTGGTAAAGAATCCGCCTGCCAAGGCAGGAGAGATACAGGTTCTATCCCTGGGTCGGGAAGGTCCCCTGGAGTAGGAAATGGCAACCCACTCCAGTATTCTTGCCTGGGAAATCCCACGGACAGAGGAGCCTTTCAGGCTACTGTCCATGGGGTCACAAAAAGCTAGACACAACTGAGAGACTGAGCATGCACAGAAGCAGGTATAGAATCTTACATACCTTAAAATCCCCACTCGACTCCTCCACATCACTTCCTCCTTCTTCCCCTGCTAACCTTAATAGGCTGATTTTGTGTTAATGGTTCTCTCTTTTCTTGTCACCCATGAATGTGTCTCTAAAAAAATAGACTAAATTTGCTTTTTGACATTTATATCAATCCAGTCATACTGTTAGGAGTTGATCTGTGACTTGCATCTTGTGCTCAATTTTATGTTTTTAAGATTCCTTCATGCTTTTGAGGGCAGCTCTTGAGTAGGGCATTCATTTTCACTGCTGTCTCCTATTTCTTCATATATTGAATCAAATAAATCAGAATGTATGTATTCATTCTTCTGTTGATGGGCATTTGAGTTGTTTCCAGCTTGGAATCACTATCAGTGCAGCTATGAACACTCTTGCATGTCTCCTGGCACACACGTGTAAGAGTTTCTTCAGCTAGGAGTGGAATTGCTGGACATAGAGTGTGTGGATGTTCAGGTTTACCAGGTAATACTAAGTAATGCTATCCTGTTAGTCAAAGTGATTGTACCAATTTATATTCCCACTAGCAGTTAATGAGCTCCTTGCAAACAACCTCAACACTCTAAATTATCAACTTTGTTGTTGCTAATTTATTAGTATAAAATGGCTTATCATTGTAGTTTGAATTTGTAATTCTCTGGTAAATAATGAGATTGGGCATCTTTCCATATGATTGGGAGTCATATGTGTGTTCTTCTGTAAAATGCATTTGCCTACTATATTGTCATTTGTTTTGTTTTTATTGCTTCATAAGAATTGTTATATATTCTGTAGTCATATACACTTGAAGCTATATATTGCAAATCTCTATCTGTTGTATCATTTGTTCACTATCTTAAATGTATCTTCTGATAACAAAGTTCTTAAGCTGAACATAGTTGAATTTGCAACAATTTATAGAAGTTTTGATCCGTAATAGGGCCTATCAACTTCTGCAGCTTCTTCAGGATTGTTTGACTATCCTTGGCCTTTAAATTTCTGTGTAAAGTTAAGAATCTTCTAGCCAAGTTCTACCAAAAAATAAGCAAATAAAAACTCCTACTGGAATTTCACTAAATATATAGATCAAAAAATGAGATTGTAAACTCTTTCATTTTTTGATCTATAGATTTAGTGAAATTCCAATGGTACACATGGTGTATATCTGCATGGTTTTAGGACTAAAATATTTCAGTAAAGTTTTAGAGCTTTATCTCTACTTCCGTCTCTTTTATAAATGTATTTACTAAGCACTTAATTTTTTATTGCTAATGTAAGTGGTGTCTTAAATTTGTAGTTTCTAATTACTGCTGGTATATTGAAATACAATTAATTTTTACATTAATTTTATTTGCAGATATCTTGTTGAACTCTTATTAGCCCTAATAATTCATATATATTTTGGAATTTCTACAAATAGTGACATTTGTTTCTTCCTTTCCAATTTTTAGACTTTTCATTTCTTTTTCTTGTTTTACTACCCTAGCTATGAACTCCTATACATTGTTGAAGAGGAGTATTAGAAGGGGTATCTCTGCCTTATCCCTTGAATTTAAATTTTTGACGATTAATAATGATGTTTGCTGTAGGTTTTTAAGAGGTTCTTTTCCAGATTAACAAATACCTCTTCCATTTTTAGTTTGCTTTAACTGCATTCCAGAATTTTTAAAACATCATATTCAGTTCTATGTATGTAAATTTCCATTAGACATTTTCTTTGATCTATGAGTTGTTTAAAGTGTGCTTTTCATTGCTAAATATAAGGATGTTTCTCATTATGTTTTGTTATTATTTCTAACTTAATTACATTTGAAATTTATTCATAGGAATTTCCATGAGTGCTTAAAAAGAAGAAATAATCTCCAACTGCAGAGTCCAATGTTCTCCATTTGCCCGTTTTATCAAGTTTATTAATGTGTATTTTAAATCCTCTGTATCTTTACTGATTTTTTAGTTTAGTTCTTACTGTTTAGCTTCCCTGGTGGCTCAGAGGTTAAACCATCTGCCTGCAATGTGGGAGACCCAGGTTCGATCCCTGGGTTGGAAAGATCCCCTGGAGAAGGAAATGGCAACCCACTCCAGTATTCTCGCCAGGAGAATCCCATGAATGGAGGGGCCTGGTAGGCTACAGTCCATGGGGTCGCAAAGAGTTGCACACGACTGAGCGACTTCACTTTCTTTCTTTCTTTCTCTCTTACTGTTTAGTCTGTTAATCTCTGATACAAATGTGTTAAGATCTCCTTCTAGTGCAATAGATCTGTCTGGCTTCCATTTGCATTGTCATTTGTTTGCTTTATGTATTTTGAGACTCCATGTGTATATATGTAATATATATTATATACATTTTAAATATATATCTTATTACTAATATATATGAGATGGTATTTCATATGTTATATACATCTACATATAGCTATGTATGATATATATATATAAGACATATACCTATGTCTTACAAGTTTAGAATTACTATGTATTTGGGCAAAATTAAGCCTTTTACCATTATATGGTGACATTGCTCATAAAACTGTTTGGCTTAAAGTCTGCTTTTTTTTCTTTTTTTTAAAAATATTTTGGCTGCATAGTTGTGGCATGTGTGTGTCATATGGGATCTTTAGTTCCCCAACCAGGGATTGAACCTGTGTCATCTGCATTAGAAGGTGGATTCTTAGCCATTGGACCACCAGGGAAGTGTCTGTTTTTTTCTGATATTATTTTTCCATTTTTCTTTTGATTAGTACTTGCTTATTGTGTCTCTTTTCATCCTTTAACTTTCAATATTTCTATATCCTTAGGTTTAAAAAGCATCTCATGTAAATAGCATATGCTAGGTTGTATTTCTTTGTCCGAGTTATTGATTTTTGTCTGTTAACTCAGGACATAAGTCCTGTTGTATTCATAGTAATTACTGATATATTTGAGTTTATTTCTATCATCCTACTATATGTATATATTTGTCTCTCTTTATTCTTCTCCCATACCCCACATCTTCTGAATTAAGCAAGATTGCTGTCTGTATTTCATTTGTCTTTTATTCATTTACAATTTATCATATCCATATCCTTTTTGTGGTTTGCCCTAAAAATTATAAAATGTATTTCTAACAATTTAATAATTCTATAATTAATAGTTTAACCCCTTCCTGAAAAAGTCAAGGTCCTTAATTTTTTCCCTTACTTCCAATTATCTGCCCACCTAATCCAGTGCTTATGTCATGTGGTATTTTACTCCTAATATTTTTTTCCCTGAAAATAGGACATTTTAATCATGTTATATGTTAAGATTTATTTAGATTTAAGTTAAGGGTTAGAAGTTATGTTTGATTCTTTTTCAAGTCTATTTGCTTCTTGTTCAAATTTTCAAGGCTTGTTCATATTTTGCATAGTTATTTTACTTGTGTTCAATACATCTAACATCTAATGCTCTGGCTGATCTACTTCTAGTATATGTTTGTTTATTATTATTTCTATTTTTTGCTAGTTCTCTCAATCATAATACTTTGTTTCCTTGTGTTTTTGAGTTTGTTAGTTTGTTTGTTTTAACTATAAGCTGCTCATTCTCCTTGGATATCGTCTATGGAAATTCTGAGAGAACTGAGTTGCAGCAGGATTCCTCAGGAATATATTTGTGTTTATGCAGCTGGTCATGTCAGATATTACCAAACTGAGAACATGTTAAATGTTCACACCTAGATATTTAGGGCTGCACATGTGGAATGAATTTGAACTGCAAATTCAAGAGAGAGTCAGTTTATGCCTGGTCCAAGTGATTATCGTGGTTGAGACCAACAACTTTTCTTGCTTCTCTTTCTGTGTTCACCATAAAACATTTCTAATCTTTAGGGATTTCAGCTTTATTTAAGGATCTCTTATGATGCACCCTACTTTGATCAAGCTCTGGACTTAAAACTCTCCATCCCATCCCCATCAACCTCCAAAGCAGAAGACCAAGGTGCCAGCATCTGGCAGAAACTTCCAGGGTGGAGGCAAGCTTTGGAATTCATTTACCTCTCTGAGTTCTTGGTTTCAGTTTGTTTGGGAGCTAAGAGGATTTCTTACCTCCATGTCAGCTCAGAGAGGCATTTTTAAAGATTTTTTAAAAATATACTTTATTCAATACTTCAGTTGTTGGGGGGGGGGCGGAATTATTCTGGCTATCTAATTTACTCTATTGCTGGAAACAGAAATGATCAAGCTGGTTTATTTTTAGCCAAGGCTAATTTACAGATCAGTCTGCACCTGTGAACCTGAACCAATTTGCATGAATGTGCCTTCCTTTTCCAGCTAAAAAGAATTTCCAAAGATGATAACCAATGGACTTTTGTTGGAGAAAAACAAATAGCATGCCAGTCTGGACTGATGTTGAAGCTGAAACTCCAATACTTTGGCCACCTGATGTGAAGAGCTGACTCATTGGAAAAGACCCTGATGCTGGGCATGATTGAAGGCAGGAGGAGAAGGGGACGACAGAGGATGAGATGGTTGGATGGCATCACCGACTCGATGGACATGGGTTTGGGTGGACTCCAGGAGTTGGTGATGGACAGGGAGGCCTGGCATGCTGCGGTTCATGGGGTCGCAAAGAGTCAGACGACTGAGTGACTGAACTGAACTGAACTACCTCTCGAAGAGGCTCCCAGAAATAACAATGCTATCCTACACCTGAAACTATCATGTCAAATGTGTTAATAATTACAATAGCTAGTGTCCTTCAGGGTAGGCTGATTATCATTTGCAGAACTCTAGGTAATGATATGTATTACCTCAGCCTTCACAATAACCATCTGCAGGAGACATTATCGTTAGTTCCATTTTACAGATAAGGAAACTGAAGAGCGGAATGGTTAAGTAATTTGCCCAAAGAATGTGGTGGAAGTGGGAGGTGCTTGGGTTCCGGAACACATGCCCCTAGCCTTACCAGCTCTGTTAGAAGATAAACAATCAGTGAAAAACTAGCTTCCTAAAAAATACAGCCCATATCAGATTATTCAGGAGGACTGAATAATCTAATATTATTCAGGGGGATTGAATAATCTAATCTGATTCCTTTACAACACGGTCCTTAATTGAGCAGCCCATCAGAAATACTCAGGGAATGTTTAGACATTCTAATCTGGTTGGTATGGGGTGGGGCCTCGACCTCTTTATTTTGTCAAGTCTCCGCAGACAGTTCTGGTGAACACCTTTGATTAGAACCAAACCTGTGGGACTCAACCAGGGCCACCACCCTGGATAGCCTCTTTTCTCCCTTTGTTCACATGTAAGAACACTTTACTAGGTCTCAACTTCCCAGAAAAAAATGGGCCTTTGGCAGCAAAGAGAGTTGTCATCTTACTAGTCACCATCTGTATGTCCTTAGGCAGTCAAGACTCAGATTTCTGAGTGGGCATTGAATAAACCCTGTCTCTTTGGGGTTAGCACTGTGTAGCAATGGATCAGGCCTGGGGGAGGGGCAGCTCTGGCTTAAACCCAGGCACGGGGATTATTTATGTATTTCATGTATCTATCCCTCCTTGCCTGTGGATATTTGGGAGTGAGAGTCACTGTGGAATGCTACACCTAAATGATCCTGGATGATCTCCAACACATTTCCCTCGATGACAGTCCATCTTCTCTCCTTCCTAGTTAAGTGCTTGAGAAACGTGAGAAGTACAATTTAACTTGGGAAGAGTCACTAAGGGACAAAGTCCTAAAAAAGAAGGAGAGGCTCAGATTGAGAATGCCACCCACCTCCACACACACACACAGCACCCTTCTGTCAAGGCTTCTGAAGCCATCTGGGCAGAAAGAAACTGCTTTTAAGGAATTTGGCTCTGTTGGGCCTGCATATACAATTCCAACACAGATGTTCCTTGGCAACCAGGCACCTGGCTTCTCTGGGACAACATGGCAACAATCCTCACTCCCTAGCTGGTTCTAGGCCCAGGTCTGCATCACCAACTTAGTCCTTCCATTCAGCACTTCCGGCCTGAGCCCTTCCAGCTGTACTGGGTCCCTCCCAGGAGGTAAGTGAATACTTCACCGCAGGGCCGAGCCTGGAGACCCTACTCAGTGCTCCCTGCTGTGTGCTTTGTAGGGCTTCACGGCTCTGCCCTGCACTCACAGTCTTCCCAGCACTCAGAGGTGATGGGCAAAAGCCACTCCATGTGCAAATAGAAAGGTGCCAGGGGGATGGGCTGGGCTTTCTGAGGAGTGTTGACCAGCCACAGGCCCTGGTTCATAATGCAACTTCATCCACTTCAGGCAGGACTCCCCTGAGAGGTGACTGGGCTCACCTGCTAGCCCTGAGTCTGTGTCAGGATCAGCAACGAGGCCTGGCCATATCCCTTGGCCACTTATGCTTCCTGTGGCTGCAGCTGTAGAGCCCAGGTGAGGCCTCAGACAGGTATCAGTTCTTAAGGAGCTGGTTCTGCTCTGCTGGGTGTTCTGCTCTTACTTGGGTAAGGCCCAAGTTCTGCTGTGCTGGGTGTTTCCTTAGAAAGGCCTCTGGATGGGAGGTTGGAGGGGAAAGTGGCAGAGGGAATGAGGCCATGAAGACCTGGTTCTGTGTTAAGTGAGCTAATGCGCTCAGGGCATTACCTGCAGCATTGTGAGCGCTCATTACCTCTCTGCTGTTACTGCAGACTGCTAGGCAGTGTGACAGATCTCCCAGACACTCTACATAGACTCTCCATGAGTCCTAATCAAGTTCCTGCAGGGCAGGTATTAAATTAGAAATTCAGAGAGGTTAAGTAACTTGACCAATATCACACAGCCTATGACAGAGTCTGAGTTCAAATACAAATGAGTCCAGCTCCAAAACTGGGCTCTTTCCTACTTCTAGTCTGTCATATCTCCCTTATACAATGGCAAATTTATCAACACATTTGTTTCTTAAAATGACTAATAAAGCATTTTTTAAAGAACTAATAAGAGCTACATGGGCGGGGGGCGGGGGGGGGGTCCAAATGCCAATCATTACAATCAATGTGGTTATTGTGTTTGAGCTTAAAACTGCTCTGGCCTCTTGGAAACTCAAAGAGGGAAATAAAATAGGTGAAGTTTGTCTTCCTGGGCCCTCCTTTTCTGATGATTCTTGCTCTCACAACCCCAACATCTACCTTTATCCTTTTTGCAGAAGAATTCTAGTATACAGTTCTTGATCACCACCCAGAGCAGCATCCCATGTCATTTTTCATCCCTTGTCCCTACAGCCTGCCGGACATCTGTGATCATTTTCTCCTTCATTCTATGTGAGCATAAAAGTCAGAGAATAAGTCACAGGCAGCAAAGAACTGATCTTGGAGCACAGGTAATTACAGGGCAGACACCAATGAAGGGACAAATTTGAGCTTCAGACAGGAAGGGCCGTAGGCATAGGGTAGTAGGCATGTCTCCAGTGCAGGGAGCATCTCCCCTGGGTGGCAGGGGTGTAAGGGATAATTCAGAGTGGAAATATCTTTGGGGACCCTACATATTGTACCCTAGAGTCCCTGACTGCTCTACCATGGATTGGGCTGCTCATTCTCTTAACAAGGAAGTACAAGGTTAAGCAACTTTCACTAAGTAATCCTGGAAGAACAGAACTTCTTCCCTGAACATGTGTCTATTTCCTACTATTCTGGTGTGTGGAGCAAAGGCAGCTAACGAAATCCTATTACTATGATGGAGCAGGTCAGTTCATTCTTCCCAATTCCTGGAGACTGAAGGTATTCTGAGAATTCACACGTGCACCAAGCATTTACTGTAGACTGAATCACTAGGTCTCCCACTATTATCAGCACCATTTCACAAAGGTAGTGGATACTACTGAGCTTTTGTGTCGGTTCTTTTGATTTTACGGAACAAAGGGAGAAATGCTCTTTGGTAGCAGTACCATGGAGTGATACAGAAGGTAGAGTTTCAAGGGGTATCAGTCAGGGCTCTCTAGAGAAAGAGACGCAAGAGTTGATACTGCCATCTTACAGCAGAATTTCTTCTCGAAGAAACCTCAACTTGTGCTCTTAAGGTCTTCAACTGGTTGACTGAAACTTAACCACACTATTGAGACAGAACCCCCTTAACTTAAATTCAGCTGATTTTAAATGTTAACCACATTTACAAAATATCTTCACAGCAAAACCTGGATCAGAAATTGATTAAATACCCAGGTAGTATAGCCTAGCCAAGTTGGCATAAACCAACCTTCATACATGCATACTCAGGAACAGGGGCCATCATGACTCATGGAGCCAAGAAGGAAGGACTGTCTAGATCTACTTGCACCCAGACATCAATGTGATTCAGCCACCTCATCGTAACTCTTCTATCCCCAGGTAGCAAATTATTTTGAACATTTGGTTAAGATTTCCAAGAGAGAAAATCTGTTTATTGAGGCCACTTTTACATAGCAGGCTACATTAAGGCCATAGCAGGCTATGTGATGGAGAAGGCAATGGTACCCCACTCCAGTACTCTTGCCTGGAAAATCCCATGGATGGAGGAGCCTGGTAGGCTGCAGTCCATGGGGTCGCTAGGAGTTGGACACGACTGAGCGACTTCACTTTCACTTTTTACTTTCATGCATTGGAGAAGGAAATGGCACCCCACTCCAGTGTTCTTGCCTGGAGAATCCCAGGGACAGGGGAGCCTGGTGGGCTGCCGTCTCTGGGGTCGCACAGAGTCGGACACGACTGAAGCGACTTAGCAGCAGTAGCAGGCTATGTGAAGACTGGTTGTCCTGGAGTCAGGCAACCTCCCATGACTGAGGCAATGGTTTCTCCTGTGAAAGACCAGCTAAAAGCTCCATTTCAGAGCAGGTGGCTGTGGGCCATGGAGTTTCTGCTCCAGAGAATGTGGAACATGGCAAGCCCCTGACTGTACATGTGCAACACACCCTTCTGTCTTCACAGTTCCAGCCCCATGTATCTGACTCATCACACACACACAGCTGCACACAACTCATCTGCTCCCAGCAAGGAGACCACCAAAGGCATGCACCCTGCAGGTATGACCAGGTCATACATTCACTTATTAAGCTATTTTTCAGTGTTAAACTCATGATTTCCTGACAATACTCAATCCTCTTGTGTTCCCTCTGCTATCCTTTCTAGGGATTACTCCTCATCATTTTGCAAACTCAGGGCAAATAATGAATGTAATCACCACCAACACACCTGATAAATATGGTGGGAGGGAAAACAGAACACTGTTAACAATAGCTAAAATAATAACATCCATCTTGTTTTAAAAAAATGTTGGAGGAAAATGGGGTAAAATCTCTCAATTTTCAGATATGTTATTAAAGAGGGGAATGTATACCTGAAAAAGAGGTAGGGACCATGCCTTTAATTCTACAATTGATCCTGAGGCTGTAACTAACATCTATTTCTTCCCTCTTCTAAGTTTCTTTCAGTTTTTTCCCAATGGGGTGACTCTAGCTTTTGCTATCAGGAGATCTTTTGGCTGCAAATAATAGAAAATCCAGCTAACAGTGGCTTAAATAAACAGGGATTCATTTTTCTCACATAACAAGAAATTGAAAGCAATTTCTGGGGTTAGTTTAGCTTCAGGGTCGGATCTCTGGGTCACACCTCCACTCCACTCTTGCTCTTTGCCTCATGATCAGAAGATGTCACCATGGACATCCTGGCCACGTTCACGGCAGGAAATCTAGAGAGGGATTGAGACCAGCTACAACTGGAATTTTCATTAGCAAAGCCAAAGCTTTCCTTTGAGCTTCCAGCAATGTTTTTTCCATCTTCTTGGCCAGAACCACAACACAGGATCACTTCTAATACACTGAAGACTGCAAAATCAAATATCTAGCAAGGGGGCAGAGGAGGGTCATAACCGAGTTAAAGCAAATGTGATTCTTTAGCTGGGTCATGGCAGATTACCTTCCTTTAGTCAAGATGAGCATGAAAGGTGGGAAATGGATCACTGGCACACCTGCTAATCCCTATAATCTGCCTCCAGTTCAATAGCTGGACCTCCCCTGGTAGTCAGCATCAAGTTCCTTTGCCAACACCCTGTAGCCTCGGCAGTTAGCACATGTCCAGTTCTCCAGTGGCAGTTCTTGGTCTGTAGGATTTTATTGTGTCTCTCAGTGGAAGTATCTCTCCACTGGCTAGGGAAACTTGCAGGCCAGCAGAGTCCAGCTGCAAGGTGAGACTGTGCTGTCAGGTGTGAGCATAAGCAACATCCCCATCTCCACCTGGGGATTCATGGCTCTTCCCCCTGCCTGTGGGAAAAGATGGCATCATATAAAAGAAGTTAAAATTGTTAATGAATTCACAGTGGCTTTCTCTCATCACCTATTTTCTCAACCAATCATTACCAAGCAAGAGTTACACGAGTATCCCTGAAATGGTTTTGACTTCCCAAAAAAGGATTCCTCACAACTGAAGAAAGATGAAGCCTCGCTGATCCAGTGGGGAGATGACCAGGAGTCAGGACACTTCTGTGCTAAGCCTGGCTCTGCAGCTAGCTAACCTGCTGCACAACTCTAGAGAAACTACCTCCCCTCTCTGGACTGCTGTTGTACACACTGTAAGATCAGCAGATTGGACTAGAAAAGTCACCAAGGTCCTTCCAGCTTGCAACATTTTCTACTAATTCACTGGCATCTTGGGATTCTAAAATCCTAAGATCTGATTACTTTCAGGGTTAAACATTCTTGCTCTTCTTAGTTGGCCTTTATTTTAGACACCAAAGATAGATATTTTCTCACTTCCCCTAAAGCAAAGGCTTTCTCTCTAAACTAACTGTCTAGAATGTAAGAGTAGCATGTGAAAAGCCTCCCAGTGGTCATCGGTCCCACTGTATTATTCACAACTTATATTTTCAAAAAGAAGAAAAGAAAGGAAGGGTGGAATTCAGTTTCAGAAATCTTAAATCTCCCCAAAAGAAAAAGAAAGCCAGTTGACACTGTCTGGCTATTACTGGGGCCTTATACCTTCTAGGCTAATTGCCAATGCATCAAAAGTATCACAAGGTTCTAACAGAATTCATTAATACCAAAGTTCATTTATTCACACATGGTACAAAAATGATGATGTTCTATGGCAAAATAAATCTTCACCTTAAAAATAAGTGTCAAAGCTGTTTGAAGATTTTTTTTTAATTAATTGTTTGGGTTTTATGCCCCTCGTTCTTACCCATGTGTGATTACATGGTATGCTACAGAAAACACAGAGCTGGGGATCAGTGGTCAGAAATCTTTGGCTGCACTAATTGTGTGATCCTCACCAAGTCCTTTCACACTCTTTAGCTTTAAAATAGAAATTATAATAATTAACCTTCAAGGGCTTTTGTGAGAATAAAATCACACCATAAGAAATATGGTAATGTGTGCCAAAGTTTTTATAAACCATAAAATAATAGTAAAATTAAAAACTCCTTATGAGCTAACATAGAAATAATAAAAAAGAATAGTTTGTAGAATATGTGATTTGTGATTTATAATTTTGTTTGAAGTTTAAAAAATCCTCTACATCTGAGTTTTTTAAAGATATATTTGCCAAAATTCAAAGCAGTTAAACTCACATAAATATACACACACCCATACATACACATACTGCTTTAGTAGATTTTAGAAATTTGTGTTCATTTACTCAGAAAATAAAGAAAAAAATTCTTTTCATTACCTTAATTGCAATTATTGTTTTACAGGTATATATATGTCAAAACATCAAATTACACACTTATAAATGTGTACAGTTTATTATGTATCAATTATACCTTAACAAAACTATAAAAATATACTGATTCTAGAAGGTCATTTCCCTGTATGTTCCTTCATTTCTAGAAACTTTCTGAGGGACCATCTCTAGTACTGAGCTATTTCCAGTTGGAGTTGACCTAGGGCCAAGACCTCACCACCACCTCTGGCAGTCATGAGGGAGAAAAGGAGGATGGGGACTCTGGAAGAACATTTGTTCCTGGCAGGAACCCAGCTGTGACCTAGCAGGTGGGGGTAGAATGGGCCACTGCCCACCTCTGAAATTTCTCACCCAAATGCTCAGCTTGTCTTTTTCTGGTAATTCAGCACCAAAGATCAGGCTGTCAGCATATTCCTTAGGGGAATAAACAGATGGGGGCAGGGTGAGGGGGTGTAGGGGAGTGTTAGCAGGGCCTGAGTGGAGTTTGAGATAGAAGACAGAAAAGTCTCTGTAGCACTATTTATAATAGCCAGGACATGGAAGTAACCTAAAAACAGCCATCAACATAGGAGTGGATTAAGAAGATGTGGTATATATACACAATGGAATATTACTCAGCCATAAAAAATAGCAAAATAATGCAATTTTCAGCAACATAGATGGACCTGGAGACTGTCATACTGAGTGAAGAAAGCCAGACAAATTTCATATGATCACAAATGCAGAATCTGAAACAAATGGTACAAATGAACTGATGTACAAAACAAAGAGTTATAGACGTAGAAAATAAGCTTATGGTTTTCAGCGGGTAAGTAGGAGAGAGAGAAATTGGGAGACTGAAGTTGTCATATACACACTACTATATATAGAATAGATAACTAATAAGGACCTACCATGTAGCGCAGGGATCTCTACTGAGTACTTTGTAATGGTCTATATGGGAAAAGAATCTAAAAAAGAATGGATTTATGTATAACTGATTCACTTTCCTGTACACCTGAAACTAACACAGCATTGTAAATCAACTATACTCCAATGACTGGTACGGACCCCTGTCTCCTAGCATCTGCCCCCTTGTCCTGATGTCTGGCTGCAAGGCACATGCTGGGAAGCCAAACCCAGGACAGATTTTACTGAAAGTCATTTTTACCCAGCACAGAGATCTCTAAACAGATAGACTATTTCAGGCTTAATAGAGAAGAAATCTACTTCTGCTTCATTGACTACGCTAAAGCCTTTGACTGCATGGATCACAATAAACTATGAAAAATTCTTAAACAGAGATAGGAATACCAGACCACTTACCTGCCTCCTGAGAAACCTGTATGCAGGTCAAGAAGCAACAGTTAGAACCAGACATGTAACAATAGATTGGTAAAATTGGGAAAGGAGTACATCAAGGCTGTATATTGTCACTCTGCTTATTTAACTTATATGCAGAGTACATCATGCAAATGCCAGGCTGGATGAAGCACAAGCTGGAGTCAAGATTGCTGGGAGAAATATCAATAACCTCAGATATGCAGATGACACCACATTTAAGGCAGAAAGCCAAGAGGAACTAAAAAGCCTCTTGATGAAAGTGAGAGAGGAGAGTGAGAAAGTTGGCTTAAAACTCGACATTCAAAAAAAAAGAAGATCATGGCATCCAGTACCATCATTCATGGCAAATAGATGGAGAAACAATGACAGATTTTATTTTCCTGAGCTCCAAAATCATTGCAGATGGTGACTGCAGCCATGAAATTAAAAGTCATTTGCTCCTTGGAAGAAAAGTTATGACCAAACCTAGATAGCATATTAAAAAGCAGAGACATTACTTTGCTAACAAAGGTCTGTCTAGTCAAAACTATGGTTTTTCCAGTAGTCATGTATGGATGTGAGAGTTGAACTATAAAGAAAGCTGAGCACCGAAGAATTGATGCTTTTTTTAAAAATATAAATTTATTTATTTTAATTGGAGGTTAATTACTCTACAATATTGTATTGGTTTTTCCATACATCAACATGAATCTGCCACGGGTATACACGTGTTCCCCATCCTGAACCCCGCCACCCTCCTCCCTCCCTGTACCATCCCTCTGGGTCGTCCCAGTGCACCAGCCCCAAGCATCCAGTATCATGCATTGAACCTGGACTGGCGATTGATTTCATATATGATATTATACATGTTTCAATGCCATTCTCCCAAATCATCCCACCCTCTCCCTCTCCCACAGAGTCCAAAAGACTGTTCTATACATCTGTGTCTCTTTTGCTGTCTCACACACAAGGTTATCATTACCATCTTTCTAAATTCCATATATATATGTTAGTATACTGTATTGGTGTTTTTCTTTCTGGCTTACTTCACTCTGTATAATAGGCTTTTTAACTGTGGTGTTGGAGAAAACTCTTGAGAGTCCCTTTGACTGCAAGGAGATCAAACCAGTCCATCCTAAAGGAAATCAGTCCTGAATATTCATTGGAAGGACTGATGCTGAAGCTGAAACTCCAATACTTTGGCTACCTGGTGCAAAGAGCTGACTCGTTAGAAAAGACCCTGATGCTGGGAAAGATTGAAGGCAGGAGGAGAACGGGACTACAGAGGATGAGATGGTTAGAAGGCATCACTGACTCAATAGACATGAGCAAGCTCCGGGAGATAATGAAGGACAGGGAGAACTGGCATGCTGCACTGCCTGGGTTGCAGAGAGTCAGACACGACTGAGCAACTGAACAACAGAGAAGAGATGACATAGGACATTTGCAAGGTGATGGGAAGTCTAGGCAGGGATGGTCAAGAGAAGGCTATTCTGCCCACATTGAGTTCATTGAACAGCAGTTAATGATTAATTCTTAGACTTAAAGGTTTTGACTTTCATACAAAGTAAATTCTTCTAGGAATATAATGTTCAGATAACATTTCTGTTTTCAGATAGGCTTGATAAGGATCAGAAAGCCCTAGCAGTGGTTCTCAGGATTATCTACCCATTGAAAATGACCTGATTATCTGATACCTGCATCACTGATACCTGGATCTCATCTCCACAGATTCTTATTTAGTTGGTCTGGGCTGCAGTCTAGGGCATAGGGATTATTTTTAAGTCCCCCAGGTGACCCCAATGCCCAGTCAAGGCTGAGAACCTTCTCCCTGGGCAATGTATACACATCTGGCTGATAACCCCCTAAATCAGAATTTCCAAACTTTTTGGCACTGGGGACCTGTTTTGTGGAAGATAATTTTCCCACAGACCTGACAGAGGACAGGGGATGGTTTGGGGATGATTCAAATGCACTGCATTTATTGTGCACTTCATTTCTATTATTATTACATCAGCTCACCTCGAATCATCAGGCATTACATCACAGAGGTTGGGGACCCCTACTCTAAATCCCCCCAGAAGCATGGTGAACATACAGATGTGGGGACCCACCTCAGACCCTCTGTTCAGAACTTCTGGTAGTTTCTCAGGAAGCCCTTGATTTGTCCTGGTACTAATGCCGCCAAGAAAGTACTTACATCCACTGCTGGCCACTCTGATCTCACCCACAGATTAAGGCCAAAAGCAGTGCTTCTCATTGTGCATTCACATTACCCAAGGATCTTGTTAAATACAGATTCTGATCAATATGGAAGAGGACTGAAATTCTGCATTTTAACTAGCTCCCACCTGATGCCCAAGCCACTTGTCTGTGGACCACATTTTAAGGATAATAGCCAGGTGCTGCTGTTAAGTCGCTAAGTAACGTCTGACTCTTGCAATCCCATGGACTGTAGCCCCTGTCAGGCTCCTCTGTCCATGGGATTTCCCAGGCAAGAATGCCAGAGTGGGTTGCCATTTCTTTCGCCAAGGGATCTTCACAACCCAGAAATCAAACACGAACCTCCTGCTTGACAGGCAGATTCTTTACCACTGAGCCACCAGGGAAGCCGTGATGTCTGGGAAATTCTGATTCAGTTGGTCTGGAGTAGAGCCTGGGGTACACTGGGACTGTTTGAAAAGCTCCCCAGGCTATTCTTAGGTGCAGCCAGAGTTAAGAACTGCAAATAATCAAAAACGAAAAGTGATTTTAAAGGGATACCAGCTTCAGGATTTTGGCAAAGTTCAATGCTTTAAACTTATAACAGAAACAAAAAATGTTAAAGGTATATATAATTTCTCTGCAGAGAGTGGATCTTGGGGAAGAGTGTTTCGTTTGTTGAAAAAAATGGTAAAAATGCAGAAGCTAGTGGTCAAAAGGGAACTCCTTCTACGTAAAATGATCCCAATACTGGGTGACATCTGGGGAGAGAGAAAAAGTAGCTGCTGTGAGGCTGGAACTTAGATGAGAGGAAGAAACGTCTCAAGAGCTTTAAGGAAGTTTCACTGTGTGTAGGCCACATTTCCTCCTTCTTCAGTGTCCTCGAGAAACCCTGAACGAACACCTAGTCCAAACGCCAGACTGCAGTGGGTTTTGCTCAGGTTTGGGCTGCTTCACTCCATCTAATAGGGTCTCATACCACATCTATATGGAAAGTACTGTCACTACCTGTGTATCACAGATGAGGAAACTGAGGATTGAAGGTTAGTCATCTGCCCCAAGTCTTGCAGCTGCCATACAGAGCCAGAGCTGAGACCTGAGTCCAGTGGCTCAACCGCAGAGCCCAGGCCTCCGGAGTGATCTGCATGAGAAAAGGCCTCCAGGCAGAGAAAATACGGAGCTGGATGCAGGAATGGTGGTTTTGCTGTAAGTGGGAAGTCTACCAGCTCAGCGCTGGCCTGTCACTCAGACCACACCCCAGGCCTGAAGACCAGGGAAAGAGGAGTCGGGGAGAGGAGGATGGGAGTGAACAGTGAGAGAGCTTTTTCTTCAGGAATATCTGGGCAGAGGTGGGTTCACAAGACAGCCTGCCTTGAGATCCAAATAACAGTGAAACACAAAGGTAGGCCAGAAAATCGCCCCACTTTGGCAGGAAACACAGCTTCAAGAGCTCTGTGGAGCACCACCTTCATTCAGCAAAGCATTTACTCAGCACCTACTTTGTGCCAGCATTGAGCATTCAGTGAGGACCAATCCCTGTGCTTGAATAAGGGCACTTTTCCCTAGATGGGACCCTCACCAATCCTTGTGCCTGGCTCACCCCGGTCAGAGGTGCCCCCTAGGTTGTTCTGGCTACCCTCACATCTTGAACTTCACTCATCTCACCAGAGAAAAATTATTTCTAACCTCCTTTATGCTTCACGTTTTCTGGAAGCCAAAGACGAGAGGAAAGTGTCCATAAGATTTAAACAATGGCCCAGTGGCTGGGAAGAAGTCTCTCTCTTGCTCCTTTAGGAATGCACAAGCGTAATATAATCCACAAATCAACAACAGCCTTATTACAAGAGTTTCAAGGGTTATTTCTTCAGTTGTTCACCAATATAAGTTTGCATATCATGCCAAAGTGCAATTCAGCAGAACAATTCCACAGAGGACCATTCAGCAAGAGCATGCCCATGGAGGGCGGGGGGCGGGTGATGGAGCTTCTTCCAGGAAGATGTTAAAATAATAATTCTTACATTTGGAGGTTGGGTGGGGTGTGGAAATTCCCTTCAAGAGTCTGAAGAAAGCTGGGAGGAAATGGACAGTTTACACAAATACACAAAATGCTGCCTGGGACTCCTGTTTCCAGAGCCCTGAACCCCAGTCACAGACCTGTTAAAACTGGTGGAACCTAAAGGTGAGTGCCTTACCAGAGGAATGGGCCATCCTTCACAAGTACACCCTCTTTTCAACTGGGCTTTGGAGAAGAAGAAGGCAGCCTTGAGTTTGAGGTTATATTCTCCACAGGAGGCTGAAGCAGCTGCTACTCTACAGTGTCAGAAACACAGGGGAATCTTCACGACTCCTCAGGCTCAACTAATTCCTGCAGTTAGAATCCCCACCTCCTAGCTCATCTCATGTCAGCTGGCTTTGAAGAGGCATCACCTTCAATAACCCACACAAAGATATAAATGACTAAGAGCCCCAAGCCCTTCCAGGACCATTTCCATTTCAAAAAGTGGTTAACTGTTTATCCAAATGGTGACATTTCAAAACAAGTGACAAAGGAAAAGAAATCATTCGAGAGGGAAAAGAGAAAGGAAAATCATTAGTGAGCACCTGCCACATGTCAGGCGCTGCATGTATCCATTTGATTTTCTCAGCTGATGAGCTGGGCATTGTCACTTTTTACTGAGAAGGACTCCTGTGCCCAAAAGACATACTAACTCACTTAATGTCTGAGAGCAGGAGTCTCAACTTGCCTGCACATTGGAGCTTCAAAGACACTGGGTTCCAACCCAGAAATTATGGCCTTTGGCAGTTTCAAAAGGTCCTCTGGGGATTCTACTGTGCGGACAGTTTGAGGACCATTGCCAGAGGGTGGGTAGTGGAAATTTAATTGGTCTAGTTGCCTGGAAAATCCCATGGACGGAGGAGCCTGGTGGGCTGCAGTCCATGGGGTCGCTAACAGTCGGACACGACTGAGTGACTTCACTTTCACTTTTCACTTTCATGCACTGGAGAAGGAAATGGAACCCACTCCAGTGTTCTTGCCTGGAGAGTCCCAGGGATGGGGGAGCCTGGTGGGCTGCCGTCTGTGGGGTCACACAGAGTCGGACACGACTGAAGCGACTTAGCAGCAGCAGTTCTTTCTTACTCTTAGGCAGTTATTCTACTGGGACACAGCTGTGTGGTCACCCCAGCTGTATAAACTTTGAGCTGGTTTCATATCAGTTGGTATCTAGCTGCTGACTCAAACCCCTGTCCTCTCCTAGGTCTCTCCTCCTCACCCTGCCTCACTTGTCCCTCTCCCACAGAGCTAGAAGAAAACCTCTGACTGGCTCTGCCCAGGCCAGAAATTTTGTTAAATATCTTGACAATCACTCCTGGCAGTTTCAAGGCCCACTTTCCTTTCATAGTACCTTAATACATGTGGGCAATGTCAGACAGACAATTCCAAGCAAACAGCTTTCCTGACATGTTACACAAAGCTGAGAACCTCAACCCTACCTGTTCACATGCTGACACTCACTGGAAATGTCCATAGCAAATTGGAACCTTTGCTCAGGTCTTGCAAGAGACAGCTCCAGATTTTGAGGTTTTGTTCACAAATGTACCAAGTCTATATCCATGTCAACTCCTTGAGTTGTCCAGAGAATTAGAGATATTAAGAAATAAAAAAGAAACAAGAAATCATCTCCTATTTCCCAACCAATTACATTTTCCTATAAGATGATGAGTAGGCCAAACATATCTGAGATTTGAGCAAGAAATTCCTGTCCTCTTTGGTGCAGAGGGCAGGAGAGCAGTTTTCCATCATTAACCAGAGTAAACCACATTAAATGGGACAATCAGGCAACACAAAACACACTGGCAGCATCTGGCCTCTGCAAATCTGGTCAGAGATAGTAAATAGAGAAAATGAAAACAATATATTTTACTGCTAGATTTGTGGCTCAGTGGTAAAGAATCTGCCTGCAATGCAGGAGATGCTCGGAAAACATGGGTTTGATTCCTGTATCAGGAAGATCCCCTAGAGAAGGAAATGGCAACCCACTTCATTGTTCTTGCCAGGAAAATCCCACGGACAGAGGAGCCTGGTGGGCCACAGAGTGGCAAAGAATTGGACATGGCTGAGTTACTGAACACATCCTCTTTCATAATTAACTGCAGAAAAATACAAGTAGCGATAAAGGTCTTTATCTTATTTGGGGCACCTCATCTCTCTATCCATCCCCAGATTTATTGTGTGTAGAAAGTTGCTGTTCAGTTGCTCAGTCATGTCTGACTCTATGTGAACCCATGGACTGCAGCACGCCAGGCTTCCCTGTCCTTCACTATCTCCTAGAGTTTGCTCAAACTTATATCCACTTATGAGTCGGTGATGCCATCCAACCATCTCAAAGTAGGACCCTTGTTTATTCATTTAACAAACATCGGTTGAGCAGTTACTATTTGCCAGGGACTCTGCTGGGATCAAGGGTGAAATGCAAGCCTGAGTAAGACACAATGTTGGCTCCCAGGAGCCTACAACCCAGGAGACAGACATGCAAACAAATAATTACAATGCACTCTGGGAAAAGTTGTAGCCAACGCCTGTGCAAGTGTCGTGGGAGCTCAGAGCAGGGAGTAATTAGTTGGCTGCCAGGTTAGGAAGGACCTCATGGGGAGGCAGTATCTGAAATGATATTACAGAGAGACAAGTACAGGTGATTCCAACTCTGTCTTTAACTTATGTAAAAGACAGTGAAAACACACACTAGGAGCGGATCTGGATCGAGCATGGATACTTTTTAAAGGCTTAAACCAAGGGTTGGAGACTCCTTATGCATCACTGAGATCCAAAAGGCTGGCCTGCTAATATCTGCTGGGTCTTGAAAAGTGTCAGGCTAAGTAAGATATGGCTTGGAAATTATGTCATGACATTAAACAATTGGTCTTCAGGGAGAAAATGGTAAATTCCTTTTCTATGAATCATGTATTTCCCAGAAGCCTCTGATTCCCTGAAATTTCCCTTGGAGATTCCCAGATGTACTAATGAGTTTTTCAAATGGCATCATTTCTGATCATGTTTATCATGTTTGCTTTGGTGTTCCAGTAAGGAAAACTGGGTTTACATTGAAGACTCACACTGAAGATTTGGTAGGGTTTCACTTCTTCATCTCCCGCTGCTTCTTTTTCTGGGCTGCTTTGGAATGGACATTTAAAATAAAATAAAAATTTAAAGGAAACCCTTGATATTCCTAAACAGAGGCCTTGAGGGGAGAAAACCTGACAACCCTTTGGTTTGGAGTCACTGGATGTTCTTCCCTAAAGAAAAGTCCTCATTCCAGGTCCACTGTCTGGAAGCTGAAGGGAGGTCAGGCAGGGGGAGGGAGGAATTTATTCTAGAAGCAAACCTAAGAGTAGACTTTGGTAGAAGGGAAAAGAAACAGATTCATCAAATCTGGTTCCTCTCACTCCCATCCAACCATCACTGCCGGGAGGGGCTCTTCCATAAATTTAGTTGGTTGTTTATTTCCCTTTGTACTAGAACTACAGCCAGGCGCTAAAGATGAAGAATGAGGTTCTCAAAGGATTTACACTCGATTTATAGACATGCACATTGATTTTACTTTTTAAAAACCTTCAACAAAGCATAGGGCAGTGTGGAATAGGAAAGTATCCTGTTTTGGCTGCTAGACTAGAATCTGGCATGAGGTGTGAAGAGACAGAAGCAAATTCTGTGACTGAACATGAACTCAGGGAGTCCTCCCAGGTCCGGGGCGGGACAGTCTGCTGAAGAACCAGGAGTGTGGGGTACTCTCTTTGATCAGCTCCTGGAGACTGCCCTCCTCCCAGGCTGTGGGTATCCATGGATTCAAGGCAGCACCATCTGTGATGGGGCACACAGGTGCTTGCTACATTACACTGAGGATGGTGAGCCCAAAAGAAGACAAATGGCTGACTGAAAGCTTCATGAGGGGTAAAAGCACTTCACAGGAAGTCGGGACACCTGGGTTCTGCTCAGCTTTGTCACCCTAGCCCCAAGACAGACAACCTGCTTAGCTTCTCAACCTTGGCTTCCTCACCTGTAACAATGGAGAATGGTCATATCTTTTCTGAGTTCCATCTCAGGATTCCCCAGGACCTGTGTGAACTGTCACTCGAGGGGCCACCCTGGCCCTCACTGGGGCTCTCAGAATCCTGGGATAACTAATGTAGCTTCCCTGAGAAGGCAATGAATGCCATGGCAAGGAAAACGCCTTTCCTGTCCCTGCTGGAAAGAAGTAAGGTTGTTATCTGGTTCACAACCTTCATCTCTTCTCCACTCTGGCCAGTCCAAGGTCACTGACAAGGCTGAAGGAATATCACTGGGGTGATACCACCTGGGTCCTCCTGCAGGCACCTCCTGATGACTCCTTATTTAGTTCACTTTCTTCTATAACGTTGCCAAGTACTTACTGAGACCCTCCTGGCCAGGATCTGCAGTCTAATTGGGGACAAAGACATTGTTACAGGTTGAATTGTATCCCCTTTAAATTCATAAGTTGAAGTCTCACCCCCAGTATTCAGAATGTGACCTTTTTCAGAAACAGGGTTGCAACAGGTGTAATTATCTAAGATGAGGTCATTAACATGGGCCCTAAATGACATTACAGGTGTCTTTACAGAAAGGATTAATTTGGATGCAGACAGGTACACAGAAAGAACATCATGTAGAGACCCAGGGAGAAGGTAGCCAACCACAAGCCAAGGAGAGGAGCCTGGAACAAATTCTTCCTCACAGCTGTTAGAGGGAATCAATCCTGCCGACACCATGATTGTGGTGTCTAGAAGTCTTGAAGCCCACAGGAGAAGGCAATGGCACCCCACTCCAGTACTCTTGCCTGGAGAATCCCATGGACAGAGGATCCTGGTGGGCTGCAGTCCATGGGATCACTGAGGGTCGGACATGACCGAGTGACTTCACTCTTACTTTTCACTTTCATGCATTGGAGAAGGAAATGGCAACCCACTCCAGTGTTCTTGCCTGGAGAATCCCAGGGATGGGGGAGCCTGGTGGGCTGCCGTCTATGGAGTCACACAGAGTTGGACATGACTGAAGCGACTTAGCAGCACCAACAGCGTATGTATATGTATATGTATATGTATATGTATATGTATATGTATATGTATATGTGAAGTCAAGTGGGCTTTAGAAAGCATCACTGCGAACAAAGCTACTGGAGGTGATGGAATTCCAGTTGAGCTATTTCAAATCCTAAAAGATGAAGCTGTGAAAGTGCTGCACTCAATATACCAGCAAATTTGGAGAACTCAGCAGTGGCCACAGGACTGGAAGAGGTCACTGTCCAATTTGTGAGGTTAATATGTGTGCCTTTCAGTGTATGTACTTCAAAAATGTATAAAGATAATAACCACCATCCCAAATCACACCAGCCAAAGATAATCTATTAAAACTTTTAAAATTATCTTATGGACTTATTTTTCCTTGCAAAGGTAATATAGTTGAGATCATACTGAATATACAATTTTGAATTTTTTAAAGTTTATGTTAAAAAAAAATCTTCCTTGATCGTTAAAACTGCTTAGTTAACATCATTTTTAAGTAACTGCCTAGAACTGTATTGTTTGGATGTACTATAATCTGAACACCATCCCACAGCACTGGGAATTTAGGTTGCTTTGTTAATAATAAATAATGCCATGATTAACATCTGTGCCCATACATCTTTGTCTGCATTTCTGATTATTTCGCTAAAAGATTTCTGGTAGAGGAATTACTAGGTGAAGAGTATGAATATTTCAAGGCTTTGCAAAGCCTGTTGCCAAATTGCCTTCCTGAAGAGTGTGGGCGCAGTGCTTTCCCCCACAGCCTCACCAGCCTTGAGTGCTGCTCCAGTGGTAATCTTGCAGTGCAGCAGGGGGCAGAAAGTATTTTATTGTCGTGATTGCATTTCTGTGATTACTGGTAAAGCCGAACATTTCCCCATACATTTATAAGCCATTTTTATTTCCTTATCCGTGAACTGTCTGTGCATGTCCCATACCCATTTTCCTATATTGACATTGTAGTTTTTTTTTTTTTTTAATCAAATAGAAACAGTTTAAAGTTTGAGGCTATCAACCTCTCCACCACATTTGTGACACATATTTATTCCTAGTTGGCTTTTAATTTTAGGGTTTTTTTTTTTTTTTTAACTTGTTCCTAGTTTCCTTTCCTTTGTCAGAGTTCCTGGTGACTCAGGGTAGCATATTCTAGGTGGAGCCACCATGTAAGCTACACCTGGAATCTGGAGAGCATTAATAAGGCTGAAAAAGAGGGACTAAAGATATATATAGACACATCAATTTGAAGAAAATAGATATCTTAACAATATATATAGTGCTATGAAAAAGTGAAAAAAAGTGAAAGTATTAGCCTCATCGTTGTGTCCGAATTTCCGTGCTGATCTATATATATGTATATATGTGCTGTGTACTAAGTCACTTCAGCTGTGTCCAACTCTTTGCGATCCCAAGGACTGTAGCCCAACAGGCTCCTCTGTCCACAGAATTCTCCAGGAAAGAATACTGGAGTGGGTTGCCAAGCTCTCCTCCAGGGGATCTTCCCAACCCAGACATCAAAACCACATCTCTTACATCTCCTGCATTGGCAGGCAGTTCTTTACCACTAATGCCACCTGGGAAGCCCATATGTATATGATGTCAATTTTCTTCAAATTGATCTATAGATTCAAATCTATTATAATCAAAATTCCAGATGGCTACTTCAAATAAAGTAACAAACTGGTTCTAAAGGACATAGAATAATCAAAACAAATCTGAAGAACAAAATTAAGTGGCTAACACTACCTGATTTGAAAAATTATTACAAAGTTCTAGCAGTCAAGACAGTGTAGCATTATCATAAAGATAGACAGATTAGATCACTGGGATGGAATAGAGTTCAGAGATCAACCACACATGTATGGACAAGTGATTTTAACAAAGGCTCAAGGCAATACAGTGAAGAAATGATAGCCTTTTCAACAAACTATGCTGAGAAAATTAATTAGTGAAGTCACTCAGTCGTGTCTTACTCTTCGCGACCTCATGGACTGTAGCCTACCAGGCTCCTCCATCCATGGGATTTTCCAGGCAAGAGTACTGGAGTGGGGTGCCATTGCCTTCTCCAGGGGATCTCCCCAATCCAGGGATCAAACCAAGGTCTCCTGCATGGCAGGCAGATGCTTTACTGTCTGAGCCACCAGGGAAATTAACTAGATATAAATAAAATAAATTTGAGTCCATAGTTCATACCATATACAAAAATTAAACAAAATGGATCATAGACCTAAATGTAAAACTTAAAACAATAAAACTTGTAGAAGAAAGCATACCTGGGGTTAGAGGAAAAGATTTCAAAGGATTTCATACAATGCCAGAAGCACTATACATAAGCAAAGCAAGCCAATCAACATTTAAAAAAAAAAACCTTCTGCTCTTTAAAAGACATTTAAGAGAATGAAAAGAGAGGCCAAAAACATGGGAGGAGCCTTTGCAAAGCATGTAACTGGTAAAGGACTTGTATGTAGAATATATAGAGAACTCTCAAAATTCAGCAATAAGGAAACAAACAACCCAATTCTTTAAATGGGCAAAAGAGTTAAACAGATATTTCATCAGAGAAGATATACAAATGGCAAATAAACACATAAAAATGCCCAATATCATTAGTCATTGGGGATATACAAATTAAAATCACCATCAGATACTACTACATACACCAATTGGAATGGTTCGAATTTAAGAAGACTAGCTATACCAAGTTTCGCAAGAACATGAAGAAACTAGAGCCCTCCACACACCCCTGGTGGAAATGCAAAATGGTGCAACCACTTTGACAAACACTTTGACAGTGTCTTAAAAAGTTTAACATATACCTGCCATATAATCCAGCCATTATACTCCTAGAAATTTACCTTAGAAAAAAGGAAATATGTGTCTATACAATGGCTTATATAACAATGTTCATAGGAGTTTTTGTAGTAGCCAAAAAATAGAAATTCAAATGTTCATCATAAACAAATGTGTTCATTAACACAATGAAATACTGCCCAACAATAAAAATGAACAAAGTATTGATGCAACAATATGGATGTCTCAAAATAAGTATTCTGAAAGAACTAAGACAGACTAAAGAGTACTCACTGTATATTCCATTTATATAAAATTCTAGAAATATAAACTAATATATAGTGATAGAAATTGGATCAGTAGTTGCTTGAGAATAGAGACCTGAGCTGGGCAGATAGGGAGGAGGGATCACAAAGGAAACTTTTGGAGGTGATAAGCATGTTCATTTTTTCATTGTGGTAATGGTTTCAGGGTGGATATACATACATGCAGTTTATTGTATGACAATAATACCTCAATAAAACTTTTTTTAAAAATTAATGTCTAAAAGATTTTAAAAACCAAACAAAGAAAAAGAAAACACTACCTTAGTCCCAGGACGTCTCTGGTGTGCAGGTTCAGTTTTTAAGAACTATGGGCAACCCAGGTTGAATTGTGTTAAGGCTAGATCTCGACTTCTACAATGCCAACTCAACAGCAAAGGAAATCCCAACCTAAAAATGGGCCAAGGACTTGAATAGATACTTCCCAACCAAAAAATATACAAATGGCCAATAAGTATATGAAAAGATACTCAACATCTTTAATTAGTAGAGAAATGCAACCAAAACCACAATGAAATACAAATTCTCACCCATTAGCATGACTGCTATCAAAAAATAAGTGTCGGGAGGATGTGGAGAAATTGTGACCTTTGTGCACTGTTGGTGGGCGTGTAAAGTGGTATAGCTGCTATTTTAAAACAGTACAATGGTTCCTCAAAAATTAAAAATAGAACTACCATATGATTAAGCAATTCCTATTCCAGGTAAACACCCCAAAGAATTTAAAACAGCATCTCAAGGAAATATTTGGACACTCATGTTCATAGCAGCATTATTCAAAATAGCCAAAAGATGAAGACAACCCAAATAGCCATCAGATGAATGGCCTGGAAAAAAAATATATGGTGCATTCACACAATGGAATGTTTTTCTGCCTCAAAAAGGAAGGAAATTCTGACACATGCTATGACATGGATTAACCTTGAGGGCATTATGCCAGGTGAAATACGCCGTTCACAAAGATAAATAAAAATAAAAAGATAAATATTGTTTAATTCTGCTTCTATGAGGTACATAGAATAGTCAAACTCATAGGTACAAAAAGTAGAAGAGTGGTTGCCAGGGGCTAAGGAGAAAGTGGAATTGTTTAATGATACAGAGTTTTGGTTTTGCAAGATGATCAAGTTCTAGAGATTGTACAACAATGTGAATAGACTTATTACTAAACTGTATACTGAGAAATGGTTAAGATGGTTAATTGTGTGTAATATGTTAAGTGTGCAGGAGTAATCCAGGGAAATCTCCTGGAGGATGTTTCAGAAGTGTAGGTTAAGTATGAAGGTGACTTGACCAGATTTGACTAAAAGTGAGGTGGTTAGAAAGGAGAGGAGATAGAAATGGGTGGATTCGAGCAATATTTAGGAGTTCAAATCCACAGAACTTGGAAAGTGAGGAAATGTGGAAATCAAGGAAAAGAAAAATATAAATTGGAAGTGAGCGATTTCAACATGAATAACTGAGTGGGTGGTGGTGCCATTTACTGACTTGGGGACATCAGAGAAGGGGCATCTGGGGAGAAAGGAGGTTGGGTTGGGGGAAGGGATGAAATTCCATTTTGATGCCTGAGAGATCCAAGTGTGAAAGTTGCACTGGCAGTTGACAGTATAGATCTAGAGCTAATAAGAGTCTTTCAAGCAGGAAATGAATGCAAGCATAGACTTTCAGTCTGTGCTTGAGTAATAAGGTGTGGTAGGTGTGAATGAGAAGCTGGAGAAGCTGGTTGTTTTGAGAAAAGAAAGCCAGAACTGAGCCCTGAGTCATTTCTGGCAAACTGATGTCAAGAATAGGAAAGTCAGCATAACTGTCCCACTTTATAAATGAGGAAAAGCAGAGGTTAAGCATCTTGCCCAAGAAAGACCACACAAGTCATTAAGGGGAAGGACCAGAATTGGACCTGAAATCTACCCTCCCACTATCTTCCTCCCACCACCACCACCACCACCACCAACAACAAAAACAAGGCAGGAGAAGGCTCAGGAAACTGTAGCTTGGATTGGCCCTGGCTGCCTCTCCTGGCTCCTCACTGCCAGCTGCCTCCTAGGGCAAGTCCCCTTTGCTGAGACTCAGTTTCCTCACTGGCAAAATGGAAATGTGACCTCTCTTAGTGCACAAGGCTGTGGCGAAGGCCAGGTGAATCACAGATACAGATGACTGTCAACTGTGAAATACTGTTTGATGGAACTACAGCCTCTGTGCACTGGTCTCTGAATGAGGGAAGATCCTCTGCACGATTGGCCTTCGATAATCTTAAAGGCAGAGGTCATTATCTTCCTGTGATTCTAGACCAGCCATCCTGTTAATCAGTTCCACTCAGATTCACTTCCTCTTGTTTTTCTCTGGAAACCATTAGCCTAGTTTGCAGTCCCTGCCAGACCTATTCTTCCCCAAGCTGGGGCCACTTGATCCTCCCCCACAGACCTAGCCCCCTCTCTGTAGGACTGGGCCACGGGCTTTTGTTTTCTACTTAGCCACATTCTTACCTGAGTTTACAGGCAGGCACCGTGTTAAACAAGCCCTGAACTGTATTATCCTGTGTACTCCTCCCAAAGAAGTGAGGTAGGTTAAATTATTTTCTCCATTTTGTGAAAAGTGAAATGAAAGTGTTAGTCACTCAGTCATGTCTTTGCAATCGCATGGACTGTAGCCTGCCAGGCTCCTCTGTCCACGTAATTCTCCAGGCAAGAATACTGGAGTGCTGGAGTGGATTGCCATGTCCTTAAGAAATAGAGGCAGGGGGTTAAGTGACTTGAGCAGGATCCCACAGCTCATAAAAGTAACAAAACTGAGTTGCTTTTTTTTTTTAAACTGAAACTGTGCTGCTTCATCTTTAAAATATTAGCAATTTGCCCACATGCTCAGCTTGGCTGAAATGTGTTATTTTCAAACCTAGCAATGAACTGCAGAATTCTAGAGGTGGAAGAGCCTCTGAGATGAGTTAGTCCAGGCCAGAGCTATAGGAAAGCAGGAAAAAAGCTGAGCGTACAGGACATAAATCCTTTCCTTCTTTGTCCCTCTGCTACTAAAATAAAACAGAACAAGTGACTAGAAAGTCTCTGGATTTAGAGAATTCAGTGTGTTCCTCCTAACTCCCTGAGATTGTATTATTCAAGATAGCAAGAAGTGCCTATTTCTTGGAGCAAAGAGAAGCTAAAATCCCTCTGCTGGTGGATATGATCTTGAAAGTGGGTGACGCAGAGAGTGGTCCCTCCCTCCAGCTGCAGCCTTTCCCTTCAGCCCTCCTCCCCAGGCACTGTGAGGCTGAGGACTGTAGATCTAGGGCCCTGAGGACTTGTCAGGATTGGCTGCCCCAGGAAGACAGCCCTGTCCTTCAACAAACTCTCGCCTCCCATCTGCATCCCTAATTGGCATCTTCTGGTGACTTCATTTTTCACTCTCGGCTAAAAATGGGACTCTGATGAATTATTCTATCCTGGGTGTTGACAAGCTCAAGAAGTTGTTCGGGGCCACTGCCAGGCACTCGCGGTAATAAAGTGTGACTCATCACTCCCAGGTCAGTGGGGGTGGGAGACAGGAGACCAGCTGACAACAGTCGCACTCCATCACCACCAGGCCACCTGCCCTCTTCTACGAGGGCTCTCCTCCTGGAAATGGAAGGGCCACTCCCGAGCCCTGGGATGGGGACAGGGCAGGCAGCTTCTAGGTCTGTCACATCTCGAGGATGCTTCTGGTGTTTTTCCCGACTCCCAGTGCCAAATGCTAAGCTGCCTTTCAGAGAGAGCTCTAAAAGGAAGTTACAACCCAGCCCTGTTTGAATCCACCCATCACATGTTCACAAAACATAAGCCCTGGAAGAAAAAAAAATTTTTTTTTAATCCTTACAAACAATTTAACTCTATTTTCATATTTTATGGGAAATAGTTTAAGGCCCAGAGAGGTCAACTTGACCAAGGTCACAAAGAGAGTTAGAGGTGAAGCTGGGACTAGAACCTGTGTCTTATGTCTCCCCGCTCTGTGCTCTGTCTGCTGCTGCTGCTGCTGCTAAGTCACTTCAGTCGTGTCCTACTCTGTGCGACCCCATAGACAGCAGCCCACCAGGCTTCCCTGTCCCTGGGATTCTCCAGGCAAGAACACTGGAGTGGGTTGCCATTTCCTTCTCCAATGCATGAAAGGGAAAAGTGAAAGTGAAGTCACTCAGTCGTGTCCGACCCTCAGTGACCCCATGGACTGCAGCCCACCAGGCTATTGACCACAATATTATGAAAATTAAACCTGAGCTCATGAATGAGTGGAGACTGACTTCTTTCTCCATGAACAGGAGCAGGAGACACTAACCTTTAAGGCACAGACTGCTGGAATTTCAGCTCTGCCCTTCGTTCCTCTCAGATGGGACTCTCTATTTGGCAGTCTTTTCCTTGCTTGTGGGAATCCCTGGAATTCTGGGGGCTCTCCCAGGAATGATATGTTAATCATAGGAAGGTGAAAACTAAGGGTGATCAACATACTATTTCTTGGATTAGTCCAAAGCAAGTTGACCTTCAAACATTTATTGCCTTCTGTCTAGCTGCTAAATGACCCATTTCTCTTTTTCTCTCTGTTGATCATCTGAGTAAACAGTTTGTTATCAGTTTGAGAGACTCAAACTCATGGAGTCTGTAAATCAAAAAGGGCCATGCAGTTCCTTCAATCTGAACCTGCCACACTCAGTCCAGGGACCCCCGCCACCACGGCCCAGAGGGACACCACCAGGGCTGGAACACTTCTCAGGATGAACGCTTCTCCCTGCCTCCCTCCTCACGGCCCCTCTGCTGCTGGACAGACCCAACAAACAGAGATAACTGCCTAGACCTTCCTGGTGTCAGCTAATCTGCGATGCCAGCTTTGCCCTTTAGGCTGATGCAGAACAATTGCTTTCTAGACTTCAATTGCCAGTTGCCTTCTCTAGACTGCAGTTATGACTCATGACTTATAGGAACAGGTCACACCAGGCAGAACCATTCTTGATGGTTCCAAAAGACTGAGCGTCCATTTGGTAGACCAGGAAGAACTCTTGTTCAGTTTTCTTTTCCCATCTGATTTCAGTGAGTTTGAGGAGGAAAAGAAAAAAAAAAAAGCTTGCTCACCTTCTCTAGAGAAATTGAATAAGAAAAATAAGTGGTGAGCCTGCCCATTTGCTCCTTACTAGCAACTCTGGTAAAAGGTCTGACCAAAGAGGAGGTTGAACCTGTCCAAGGTGATTTGCATGGACAGCTGTGCTCTGCAATTAGCCTCTTTCTCTTCCCATCACCATTTAAGTAGACCTGGATTTTCATGAAAGATATTATCATCATTTCAAATTCATTTGCCTTCTCATTCCTTTAGGAAACCACATGTGAATTTCATCCAATCAAGAAAATCACTTACTTACTATATGCCAGGCAACATTCCAGGGATATAACAGCAAATGAAACAAAGTTCTTGATCCCATGAAGCTCATGTTCTAGAGGAGAAGACAATAATAAACTAACAATACAGTATCATGTCAGGAACTGGCATGCACTGAAAAGAACAGAGCAATGAAAAGGACAAATGGTGATGGAGCTGCTATTTTGGGTGAGGGGTGAGGGAAGGCCTGGGAGGTAACATTCAAGAAGTGTTCTAAGATGAAAGAGTTGTAAGAAATTCCTGATGGGTGTGCCACTTGGATCAGTGAGAATGTTTCAACTGACTTTTCATAGATAACAATCATTTTTGAGGCAAGTATTGCCAAAAATATTCAACATGGTATTACTTGTTTTTATGTCTTTAGCCCTTGTAACTTGATTTCCAGTAAGTGGGACCAACGGTATATGAAGTGGCCAAACAACTTTTGTAAAAATCTCCCTAACATGGTATCCTTTTTAAATAGTCACAACAACCCCACAAGGTACACATTATAATTCACGACAGTGTTACAGATGGGGAAACTGAGGTTGCAAGAAATTAATATCTTGAGTATGCAGAGCTAAAACCAATAGTATCTGGTATCCTGACTCTGGTCCTCACCCAAGGCATCAGTATGCAGACGTGCCCTCTTTCTAAAGGAAGTTATCAGGACTTTTCTTCACTGAAACATGGGATAGAGTACAAGAACATCTAAGCTTGTAATTTTGCAGAAGGCAATGGCACCCCGCTCCAGTACTCTTGCCTGGAAAATCCCATGGATGGAGGAGCCTGGTAGACTGCTATCTATGGGGTCGCATAGAGTCGGACAGGACTGAGTGACTTCACTTTCACTTTTCACTTTCATGCATTGGAGAAGGAAATGGCAACCCATTCCAGTGTTCTTGCCTGGAGAATCCCAGGGACGGGGGAGTCTGGTGGGCTGCCGTCTATGGGGTTGCACAGAGTCGGGCATGACTGAAGTGACTTAGCAGCAGCAGCAGCAAGCTTGTAATTTTAACTTTGAATCAGCACAGTATCTGATGTTGAAGATCAGTGTACCTCTCAGCTGTTCCTCAGGTGGACCTGCCAAGGGGAGCAAAGTTGCCTGGTAACCCCAGTTAGTTCCCTTTAGACACACCTCCCCACTGATGTCCCCCAGGCTGCTCCCAGCCAGTGGCTGAGTGCAGCAGTGGAGGTACAATTCTGGCCCATCCTGCTTGACACAAGCTGTCTCCAATAGGCAGCCTCTGAGCTCTGGGATTCCTCCTGGCCTGGCTGAACTGCACTGCTGTCTGAGGCTCTTTCTGCCCAATTCTTTTTCCCTCGCTCCTTTCACCGGTGTCAGACTTGCATTATGATCTGAAGACTCTCCCTGCCATCTCCTGCCATCTCCCTTCTTTCTCCTTCACAGGCATTTGTCTCAAGAAATCTCTTGCAAGTTCGAGTTCATCTTGGCCCCTGCTTCCTAGAGGATTCACACGGACATGATTTCTAATCTAAATAGTTTCATTTTATTTCTTCATAGAAGAACTACATTATTAGCTTATTATAGCTTTGTGTTTCTGGACTTGAAAAACAATACAAAAAGTTTTTTTCTCAGGTGTCAGTGTCAGACTTCTGGGCTCATTAATAGTCCATTTTAATAAAAATGTACGGGAAAATTCTGGAATTTTACTGGTGTTAACTGAGGTGAGGTTCTGGTCTAACTTTCTGGCCTTTTAACAGTTTCCAGTCCGCTTCACAGATCCTTGTCTAGGGCAAACACTTGCTGCTTCATCTGCAGGCTGTGAATTCCAAGCTTAGCGCTAATCAAAGCTGTCCATGTGTCTCTGAAAGCATGTAAATGGTTCTAGCAGGTTGCTGAGAGTGCTGTAGGCAGACGTAGGGTTCTGAACCTGCACTCTCTAACAGACATATAACGTGAGCCACATATGTATTTGTCAGTTTTCTGACAAATAGCCACATTGGAGAAAGAAAAAGAAACAGGTTAACTTAATCTTAATGATATGTTTTATTTAATTGAAGACATCCAAAATATCGTATCAACATGTAATCATATTTAAACACCACTCATGAGACATTTTACATTTTCTTCACACTGGTTATTTATAAAGTCACATTTCAAGTGCTCAACAGGCACATGTAGCCAGTGACTACTCTACTGGACATAGGAGATCTAGGTGCTCCTGAGTCTGAGGAATAGAACCCAGATGTGGGGCAGCTGACAAGCTGTTTCTCTTAGTGTTCCTCTAAACTCATTATGGATCCTCACTCACCCCCCACCCCATTTTGGAATTTGTCAAATCATCACCCAAAGGGGTTCTTATTTAGAACTTTGTTTGCTAGGTAATAAAAAATTAATAATAAATAAAATGAAATATTCATTTTGAAATTATAATATTCCTGGGATGGAGTGCTTAGGCATATATGAAAGTGAAAGTCATTCAGTCATGTCTGATTCTGTGTGATCTACAGTCCATGGAATTCTCCAGGCCAGAACACTGGAGGGAGTAGCCTTTCCCTTCTCCAGGGGATCGTCCCAACCCAGGGATCAAACCTAGGTCTCCTGCATTGCAGGCGGATTCTTTACCAGCTGAGCCACAAGGGAAGCCCAAGAATACTGGAGTGGGTAACCTATCCCTTCTCCAGCGGATCTTCCCAACCCAGGAATCTAACTGGAGGTCTCCTGCATTACAAGTGGATTCTTTACTAACTGAGCTATCAGGGAAGTGAGGTATATATGAGATGTCAGCTTTCAACATGATTTTAAATAAACCTTTGCAGCTAGAGAATCAAGTGTACAAAAATATGAGATTATTTCCTTCTCCCAAACATCTAATTCTACCAGCTTGCAGCAGTTACCACTCATGTGATGCTGAGGTCTTCTATCCGTTACCCGAAGGAGCTAGCTCCCACCTCACCTGGCAGTTTACATCCCCAGCAGAGATGCATTACTACTATAAGAGAGCACTATGATACTCCAATTTTTTTATATGGGAATCATACATTTAATACCAACTTCACACGTTGGTATTAAATTCACTCACTCAATTTTCAAACTTATATCATTATCTCCATTTTACAGTTTAAAGAAACTGAGCTTCAGAGACATAAGTAACTAGCCCAATTGTTAATCATTCTAAATGCCTTTAAGAGTTGGCATTGAGAAACCGATACCCTGAACAAATTTACAAGGTTGATGGCATTGTAAATTGGTTCAGTATTTTCTGAGATTAACCTGGAAATGTTTAACAAGTTATAAAATGGTCCATGCCCTTTTACACAATGACCTTGGAATTGATTCTAAGGATATAAATAAAATACACATGCACACACGGACACATCAACTTGTGTAAGATGTTTATGACAAAAAAAATCTGTTACAGGAAAAAAATTTATATACCCAGAATTTTTCACTCATTTAGCAAACATTTACCTGAATACCTTCTGTGTGGTAAAGCACAGTTCTAATACCAAGGTTCAGCAGTGGAAAAGAAATAAACGGGCAAAGATGATCCCTGCTTTCATGGAGAAGTTTCATACACAAATATCCTGGGAATAAAAAAGAAAAATGGATAATGTAAGCCAAATACATAATTTTAAGTTGTACAGTGCCCACATTTAAAAGGTAAAAAGGAGAGAAATTACTCTTGATAATATATTCTATTTAACCCAATATACCTATAACATGTAATAAACATTCATATGTTTATTACATGTAATTATTTCAACATGTAATAAACAAAAGAAACTAAGACACTTTACATTATTTTTCATATTGTCTTAAAAATCCAGTTTGTATTTTACATTTATAGCACATCTCATGGCACCCCACTCCAGTACTCCTGCCTGGAAAATCCCATGGATGGAGGAGCCTGGTGGGCTGCAGTCCATGGGGTCCCTAAGGGTAGGACACAACTGAGCGACTTCACTTTCATGCGTTGGAGAAGGAAATGGCAACCCACTCCAGTGTTCTTGCCTGGAGAATCCCAGGGATGGGGGAGCCTGGTGGGCTGCCGCCTATGGGGTCACACAGAGTTGGACACGACTGAAGCGACTTAGCAGCAGCAGCAGCAGCAGCAGCACATCTCAATTCGACACTATATTTTCATCAGAAATACTAGGTCTGTATTGAGATTTCATAAAATTTACCATTAAAAGTAATCATATAACAAAGGTGTTCCAAACAAACTTAATGGTTTCCCAATAAGTTAACTAAATATTAAAAATAATTTGCTTTCAATATTTGTATCCACATTGAGCAAATTATTGCTTATATTTTTTTTAGGAGAAGTGATTTGACTTTGGAGCAAAATCATACCAGTTTCAAAATATTTTTGTTCAAGTTAGATAAATTCACTAATTTTGGGTCATCTCAGTCTTACTGACACACATTCAAAAGAATATTACATTAACTGAAAAGCAACTCTGAATTTATTAATATCAGCAAAATATCCAAGTTTTTCTTATAGTTTTTCCCAGTCAACTTATACAACACTGTTGACTACAATTAAAATCTTCTGTAATTGACTCATATTAGGAAAAAAGATATAAAATCATTATAGTTGATGTAAATCCTGGTTTTAGTCACAGTTTTGATTTCAACTGTGCCTATCCAGCTAGATCAAAAATAAACTTCTCCTTTATTTTGAACTTCAAATTCAGCACGCCCATGTGCAGTGTAATGTGAATGAGAAAATATAAATCACACTGACATTTTGTGTCTTTGATTATTGACCATTTGGCAAATATTCCTTTTGTTCCAAGAAAAAAAATCTCTTTAAAACTCTTCCACCACTCAAACAAAGAGTCTTAGCAAAGAACATTAGATTCATTAAATCCATTGTATTCTATCTCTTTCAACAGTTCTAGAAACTGAGGAATGGTTCATAGCATTAGTACATCTATAATGAACATCTTAACAATTTCATCCATTACACTTTTCACAGCATCTCTTTCAGAAAACCCAGCCTAAATATTTTCAGTATGTGTCAGAGTGAAATGAAGCAGTAAGGGAAACATCAGTCTCTCATATCAAAATTTCATTAAATTTGAATTTTTAAACAGATATAGCTAGATCTCAGCACATCATGATAAGACTAATTTTTTCATATCTAGCTGATGTTCTCTGATAAATAGAAAAGATTAAAAAAATTCATGCCTTGTGTTCAACTTTTTAGGGCATAAATTGACATTTCTTTGTAAATATGGAAGTGCTTTGAGAAAAATAAAATCTAAGTGTTACTGTTTCAGTTACAGAACTAGCTTCTGCCTCTCCACTCAATTTTAAAGCAGTAGTATGCCTTTGTTTTAAATTTAAATGTTTTTGATCCAAAGGGATACATGAACCCCAGTGTTCACTGCAGCACTGTTTACAGTAGCCAAACATGGAAAGAACCTAAATGTCCATCAACATAAGAATGATAAAGAAGGTGTATCTATGGTGGAACATTACTCAGCCATCAAAAGAATGAAATAATGCCATTTACATCAACATGGATGGACCTAGAGACTGTCATACTGAGTGAAGTAAGTCAGAGAAGGAAAAATATCATAACATCCCTTATATGTGGAATCTAAAAAGAAATGATACTAATGAAATTGCATTTACAAAACAGAAAGAGACTCACAGACTTAGAGAATGAACTTATGGTTGCCAAGAGGGAAGAATAGGGGACGGGATAGTTAGGGAGTTTGGGATGGACACATACACACTGCTATATTTATAATGGATAACTAACAAGGATCTACTGTGTAGCACGTGGAACTCCCCTGGATGGGAAGGCAGTTTGGAGCAGAATCGATACATGTATATGTGTGTATAAGTCCCTTTGCTGTCCACCTGAAACTATCACAATATTGTTAATAGGCTATACCTCAATACAAAATAAAAAGTAAAAAAGAAAATTTTAAATATTTGTCCACACTTAATTTTTAACTAGAAAAATAATTTAATTATATTGCTGCTGCTGCTAAGGCGTTTCAGTCGTGTCCGACTCTGTGCGACCCCATAGACGGCAGACCACCAGGCTCTGCCCTCCCTGGGATTCTCCAGGCAAGAACACTGGAGTGGGTTGCCATTTCCTTCTCCAATGCAAGGAAAATGAAAAGTGAAAGTGAAGTCACTCAGTCCTGTCCGACTCTATGCGACCCTATAGATAGCAGTCTACCAGGCTCCTCTGTCCATGGGATTTTCCAGGCAAGACATGAAAACAAATGCAATGTAAACATTTTAATGGGTAATCACCAATTATAATTTACATTAGTATCAGTATAATTCATGTTGTCTGCAGAAAATATTCAAATAAACACAAGTTACATTAGATGCAAAGAAAACAATCATTCAAACCTAACACACAGTAGATGGGTAAAGTGTTTTGGTGTAGATCACCGTAAAATTTGATTTCATGAAGTGTCTTACCAAAATAACAAAGTTGTATTTCACAGAAAAATATTTTATACTGCTAATGCCTTTCAGTTAAATTAGGTTAATTTATATTAAATTAATAATTCCATTCCTCAGTCACCCCAGGCACAGTTCAGGTACTTAGTAGTCACACATGAGTAGTATCAATATTACAGTGAAGCCCTGTTAGACAAGGACAGGGTCCAGATTACTGGGCTTCTTTAGAGTTGTCTGGCATTTCTCTGAGGTTCCAGGAGTTTGGAGGGGAGAAAAAGCATTTGTGGCCGGGCTCCTACCTCCCCTTTCACAGCAACCAAGGTGTCTCCACTTTTATCTGCTTTACTTATTAAAATTTGGTTGGAAGAAAGTATCCCAGTGTGTTTTTCTGTAAGGTTTGAAAGCTTTGGTCCTGTTTCCTTGCTTCTGAACGTGGCTGCTCTAGCGTAGGCACCCCTCCCCAACCTGGAACTGTATGGAAATGCAGATTCTCAGGCCCTGCCCCAGGTGATTCATGCACACTGAAGTTTAAAAAACAGTGGGATACACAGTCTTTTCAGCCTTGTGTTGTCCTCTCCTTCTGAATCGTACATACACATATACACACCCCCAACAGCATCTTAATGAGGAACTAACCCATAGTGAAACCACAGCTGACGCCTGCATTTTAGAAATAATCACACACATCAGGGGACGCGGCCCCCAGCACTTGCTCTGGGCAGCTGTGACCTGTGTGCAGCTCCTGGATTCTGAGTGGCCGCCCCAGCACTTCCTTCCCACTCTGCCGCTGCTCTGCCTGACGGAGCCCCGAGAGGACTGTCACTGTGGCAGAAGCTTCATGCCTGTGTGTAAGAGGTATAGCAGTACCTCCCACTTAGCAGGAGTTACTAAGTAGTTAAATGAATGTGCCCTGGAACACAACTGAGTGTATTTAAATCCCAAATCCACACTCCGGCTTTGTGACCTTGGGAAATGTTCTTAATCACTAAGTGCCTCAGTTGCCTCATCTGTAAAATAGGGATAATAGCAGAAAGTACCTAAGGAGCCATTATAATTATTAAATGAGTTAATATGGGTAAAGCATTTAGAACAGCGCTTTGCCTTCTGTATATCCTCAGCCTTCGGTACTAGTCACAGAGTAGGTGCCCTGAATGGTTTTGAGTCAGTGAATTAATTAATGTGGGGAAATACTCAAAGTAGGACTTTGAGTGCTTGAAGGGCTTATACTCCCGGGTAGGTCTGGGGTCTCAGGAGCCAAAGTCAAACACAGGCAAGTGTGAGCTGGCCCTCAGCAGTGGGAGGTAACGGAAGGGGACCTAGAAGCCATGTCTTCTGCAAAGGGTCAGACACAGGAACAAAGAGGCGAATGGGTGGATTAGGGCCTCAGAATTGCAGACACCCAAAAGACACTATGTGAGGAGGGAGCCTTCCTCTGTGCATAGCAAGCTGGGGGCAGAGAGGCAGCTGCTTGGGCTGAGGGCTCAGCCACCCACCAGTGTCTGTAGAGCTGTTGCTGCTGTTTCCTGTTACCTAAAATGCTGCAATGCAGGAGTGGGCCAGGCTGCATCCTTGGAGGTATCATGCTAACTTGATCTCAAGACAATACAGGGTCCTGTCTAACCTGCCCCCACTGAGTAATCAGGATCCTTCACGGTCTTAGAGCTTCTTTCACTCCAGCATTGTAGCTTTTAGATTTCTGCATTGTAGCTTCTTCTAATTCAGGCCTCTCATACTCTCTAAATTCACATTTCCTGTTGCTACCTATTGAATACCTACAGCTTCCTGCCACTCCTTGAGCTATGTTTTCAGTGGAGAGACGAAGGCAGAGGAGAGCAGTGGGCACATCACCCACCCTTCCTCTGCTTTGTGCTTCAAGGAGGAGTTCCCTGGCTCTGGTCCTCACCAGCTGATAGAAGACAGCAGTGATAACGCAAAGTATTTCTGAGGAAAACAACCACAGAAAGACTGCTATCTTGTATATTAAACTCTGTGTGATCAACTTTATGCTGGAGAATATGGTCTAAAAAAGACCAGAGTTCTTGAAGGAGCCCTGCATGCAGCTTCTGTATATTCCACAGATTCAGTGGTAGGAAGAATACTTTGTACTGCATGTATGCTAAGTTGCTTCAGTTGTGTCCGACTCTTTTCGACCCCATGGAATGTAGCCCACCAGGCTCCTCTGTCTATGGGATTCTCCAGGCAAGAATACTGGAGTGGGTTGCCATGTCCTCCTCCAGGGGATCTTCCCAACCCAGGGATCAAACCAAGTCTCTTACATCTCCTGCATTGGCAGACAGATTCTTTACCACTAGTGCTACCCAGGAAGCTAGTTCTGACTTCGAGTTGATAGGGAAGCCATTCCCTATTTGAAGGGATGACACTCAAGATCCCTGTCATATATTTTTTAAACCAAGCCAAGGCCCCTGTCTGCTCCAGGCTCTAAAACAGAAGCGAGATGATGGACTAGGATGAGGCAAGAAGAAGGTGATTGAGTTGTTTTCAAATGAGACCAAATTTGCTAGGTGATTCAAGAGTACTGGAGTGGGGTGCCATTGCCTTCTCCACAGGATAACGTAACAGGTGCTAAAGAGAAAGCAACAGTTCCAAGGAGGCTTCCTAGGTGGCGCTAGTGGTAAAGAATCTGACCACAAATGCAGGAGACAAAAGAGATACAGGTTCAATCCCCAGATCAGAAAGATCCCCTGGAGAAGGAAATGGCGACTCACTCCAGTATTCTTGCCTGAAGAATTGCATGGACAGAGGATCCTGACAGGCTACAGTCCATTGGGTCACAAAGAGTTGGACATGACTGAAGTGACTTAGGACACATGCATTGTGCCAAGCATTTTTTTCCTTTCTGTGCAAGTGCTACAACTTCAGTCAGGGATAACTTTCTAATGTTGATGAACTGGGCTTTTCAGAAGGATGAGGACTTTCTCATCAAACTCGAGAAAACAAAGCTCCAGCAGAGTGGGCCCCAGGCTCTGGCCACAGCAATGTTACACTGCCCAACCTGGTCTCTGCTCTGACAGCCTGCCTGACACTCAGGCCCAGTGCTACCTACAACTCCAGGGCCAAAGTTTGGGGATCGATTGATCCTTTGTTTTTGGTGGAGAAAGAAAAATATTTTAGCTCTTCTAAGTTGTCCTTATCAATTTTTAATTCCTAAAGTAATTTATCTTCATTGTAACAACTGAAGCACAGGTTGATATATATCTTTCCTTAAACATAAATGGGAGGTGAGTTTGTTTGTTTTGTTAAAAACAGGATTATCTACACATATGACTTTGGCATCTTTTTCCACTTAACAATATATTATGAGCATTCCTCCAAGTCAATACATACAGATCTAATTTTTTTAAATAGCTGCATCATTGTCCACAGTATGAATGAGTTCGGTTCAGTCACCCAATCGTGTCTCTTTGCAACCCCACAGACTGCAGCACACCAGGCTTCCCTGTCCATTACCAACTTTCAGAGCTTGCTCAAACTCATATCCATCGAGTCAGTGATGCCATCCAACCATCTCATCCTCTGTCGTCCCCTTCTCCTCCTGCCTTCAATCTTTCCCAGCATCAGGGTCTTTTCCAATGAGTCCGTTCTTTGTATCAGGTGACCAAAGTATGGGAGCTTCAGCTTCAGCATCAGTCCTTCCAATGAATATTCAGGACTGATTTCCTTTAGGGTGGACTGGTTTTATCTCCTTGCAGTCCAAGGGACTCTCAAGAGTCTTTTCCAACACCACAATTCAAAACAAATGATTCATTGGCGCTCAGGTTTCTTTATAGTTCAACTCTCACATCCATACATGACTACTGGGAAAACCATAGCTTTGACTAGATGGACCTTTGTCAGCAAATCAATGTCTCTGCTTTTTAATATGCTGTCTAGGTTTGTCATAGCCTTTCTTTAAGGAGCAAGCATCTTTTAATTTCATGGCTGCAGTCACCATCTGTAGTGATTTTGGAGCCCAAGAAAATAAAGTCTCTCACTGTTCCCATTGTTTCCCCATCTATTTGCCATGAAGTGACGGGACCGGATGCCATGACCTTAGTTTTCTGAATGTTGAGTTTTAAGCCAACTTTTTCACTCTCCCCTCTCACTTTCATCAAGAGGCTCTTTAGTTCTTTGCTTTCTCCATGAGGGTGGTGTCACCTGCATATCTGAGGTTATTGATATTTCTCCCGGCAATCTTGATTCCAGTCTGTGCTTCATCCAGCCCAGCATTTTGCATGATGTGCTCTGCATATAAGTTAAATAAGAAGGGTGACAATATACCTCCTTGACATACTCCTTTCTCAATTTGGAACCAGTCTGGTGTTCCATGTCTGGTTCTAACTTTTGCTTCTTGATCTGTATACAGATTCCCCAGGAGGAAAGTTAGGTGATCTAGTATTCCCATCTCTTCAAGAATTTTCCACAGTATCAATGGGCATAGTTAATTCCATTGCTCCAACTTAATGAATATTTAAAATATTTCCTAACTATTTCAAATTATTTATTTTTTGGTTTATTGATTTTTGTTTGGGCCACTACACACATTACTGCCTTAACCATCTTCATAGATACAGTCATACAAATGGATCTCATATTTCTGAAGAAAACATGTACAAAAAATGGAATTGCTTGGAAATGGGGATGTGTTCTTTTTAAAATAGGTATTACCAAATTACTTTGCAAAATTAGAAATCTACCCACCCAAATGCAAAATTTAAAAATGTCAGTCTTCCCACATATTCACTAGTACCCTCATTATATTGTGACTTTTGCTGTTTTTCTAAAGATTATACATTCAGGGGAAAATAAGACAGCAGCTTACCTCCCTACCGCAGCCCTTGTCACATCAGATTCCCATGGCGTCAGACATTTGTCCATCCCATAGGATGTACAGCACCAAGAACAAAGCCTAATGTAAATGATGGACTATGGGTGATAATGATGTGTCAGTGCTGGTTCGTCACTTGTAACAAATGTGCCACCTGGGTAAGGGAACTTGAAAATGGGAGAGGCTACCCACGTGCCAGGTCAGGGAACATGTGGGAAATCTCTGTACCTTCTTCTCAATTCTGCTGTGAACCTGGAACTGCTTTAAAAAATTACTTTTTTTTTTAAGCAAACAAGTATACATTTTATGGTGGATGCTGTGATACACACCCAGATCCTGAGAATGAAACGCCTCCTTCTTAAGCTGCTGGAAGTGGCACAGGGGACAATCCTCAGGAGTCAGCCACTCTGGAATTGCCTCAGCTGAATGAAGAGTTACTTCCCCAACGTCATGTCGCATTCCTGATGGATAGAGGGATATAAATACCGGGTTTCCTTATCTCAACTCTGAAGGGCCATCTATCTTTAGAACTGCCTGCAGGGTCACTGTCACAGCTTCCCTTGAGATTCCGTCACAGCTGGGCTTCTCCCTCCGCCAAATCCTGCTCCCTTCCCAAGGACAGTTCTGATAAACTCCCCACATGCTCATCTCGTCTGAGTCTGCTGTCTAGAGAACCCAGAAATAGAGAAAGGAAGTCATACAAGTCTTCAATCCGTTTCTAACTTACAGAATTTATGACATAAAGTTCTTTTGATTTGGGTGGGCTGATTCCCTGTGATGCCGCCCACAGATGAAGCAGCTGAGGCTGCTTTATACCTCTGTATTTATGGAGACGTATACGTACTTCCTAGACAATAATTACACCTTCCCAAGTCCTGCGTTGCTCATCATTACTGTAAGAGAAACCTGAGAGCCAGGGATCATCTGCCAGAACTCTTCTTAGACCTTGCCAGTCATTAGGGTTGTCACTTGTCCTTTTGACTGGCATCTCCCCAGCTAGTGAGGTTGAGAATGTTCGAAGGTGCTTATTAAGCAGATGAATTCCTCTTCTGTGGACTGTCTATTCCTATACCTTTGCCTTTTTGTTTCTCCTTTTCCATAATAACTGGTTTTTTTGAATATATGTTTTTCAACACTTTTAAAGAACATTTTATGGTAGGTTTTTGGAGGATTATGAAATTGTTTGGTTTTTTAAAAATCCGTGTATATTAAGGATATAAAGAAGAAAGTAGCTGTCTTAGTCTATTTGGAATGCTGTAACAAAAATACCTTACATTGGGTGAGTTACAAAGAGCACAAGTTAATTTTTCACAATTCTGGAAGCTGGGAAATCCAAGGTCTAGGCAACCTCAAGTCTTCCTGGTTCAAGACGGCTATCTTTTTGCCTTGTCCTCACACAGCGAGAGGCAAGAGAATGCTCAGGGGTCCTTTGGATAAAAGCATTAATCTCATTCATGAGGGCTTCACTCTCATGACCTAAGCAGCTCCCAAAGGCCCCATCTCCAAATACCATCGCACTGAGGATCAGGTTCCAACATTCAGATTTGAGCAGGGAGAGCATAAACATTCAGTCTATAACAGTAACAATCACTTAAAATTTCTCCACTTAGAGAAATCACTAAAACTTTTCACTTTTCCTTGCCATTTTTCCATGCCCAGTTTTCCAGAATAATCTTATATCAGTCAATATATAGTTTTGAATTCTAGTTTTTTCATATAATATTATACCCTAAGTATTTTCTCAAATCATCAAGTCTTCATAAATAGCATTTAAATGACTATCTAATAGCATCAAATGGATAAACCATCATTTGATGTAATTCCTTCAGAAGTAGCAGACATGTGGATCATTTCCAATTTCTCACTACTACAACTATGATGTGCTTCCTAGGCAGAGATATGTTTATATTTCAGATTTCCTTAAATACATTCTCAAGAGTAGAATTGGTTTGTATTTCAGATTTCCTTAAATACATTCTCAAGAATGGAACTGAGTTAAAAGAAGAACATTTAAAGATTTTTGTTATAGATCTGTTTGTTTTTGAGGACTCATCTGTAAACTAATGTTTTATATCTGAAGAGAATTACCACAGTGAAAATATCACACCCAAACTTAGTCTAAGCATTGGTGGTTCCAGCCAATGTCTTGAGGTCTCACATCAATTAAGCAAACATGTCTTACACCTATGGCTTATTTTAGACATTAGAGGGCTGTGGATAACATTGACCAGGATCCTGCTGTCAAAGAGCAAAGGCCTGAGAAAAAGAGGAACAATGATTGATTAACCATTACAGGAGAAAGAGTGAAATAAATCTTCAACAAAATGCTAAGTCAGCACGTGTTGGGGGGAAGTGGTGAAATGACACAGCCAGGAAGATAAGTTGTTAGATTTTAGTTTCATAAACACCCTAGAAGGCACCGGGACTCTTCATATAGTCAATACTGGAAGTTATGAACACCCAGTCTGGGATTTGAGACTTGGTTTTAGGATTTTCCATAATTACATAGGTTTATGGTTTTCACAGCTTTGCTTTTATGATCTACTGTTGGTCATGCTTCAGGTTCCTTGATATAAGGTCCCTGGCATGCAGCCCCTGCCTTTTTCCTGAAGAGTTTTATCTGGTGGTGGTCCACTCTGTATTGTGGCTTTGAAGACTGCATTGTGTCTTCAAGGCAAAGGCTGTATTACTCCATAGTTTGGGATACACTGCTCACATCAGTGGTCTCTGGTGAGTGGAAGGAGACCTGCCAGGCTGGCTTCCAGCAGAGCATGCCTATCCACTGCTCAGAAGCTGAAGAGACCCTAAACCCCATGACTCAACCCAAATCACCTAACGGAAGAATGCTGGGATTGCTCTCGAGTCAGAATTTTTGATTGTGACCCATGCTTTCCCCACTGACCAGTCATTGAACCTGGACAATCTATTTCAATCTCTCACCTTTCTTTCCCAACTATAAAAGAGGACCAAGAGTGATCATGAGAAGACAAAATAGAATTAAAAGAAGGAAATTGTCTTTGAAATATCCGCATTTTATTATGTTTGAAGAAATCTAAAGGAAAGATTTTCCAGTCCCTCTTCTCTGAACAAACTTTTATGTTCATGGGAATGGGAAGAGAAGGGTGATAATGCATTAATTTATTCCTTGTTTTTTAAAAGTTGTATCTTAAAGCAAAGTGACAGAAGAGCTATTTTCTTTGTTACATCACTAGAGAGGCAAACTCCGACTAGCTAAGAACCCATTGTTCTGTGTGCCTAAGATTCTGAAAGTTAAGAGGAGAGTTTTGTACAGATGTACCTCATTTGATTGTGCCTCACCTCATTGTGTGTTTTATAAATTGGGGTTTTGTGGCAATCATGCATTGTCAGATATTAGCATTCTTTAGCAATAAAATATTTTTAATTAAAGTATGTATATTTTTTAGATATAATGTGATTGCTTAATAGACTATAACATAGTATAAACATAATATTTATAGGCACTGGGAAACTGGAAAATTTGTGTGACTCACTTTATTGTGATATTTGCCTTAATCCAGTTGTCTGGAACCAACTCCAAAATATCTCCAAGATATGGCTGTGGAAGACTAGGTAGGAAAGTTTCTGTAAGATTTACAAGTTGTTACCAGGCTCTACCCTATAACCCTGCAGACATCTGAGCCCTCAAGAATTCCCTTCTACTTGTTTACAAAACAGAAACAGACTCACAGACGTAGAGAAGGAACTTACGGCTGCTAGAGGGAAGGAGAGGGGAGGGATAGTTAAGGAATTTGAGATCAACATGTATACGCTGCTATATTTAAAATATATAACCAACAAGGACCTACTGTATATCACAGGGAGCTCTGCTCAATGCTATGTGGCAGACTGGACGGGAAGGGGGTGTAGGGGAGAATGGATCCACGTGTATGTATGCTGAGTCCCTTTGCTGTCCACCTGAAAGTATCACAGCATTGTTAATCAGCTGTACTCCAATATAAAATAAAAAGTTTATTTTTAAAAAAGAATTACCTTCTACTCAATCATCTACAAAGAAGATTTGCTTGGGCAGATTTGCTTGGAAAGCAACTTCTAACTTGATGGGGGGAAATTCAGCCAAGCTCCTGGACAAATGAAGCTTGCAAGTGTTCTAGCAGAGACTTTCAGAGAAGTGCGTCTACTCCAGTGAGTGTATGAAGAAACTTGCAGAATTGCTGTTTCTCAGCCTTTTGTTGCATGGAGAAAACATATTGCTCCTTCAAGAGCTTAACCAAAAAAGAAGGAAGCCCTGTTCCGGGTGATTTAGGCTCAGGTGGAGGCCAGCTAGAAGAGGCTACACCTTCATTCAGAGATGCTTAGAGAAGAGAGAGGTGACTAGACCCACTCCCCAGTATATCCACCCACCCTCTCACCAACCAACCATGGAACAGCCCCTAGAGAGCAAGGCTGAGGCATCCCTTACCACCCACCACCAAGTCTCAATCCTGGGCAGACAGGCGCTGTGCCAGGTTAGGTGCTTCCCGGGGGCCGCTTCCCTTGCTGTTCGCCCACCTGGTCTCCCTGCCTGCTGCCTTCAAGAACCTTCCCCCGCTCTCTGCCGCATCCCAAGCCACCCGCCTCTTTAGACGCTCCTTCTGCCTGATGTCTCCACTGACCCCCACCAGCTACCTGGCAGTGTTAGCCCAGCTTTGCTCTCCCCTTCAGCTTTCATCTCATCACTGTTCCCTAAGGATCCTCTTTCTACTTTCTGCTTTGAGATCCTCACACCTGCCTGTGCTTGAAAGAGAACCTGAGAAATTCTCAGGACACCCTAAGTATAACCCAGTTTCTGTTCTGTGAATCCTCAGCCCCGGTCAGAAACATGTGGAGCCTTGCCTTCACTCTCCACCCAGGAGAGGTGGTATTTTTAGAGGGATTGCAGAATGGGGAGGGTCAGACAGAGCCAAAAAGATGGGTCCACTGAACAGAAACCCTTGCTTAGATGGAAGATCATAATCATAAGAGGAAGAGCTATAATTTTCAGAGACACTTTCCTATTTACCTGCATCATCTCCTGGACTCCTCAGCACCACTCACTGAGGAAGATAAGCAGGTGTACTGGCTCTGCTTTACAGACAAAGAATATGAATGAAGCTGAGAGAAGTTGAGTAAGTGGTTAGAGCAGAAGCCAAAACTGGGGGTTGGAGATAGTGGAGGCCGCTTCAGCTTCTTACAATGGAAAGTGAACCCTGCCCCCTCTGGTCTCTGGCCATGCACCAGGACACCTTGCCCAGCAGAGCTTACTCCATGAGCAAACCCACAGAGTACAAGACCTGCAAGAGAATGCCATGCCCCGAGAAGAAGGTGAGGGGCAGCGGCAGTCCTGAGCAGAGCTTCTTATCAGGTAAACGATGTCTGCTGCTGACAACAGACTGTAAAGGCAATGTTTGAAGAGCTATAAACCTCCACCCTCATGTGAAGTAGGAAAACCACACTCCAAACCCACCGGACTGGGCGTAACACACTGACAAGTTCAGCCACAGATTCCACCCCTCCGCCTGCTCTGCACTCCCCACTGCTTCTCCCTGCCAGCCTGAGAAGCGAGTTCTGTCATGTGTGGTTTGTCCTTTTCTCTGACAAATGGGAAGAACCTGATCTGGAAGGCCCTGCCTGCCAGGAGCAGATGTAACACAAGAGCCACATCTGTGGCTAGGGCCTTGCTCCAGACCCTCTTCTGTAGGATCTGGGGAGGTAGAGATGTCCCCTCCAGCTCCTCACCTCTGGCCTGGTAACACCTTCACCACCTCCCCCACCCCAGGATGATGGAGGTAGGGATCGGGGGCTCTGAGACCTCCCCAACCTCATGTGGGCAAGGAGGGGACTTGCTCTTCACCCCACAGGAGCCAGGGGTTCCAGCTGCAGAGTCATCTTGTTCTTTTCTCCTGCCCTTCCTAGCTCCAAAGTGGTTCCCTCTTGTGAGTACTGGCTTATCCTACTGGGAAGAGAAAGGTGGGCACTTAAGGATTTACACAGGGTGCTCATCAAAGAAGATGATTCTGAGATGTCATCATTGTTGAGTAGCTAAGTCATGTCCAACTTTTTTGGGACTGCATGGACTGTAGCCCACCAGGCTCCTCTGTCCATGGGATTTCCCAGGCAAGAATACTGGAGTGGCTTGCCATTTCCTTCTCCAGGGGATCTTCGTGACCCAGAGATTGAAGCTGCATCTCCTGCATTGCAGATGGATTTTTACCACTGAGCCACCCGGAAAACCCCTGAGATGTTAAGGAGACCCAAATATTACAATACAAAAATCCAAATATGGCTTTTGTGAACAATGGCTCGTCTAAGCCTTAGAGAGCCCTGAGGAATAAATGGACTAACACTAGTATTAGTATTCATATCAATGTTCTTATTGGTATTTGTACTGGAATTACTACTGCTATTCGTATCGCTATTTGTATTCACATTCACATTAACACTGGTATTTATATTTGTATTCACATTAGTATCCATTCTCATATTGGTGTCCATGTTGATACTGGTATCAGTGTCAGTCCTTAACAGGAATAAATGGTGATGCACAGACCACTAGAAAGGCCAGTGCTGTTGCATCTGCCTTCTATTCTCCATAAGCATTGGAGATCTTTCTTGGGCAGTAATGACAAGTATAGAAGCTCTTGAGTTCTCTTTGCTAAGTCGCTTCAGTGGTGTCCGACTCTGTGTGACCCCATAGACAGCAGACCACCAGGCTCCCCTGTTCCTGGGATTCTCCAGGCAAGAACACTGGAGTGGGTTGCCATTTCCTTCTCCAATGCATGAAAGTGAAAAGTGAAAGTGAAGTCGCTCAGTCGTGTCCGACTCTTTGCGACTCCATGGACTGCAGCCTACCAGGCTCCTCCGCCCATGGGATTTTCCAGGCAAGAGTACTAGAGTGGGGGCCATTGCCTTCTCCATGAGTTCTCTTTAACCTGGAACAAAAAACAAAACGGCAATGCACCCTCATGGAGCTCTCAGACAGGAGAAATTACATAAGCAAAATTGTAAGCACAGCCCCCAGATCCTACACGTGAAGGCAGGTCTATAGCAAGGCGGTGGGGAGTTATGCTGGAAATGAGGATGGAAGGGTACATTCTGAATGATATTTTATGGGTTATAATAAGGGATTTGTTCTTTAAAAAAAAAATGAGTCACCAGTGAGGTTCTAGGAGCTCTCTGAAGTCCCAGAATCCAGGGCCAAGATTTTCTCTTGCCTAGAACACCAGGACACTGCACACACACTCACAAGTATACCACAGACACATCAACTACACATACACACACACACACACACATCTCACACACACACACACCACACATTCTCCACACACACCTACCACACACCACACACATATCACACATGCATACTACACATACCATACACACACACACCACACATACAGTACATGCAAACACACACACACACACACACACACATACCCCACACCGCACACTCTGCAGAAAGCCTCTGACAGTCATCTGTATGTGACTCTGTTGTTCTGAGAACACTGGCAGAGCAGAGCCAAGCTTGTTAACTTAACCAGAGTAAGCTGGAGGCTTGTTCCACAGATGTCAGCCCCAGGACAACTGGTGATGATCTTGTTATTCATGGAGAGTTCACACCACCCCAGTATTTCTTTGTGACAGGAAACTGAAGCCTCAGGCTGCCCAAAGCATCAAGAGGCCTGCTCTTTATGGCACCACTTAGCCTATGGGCACACGCACGGCACAGAGGCCTTTTGTGGGCTGCGGGACCCGAGGTGCCTGCATCACCTTCCGTGTCACTTGTCCTCCCAGGAAGGGCCAACACTGCATCCCCTCTTTCCCTCATCTCACATCACGTGGGAGGGCGCTGTACAAGATCTCACATCTCTGGGACTTTCCCCCACAGGACGCCAATGCAAAGGCATGGGCTTCCTCTTTTCATGTTATTTCATGACATAAAAGAAAGCACCCACCCAGGGAGCCAGAGTCTGAAAACTATGCACGTTCCCCGTATTAGCATCCCTTTGATCTGTAGGTGCAGCTGGAGGGAGACACACTGAGCTAGACTGGGGGCCTTCGTCCTTTCCTGTTCATCAGCTTCCCTCCTGCTTTGGGAGCAGTGATGCTCGTGTGTGCCTGGAACCAGGTAAACACGGGAGCAAGTGCAATGTACAACTTCCTGAAGCAGGCGAACAGTCAAGGTCAGGATCAGAACTGAAGGTTTAACATCAGAAATACAAGCATCCAGGGCTTCCCTGATGGTCCAGTGGGTAAGACTCCTCACTCCCAATGTAGGGGGCCTGAGAACTAGATCCCACGTGCTGCAACTTAAAAAAAAAAAAGTCTCACATGCCACAATAAAGATCGAAGATCCCACATGCCACAACTACAACCCAGCACAGCCAAATAAATACATGTACACGTGCGTGCTCAGTAGCTCAGTTGTGTCCAACTCGTTATGACCCCATGGATTGTAACCCACCAGGCTCCTCTGTCCATGGGATTTCCCAGGCAGGAATTCTGGAGTTGGTTGCCATTCCCTCCTCCAGGGGATCTTCCCAACCCGGGGATCAAACCTGAGTTCTTCTGTGTCTCCTTCATCTCCTGCATTGGCAGATGGATTCTTTACCACTGAGCTACCTGGGAAGCCCCAAATAAATACATAAATAAGTATTTAGAAAAAAAAAAGAAGAAGAAGAAGAAATGCAAGTACCTTGTGCTTGTATTTCACAGCATTGGAAAGAATTCTAGAGCTTTCTAACTGAAGGATACCCCAGAGCTCATCTAACTTCCACATGCCACAGACAAGGAAATTCAGGAAACTGTTTTTCATGTGTGACCCTCTGATCAGCTGCACCAGAGTCTCCTATGGGTAGATTTCTGAGTCCTTCCCCAGATGTGCTGAATCAAGATTTGCAATGGAAAGCCTAGGAAAGTGCATTTTAAACAGACTCCCCAGAGCATTATGCACCTGAGAATATTCTAGAAGTACAGCTGGAGACCATAACAATAATAGTAATAACAACCACAAGATTAAGGGATGTAAATCTGGATAGCTCCAACGACCCCACTTAGGAGCTCAGCAAGAGCAAGATCAGCAGTTCCAAGCAAACCAAAAGATTCCAAGCAAACCCCAGCCACAGAATCTACAAGGTTACCCCATTCTAATAAGGCTACTATCTCAGCTAGGAAGCCCACTCCCCACATGTTCCCTGATGTTCTGTCTGTATAAGGAGGCAAGGTCATTCTACTGACGCCCTTTCCCTGGAATGTACCGTCCTGGCCCTAACAGGCCTATCATTACACTGTTTCCACAAACACCCATTGCAGAAGTTATGTGCCAGGCACTGTGCTAGGTAACAGCAATATCATCATGACCACATGTAGGTCCCCAGGTGACTCTGGTCCAACTCCCTACCTGGTCCCCACTTATGCCCTGGCTAGTGATGAGATCAAGGACTTGGGAGTCAGGCAGGCCTGATCTACAATCCCAAGTCCACCTCCTCCTAGCTGTTACTTTGGACACTTTTCTTAAGCTCCCTCAGCCTCCATTTTCACATGTGTCACATAAGGAAAAATAAGACCTCCCTCTACCTACCTCTCAGAGAAAAATCTGGCTTAAAACTCAACATTCAGAAAACTAAGATCATGGCATCCAGTCCCATCACTTCATGGCAAATAGATGGAGAATCAGTGGAAACAGTGACAGACTTTATTTTCTTGGGCTCCAAAATCACTGCAGATGGTGACTACAGTCATGAAATTAAAAGACCCTTGCTCCTTGGAAGAAAAACTATGACAAACTTAGACAGCATATTAAAAAGCAGAGACATTACTTTGCCAACAAAGATCTGTCTAGTCAAAGCTATGGTTTTTCCAATAGTCATGTACAGATGTGAGTTGGACTATAAAGAAAGCTGAGCACTGAAGAATTGAGTTCACAATTTGAGAACTGTGGTGTTGGAGAAGACTCTTGAGGGTCCCTTGAACTGCAAGAAGATCCAACCAGTCCATCCTAAAGGAAATCAGTCCTGAATATTCATTGGAAGGACTGATGCTGAAGCTGAAGCTCCCATACTTTGGCCGCCTGATGGGAAGAACTGACTCATTGGAAAAGACTCTGATGCTGGGAAAGATTGAAGGCGGGAGGAGAAGGGGATGACAGAGGATGAGATGGTCAGATGGCATCAGCGACTCAATGGACATGACTTTGAGCAAGCTTCGGGAGTTGGTGATGGACAGGGAAGCCTGCTGTGCTACAGTCCATGGGTTCACAAAGAGTCAGACACAACTGAGCGACTGAACTGAACTGAACTACCTACCTCTCAGGTTGTTATGCTGTGGACTTGAGATAATCTTCATAAACACTAAGCACCACATCTGCACAGCAGGTTCTTGGCAAACGAGTCCATCACCATCGCCATCACTCTGTGTGCCCTCGGACAAATGACCTCAGTCCCACAAGGGACTGCTCAGCCAGCCAATATTTGTTGAGCACCTACTCTGTGCCAGGCAGTGGAAATGCACAATGAACAGGACAAGGCCCCTGTCCTCACAGAACTTTGCTCCAGAATAAAAAAGATAAGGGACTATATTAGTTGTATTAGTTTACTAAGACAGCTGTGACAAAGTACCACAAACTAGCTGGCTTAAACAATGAAAATGTATTGTCTCACAGTCCTGGAGGCCAGAAGTCCAGGATCAAAGTGTCATCGGGGTTGATTCTTTCTGAGGCTGTTCCATGCCTCTCCCCCAGCTCCTGGTGATGTCTGATATTTTGGATTATGGTCCAAGACCATAGGTCCACACTCAAGACCTCTTTTTAACCTAATTACCTCCAAAAAGACTCTACTTTCCAAATAAGGTTGCATTCTGAGGTACTGGGGGTAAGAATTTCAATATTATCTTTTTCTGGAGGAACACAATTCAACCCATAAGAGTGCCTCATTTCATCCACTCACTCAGTCTCATTTGACTTTTGAGTAGTTGATCCAGCACAGGCCTCCTTCTAATTCAGCTTAATCTCCTAGAATTGAGTGTGCCCAGCATGTTCAGTGCTCTTGAAGCTTATCTCCAAGAACTATTTCTGTCTCTCTCCTCTCTGCTCTCAGAAAGGTAAGACTTTGACCTTTCCCTCCAGCAGGGGCTCATTCATTGCCCAGTCCCCTTTCCCAGGTCTGCAACTCCAGTTACCTGTCCCACAGATATGGTGCACAAGCCTTCGGTAGAGGCTACCGCATCCTGCACCCGCTATTTCCTGCTTTCACATAGTCATCTCATATAAACAGAGAATTTCTCTCTTTGTGAAATTGCCTATCTTCTGCAGCTTAAGTTGGAAGAATGTTTACTTATCTGGCCCCAGGGAATCATATACATCTTGCAGCGTATGTTAACAGTTGCTCCATAACACCATTCATTTTTACTATCCAAAATTACAGAGTTTTCCCCATGGGATTCACCTCCAGTGGTTAACAGACCAATGGGCTCTGTCTTCCTTGTCTCAGGCCTCAGAGGGACAATGTTTCTGGTTCTGGTTTGTCCCCTTCAAAAAAAAAAAAAAAGAAATGACCAGCATCTCTTGATGTGAAAATGTAGAGACCAACCACCACAAACAAGCCTCATCACAAAACTTCTATAAATGCCCAAACAGAAGAAAAGTGAAAGTGAAGTTGCTCAGTCATGTTCGACTCTTTGCGACCCCATGGACTGCAGCCTACCAGGCTTCTCTGTCCATGGGATTTTCCAGGCAAGAGTACTGGAGTGGGGTGCCATTTCCTCCTCCAGGGGATCTGCCTGACCCAGGGATCGGACCCAGGCCTCCCGCATTGCAGGCAGACGCTTTACTCTCTGAGCCACCAGGGAAGCCCCAGAAGAAAAGTCAGTGACTATAAAGAGCGATAACCTTTAGATTTGGTTTAAACCAGCAGTTCCTAAAGGCTGGTAAGTGAGCGTGAGTGAACCTGAGTTGGAGACACTGGGGACCTCATGGTATCCTCCCCTCAGGCCCACCAGCCCTTGTGCTCCACCTTGTGCTCCACTACCACTTCCATCTCGCACCCCCACAGTGGGTCCGTCACTCTCCCTCTAGAGCACACTCTCTCCCCTACAGCACCCATGTTCTGCTCTACAGTAGGACTGCCAAACTCACTGTGATCACTGTTCACTGCTCTGTCTCTCCAGTCAGACTGTGTGAACATGGGGAGCATGTATATTTCTTTCCTGCACCCAGCCCAGGTCCTGCTCATCCCATCCTTGCTGCCTGCCTGAATGGTAAACTGCATCCTCTCTCCATGACCACCTGGTAGGCAAGCTTCCTCTCTCCCTTCTCTTTCTCTGTGTCTGTCTCTTGTCTCTTTCTCTTTCTGTGTGTGTGTATATGTTTCTCTCAATCCCTCTCTCTGCCCCTCCGCCCTCCTCTCCCTCCCACCCTCTCTCTCTTCCCACCAACCCCTGCTCCCCTCTCTTTTCTCTCTTCCCCTTCCCCCTCCACTCTGACCACCCTGAACTCTCAGCACTGGCCCAGACCTGTTGCTGGGAACTTCCCCACGCTGCTGTGAACTGGACCTTGTCTTTTCTGTCCTTCCCTTTGTCTACCACCATGCTTGCATCCAGTAGGTCCCTGATGCTGTTTGTGGATGACTGGTTGGTAAAGACACAGGGTGGTATAAAGGGGAGAACTCAGAATGTAGAAGACCTGATTCCAGTTCTGGCCTCATATCTGGACAGTGAATTTACTGAGTGATTTTAACTCATGGCTCTTGGCCTCCTCCTGGGAAGTAGGTGAGTTAGGCTGAGGGAACGTCCTTGGATCTCTGATGAGCTCTAGCTCCCAAGTCAGCTGGTGCAGAGGGGCACTGAGTTAGAAGTGCCTAGCCACAGTGGCCCATCCCATGGGCAGTATAACCACCCCAGACCCCAGAGCAAAGGGGGAAAAAGACAAGGGAAGGGAAGAGGCAGGACTTCCCACTTGGCCAGCAGACCAGCATCAGGGGCTGAAATCAAAGCTGGTCACCCTCTAGGCAGGGAGTCTCAGTCATGCCAAAGGATTGCCATCCCCAAATCCACGGCCCACCAGCTCTTCTGTTCAGCCAAATATTGGTTGAGGCATCCAAGTCATCCTCCTGAAGCCAGATCTGAGTCCAGTGCATCGCTGGCCCAGCCAACAAACTTCCAGCTAAGAGGCAGTGCACAGTGCAGGTCCGTCTCCACCCTCACAGCCCAGGGATCGAGGTGTTCACCACATCATATACAGTAGGAAGGCGTCAGTGCTTCCAGGAGACGGAACTGCTGGCTGAACTGCCCGGTGGAAACTGATGCCTAGCAGACACTAGGAACAGACACTGAGATGAACCAACTCTGCCCAGACTGCAGAAGGGAGGTTGATACCCATCTCTCAGAAAGCAAGACTGTCTGAAGGAGGCTCCCTATACACTCCTACCAGGACCTGAGAGGATGCCCCTGCTCTTCGCCCTCTGGAGCAAAAGGTAAGTACACTGGGGGCTTTGCTAAACATCCAGACCCCACAGCTTTCCCAAGACGTGTACAGTGTTCATCCATTGCTGCTGCTCCTGCTAACCCTCCTTATCCTTCTTCTACCTTATATATGGACTGTGGGAGAAAAGCTGACAGAGTGGAGTTGGCAATGTATGCAACTACCTGTTTGCTATGATTTCATTCACTGGTCCTGCAAACATATAATAGCTGTGCCAGCCTCCCAGGACTGGAAAGCTCACTGACTCTCCTCTGCCAAAGATAGATGAACGTCCTGATTAGGAGAGATCTGGGGTTCCTTAAAAAGCCAAACATAGAATTACCATCCCCCCCCCGGGCATATATCCAAAGAAAACTTTAATTCAAAAAGATACATGTACCCCAAAGTTCACGGCAGCACTACTGACAACAGCCGAGACACAGAAGCAACCTAAATATCCATCAACACATGAATGGATAAAGAAGTAGTAGTGGGTTTTATCATAAATGGATGTTGAATTTTGTCAAAGGCTTTCTCTGCATCTATTGAGACAATCATATGGTTTTTAACTTTAAATTTGTTAATGTGGTGTGTTACATTGATTGATTTGTGAATACTGAAGAATCCTTGCATCCCTGGGATAAAGCCCACTTGGTGATGATGTATGATCTTTTTAATATGCTGTTAGATTCTGTTTGCTAGAATTTTGTTGAGGATTTTTGCATCTATGTTCATCAGTGACATTGGCCTGTAGTTTTCTTTTTTTGTGGCATCTTTGTCTGTTTTTTGGTATTAGAGTGATGGTGGCGTCATAGAATGAGTTCAGCAGTTTACCTTCCTCTGCAATTTTCTGGAAAAGTTTGAATAGGATAGATTTCAACTCTTCTCTTCTCTAAATTTTTGGTAGAATTCACCTGTGAAGCCATCTGGTCCTGGGATTTTACTTATTGGAAGATTTTTGGTTACAGTTTTAATTTCTGTGCCTGTGATATGTCTGTTAAGATTTTCTATTTCTTCCTGGTTCAGTTTTGGAAGGTTATACTTTTCTAAGAATTTGTTCATTTCTTCTAAGTTGTCCATTTTATTGGCATATAGTTGCGGATAGTAATCTCTTATGATCCTTTGTATTTCTGTATTGTCTGTTGTCATTTCTCCATTTTCATTTCTAATTTTTTTAATTTGATTTTTCTTCCTTTTTTTCTTGGTGAGTCTGGCTAATGGTTTGTCTATTTTATTTATCTTCACAAAGAACCAGCTTTTAGTTTTGTTTATTTTTGCTATGGTCTCCTTTGTTTCTTTTTCATTTATTTCTGCCCTAATTTTTATTATTTCTTTCCTTTTACTAACCCTGGGGGTCTTCATTTCTTCTTTTTCTAGTTGCTTTAGGTGTAAAGTTAGGTTATTTATTTGATTTTTCTCTTGTTTCTTGATGTAAGCTTGTATTGCTATGAACCTTCCCCTTAGCACTGCTTTTGTTGAATCCCATAGGTTTTGGGTTGTTAAGTTTTCATTTTCATTTGTTTCTATGCATACTTTGATTTATTTTTTGACTTCTTCTGTGATTTGTTGGTTATTCAGAAGCATGTTGTTTAGCCTCCATATGTTTGTATTTTTAATAGTTTTTTTCCTGTTCAGTTCAGTTCAGTTGCTCAGTCGTGTCCAACTCTTTGCGACCCCATGAATCGCAGCACACCAGGCCTCCCTGTCCATCACCAACTCCCGGAGTTCACCCAGACTCACATCCATTGAGTCAGTGATACCATCCAGCCATCTCATCCTCTGTCATCCCCTTCTCCTCCTGCCCCCAATCACTCCCAGCATCAGAGTCTTTTCCAATGAGTCAACTCTTCACATGAGGTGGCCAAAGTACTGGAGTTTCAGCTTTAGCATCATTCCTTCCAAAGAAATCCCAGGGCTGATCTCCTTCAGAATGGACTGGTTGGATCTCCTTGCAGTCCAAGGGACTCTCAAGAGTCTTCTCCAACACCACACTTCAAAAGCATCAATTCTTCGGTGCTCAGCCTTCTTCACAGTCCAATTCTCACATCCATACATGACCACAGGAAAAACCATAGCCTTGACTAGACGGACATTTGTTGGCAAAGTAATGTCTCTGCTTTTCAATATGCTATGTAGGTTGGACATAATTTTCCTTCCAAGGAGTAAGCATCTTGTAATTTCATGGATGCAGTCACCATCTGCAGTGATTTTGGAGCCCAGAAAAATAAAGTCTGACACTGTTTCCACTGTTTCCCCATCTATTTCCCATGAAGTGATGGGACCGGATGCCATGATCTTTGTTTTCTGAATGTTGAGCTTTAAGCCAACTTTTTCACTCTCCACTTTCACTTTCATCAAGAGGCTTTTGAGTTCCTCTTCACTTTCTGCCATAAGGGTGGTGTCATCTGCATATCTGAGGTTATTGATATTTCTCCCAGCAATCTTGATTACAGCTTGTGCTTCTTCCAGCCCAGCATTTCTCATGATGTACTCTGCACATAAGTTAAATAAGCAGGGTCACAATATACAGCCTTGACGTACTCCTTTTCCTATTTGGAACCAGTTTGTTGTTCCATGTCCAGTGCTAACTGTTGCTACCTGACCTGCATACAGATTTCTCAAGAGGCAGGTCAGGTGGTCTGGTATTCCCATAATCTTACCACATTGTGATCAGAAAAGATGCTTGAAATGATTTCAATTTTTTGAATTTACCAAGACTAGATTTATGACCCAGGATGTCCCATGTGCACTAGAGAAAAAGGTGAAATTCATTGTTTTGGGGTGAAATGTCCTATAGATATCAATTAGGTCTAACTGGTCCATTGTTTCAGAAAGCAGGCATAGAAGGAATGTACCTCAACATAATAAAAGCCGTATATGATAAACCCACAGCAAACACTATCCTCAATGGTGAAAAATTGAAAGCATTTCCCCTAAAGTCAGGAACAAGGGCACCCACTCTCACCACTACTAGTCACAGTTTTGGAAGTTTTAGCCACAACAATCAGAGAAGAAAAAGAAATAAAAGGAATCCAGATTGGAAAAGAAGAAGCAAAACTCTAACTATTTGCAGATGACATGATCCTCCACATAGAAAACCTTAAAGACACCACCAGAAAATTACTAGAGCTAATCAGTGAATATAGAAAAGCTGTAGAATATAAAATTAACACACAGAAATCCCTTCCATTCCTATACACTAACAATGAGAAAACAAAAAGAGAAATTAAGGAAACAATTCCAGTCATCATTGTAATGAAAAGAATAAAATACTTAGGAATAAATCTACTTAAAGAAACAAAAGACCTATATATAGAAAACTATAAAACACTGATGAAAGAAATCAAAGATTACACAAATAGATGGAGAAGTATACCATGTTCATGAATCAGAAGAATCATGAAGTGAAAATGAGTATACTACCCAAAGCAATCTATAGTTTCAATGCAATCCCTATCAAGCTACCAATGGTATTTTTCACAGAACTAAAACAAATAATTTCACAATTTTTATGGAAATACAAAAAACCTCAAATAGCCAAAGCAATCTTGAGGAAGAAGAATGGAACTGGAGGAATCAACCTGCCTGACTTCAGACTATACTACAAAGCTACAGTCATCAAGACAGTATGGTACTGGCACAAAGACAGAAATATAGATCAATGGAACAAAATAGAAAGTCCAAGGATAAATCCACGCACCTATGGACACCTTATCTTTGACAAAGGAGGCAAGAATATACAACGGAGAAAAGACAATGTCTTTAACAAGTGGTGCTGGGAAAACTCTCTGTGAAAGAAGGTGAGGGTGGGATGATTTGAGAGAATAGCATTGAAACATGTATATTACCATATGTGAAATAGATCACCAGTCCAAGTTCAATGAATGAAACAGGGCACTCAAAGCCGGTGCACTGGGACAACCCTGAGGGATGAGATGGGGAGGGAGGTGGGAGAGGGGTTCAGGATGGGAAACATATGTACACCCATGGCTGATTCATGTCAATGTATGGCAAAATCCACTACAATATTGTAAAGCAATTAGCCTCCAATTAAAATAAATTAATTAATTTTTAAAAAGTAGTGGTATATATACATATATGTATCTGTGTCTATGCACACACCCACATGCATCCACATTGGAATATTATTCAGCCATAAAAAAGAAATAATGCCATTCACAACAACATGGATGGAGCTAGAGATACCATATTAAGTGAAGTAAATCAGATAAAGAAAAATATCATATGACATCACTTATATGTGGAATCTATACAAATTAACTTGTTTACAAAACAGAAATAGACTCACAGACATAGAAAACAAACTTACAGTTACCAAATGGGAAAGTGGGGGTAGGAAAATTGGAATTAACAGATACTCACTACTATATACAAAATAGATAAACAAGGTATATATGGCTAAATAACTTCAATGTACACCTGAAACATTGTAAACCAACTATACTTTTTTAAAAAGAGATTTAGCTATGATATCAGTATCATGCCTCTGAAAGAGAAGGCACAGAAGGTCTCTACTAGTCATTTGAACTTCATCTAAATTATCTGCTCTTTTTCAAAGTGAGTTTTCATGTGGGGAAGGAAAAGAAAACAAGAAAACTCATCCTCACCTTTTAAGACATGGTTCAAGTGTGTCCTTGACAGAGGTTAGCTTTCTCCTGGTATGAAAACTGCATCTTAATTTTTTTCACAGCTTGTTTGTATCATCCGAGTGCTATGTCTTCACAACATCCTTGCAAGTTAAGCATGGAATGCAAGTATCACTTCCACACTGGACAATTAAAAACAACCCTGAAAGTGTTTGTCATATCTGAGAGAATCTGACACTTTTAATTTTTAGCAGAAATGTACAAGAGAATTTTAAGTCTATAAATAGCTGTGTCATGTCTAGTAGAACTTGATTTACTATAATTATTCATTTATTGGATACAAGAGTAATTTAAATGCTTAAGAGGGTTTTGCTTATTAATATTGTAAGTGTACCCTGCCAGGCATTTGAAGTGTTTAAAAAGAAAACATATTAAATTGATAAACATGGTTGAAGACGTTTAAGGGAATGTAATTAACTAAGTTTGTAAATGGGACTAATTTTAAACTGTGCCCATGAGTTAATTGAAAAATCAATGAACAAGTGAAATTATTTCTTCTCATTTTTTTTAAAGAATAAATGTCTAAGATCATGGCATCCAGTCCCATTACATCATGGCAAATAGAAGAGGAATAAGTGGAAGCAGTGACAGATTTTATTTTCTTGGGCTCCAAAATCACTGCAGATGGTGACTGCATCCATGAAACTAAAAGACACTTGCTCCTTGGAAGAAAAACTTCTTGTCTAGGTAGATAAGATATTAAACACCAGAAATATTAAAACATAGAAAAAACCAGAGATATTACTTTGCTGACAAAGGTCTGTATAGTCAAAGCTATGGTTTTTCCAGTAGTCTTGTACAGGTGTGAGAGTTGGACCATAAAGAAGGCTGAGTGCCAAAGAATTGATGCTTTTGAATTGTGGTGCTGGAGAAGACCCTTGAGAGTCCCTTGGACTGCAAGGAGGCCAAACCAGTCAATCCTAAAGGAAATCAATCCTAAATAATCATTTGAAGGACTGTTGCTAAGGCTGAAGCTCCAATATTTTGGCCCCCTATGTGAAGAGCCAACTCATTGGAAAAGACCCTGATGCTGGGAAGATGGAAGGCAGGAGGAGAAGCACAGAGGGAGAGGATGAGGATGAGATGGTTACCATCACTGACTCAGTGGACATGAATTTGGGGAAACTCTGGGAGATAGTGGAGGACAGGGAAGCCTGACATGCTGCAATCCATGGGGTTGCAGAGTCAGACATGATTTAGTGACTGAACAGCAACAGCAAAAAAGGCAGTGACCCCACCCAAAGGAATCTTGGACAGCTTCACAGAGGAGGTGATAAATGATTAATTCTTTTCCAGAAAGGAAAAAGAGGATGGGTACTTCAGGGAGAAGGAGTGAAATCCAAAGTACTCTATGAGTGATAGGGAACCAGTGAGCGTTCTCAAATGAGAGAATGTCATGAACAGATGTGTACTTTAGAAGTTCCTGGGTAGCTGTTCAGAGAATGGACAAGAACAGTAAGAATTTGAATACAGGAAAATTATTTACAATGCTGTCAGTCACTCAGGGGAGAAATGAGAGAAGCATGGAAGGAGGCAGAGGGAAGAAGAGGCAGCGATGGCTTTGGAGTAAGAGTTGGTGACATATATGATGAAGGTAAGGGGAGGACCAGAACAGAAGGAAAGTGTTTATCTTCAGAATCTTCAAAGTCCCTTTCAGGCCTCCTTCTCCAAAGCTGGCCAGGATTTCACCAAGTAGCCATCAGACCCTTGGCTGGTAAAGATTAAATAAACACCAGACCCTTCTCTAAATGAGGGGACTTTCAGAGCACATGATCAGATTCCCCAGGTCTCTGAAAGTAATTCCTGGTGCTAAGGAAGCAAACAAAGTCAAACACAGGGAGGAAGTAAAGGAAAGTTCTGGGAAAGCAGAGATAGCACCCCTAGATATGACGATAAAAGTACATGTGTGCTCTGTTGCTTCAGTTCTGCATGATTCTTTGCGGTCCCATGAACTGAAGCTCACCAGGCTCCTCTGTCCATGGGATTCTCCAGGCCAGAAGACTGGACTGGGCTGCCGTGCCAGAGTCTTTCTCTGGATACTTGTTCAGGTTTGGTAAGCACTTATCAGACGTGAGTGAATCTCACAGGTTGACCCAGAGGAAGTGAGTAACTAATAAACTGTAAAGGAAAAAGACAGGTCTCCTCCAGTCCTATCCCTTGGCATTTGCTCTCAGCTCCTCAAAATATAGGACTGCAGGACACAAATACCCAAGGTACCCAGAGACATTCTGTTGCCTGAAACTCCAGGGAAATGTCTAGGGGTGCTCTCAAAGATCCATCACTCAACCACATCACACATGCCAGGGTTATTGTTGTTATTTGTTTTTTGTAAATCTGTGTCATGACAAAACACCCAAATGTTAAATATTAAACCCGTAGATCTATATTTCTCTCTTGTTGTCATTGCTGTTGCTGTTTATAAGTACCAAATACCCCAGTCTCCAATATCTGAACACTATGCCTCCATGTATAACTACCCTTCAGAATCTAAATAAGGCTTCCATCTAGACCTTTCCCTGGTGGCTCAGATGGTAAAGAATTTGCCTGCAATGCAGGAGACCTGGGTTCTATCCCCAGGTCAAGAAGATCCCCTGGAGAAGGAAATGGCAACCCACTCCAGTATTCTTCCCTGAAGAATCCCATGTCCATGAGGTCGCAAAGAGTTAGACATGACTGAGTGACTATCACTTTCACTTTCACTCTCTAAAACTTTCTTATGTTATTGAGATGTCAAGTCTGGGAGTTATGAGACCAAGAGTAATAACGATGCCAAGTTTTTTGTTAAGACTATGGCTGCCCAGCCACTGCAAAGAAGCAGAGTATGGCTGGAAGTATCTGCTCCCCTCAGCCCCAGCTTGTCTCCTCCACTTAGAAGAGAGGTACCCGGTGGCCCTGGGGGACTGACTGCTCCACCATTTCCTGCTGCAAATCTCAGCAATGATTTTTTCACTCAAATTTACCCTGCTCTGGCCCTGCTTTCTGGGCCTCCTCCTTCCTATGAATAGTTTAGCAAACAAGCAAAAAGCAAACAAACAAAATGCAGAAACACTAGAGATTTTCACAGTCCAAAGAGAGACTGGGACAGTGAGTCTCTGGTGTCCAATCAGTCCACCTTGTCACTGTTGCTTACTGCCATTTGGTGGTACTACTGAACGTGGTCTTCAGAACGTGGAGAAAGATCCCACACTCCTGCAGAGTTCAGTTCAGCCAGTGGGGCTGCAGCTCAGGTTCCCAGGTTGCAGCTCCCAATGCTCTGTGATTTCTGGTCCTGCACACCCATGTTCCAAGGACTCAGCTGCCCAGCCACTGTGCCAGAGATTCTCACCACTCCCCTACCTTCACTTCACTCTCTATCCCCCAAAATCACACTACCTTTCAATCTGTGAAACTCAAAGGATGTTATCACAAGCTCTCTCCCCAAACAGGTTTCCCCAAATAGGACCACCAGCCCAACTCTTAAAAATGATTGGAACAATAGCCTTAAGGGGTCTGTCTCAGTCAACGTGGCCTGTGACACAATGCACCATAAACCGGGTGACTTAAATCATGGAAATTTACATCTCACAGCTCTGGAGGCTGGGAAGTCCAAGGTCAAGATGCCAGCAGATTCAGTTCTTGGTGAGGGCCCAAGCCCTGGCTTGCAGATGGTCACCTTCTTGTGGTATGCTCACAGAGAAAGAAAGAGAGAAGGGTCTCTATTCTCTCCTCCTCTTCTTCCAACAGCACTAATCCCATTGTGCCCCCTGCCCCCACCTCCATGACCTGATCTAATTTACCTCCCAAAGGCCTCACTTCCAAATACCATCACACTGTGAGTTAGGGTTTCAATATATGAATTTGCAAAGAGACAAACATTCAGTCCAAAACAGGATCTGAAATCAAAAAAGGTCTAGTTGTCTCCTTCCTCTTGGGAAAGGAGCTTCTTCAAAGCTAAAAGATTTTTTTCCTCCAAAGCTGGCATGATTGACTTGTAGGAACTTCTTCCATGGAACAAATGGGAAACATACACATAACACAAGCGAAACTTTCAGCAGGATGAACTGCTGCGCATCTTGATAAGCTCTGTAGTGATATGGGCCATGGTCCTTGTTTTCCCCAATATCTACTCTAATGACTCTTTGCATTCATGGTAGAGCACATGTAGTGGAGGATCTCACGAAAAGGGAAATAGGTGCACATTCTGCTCACGCTTTCATAGAAGCTGAATCCAGAGTTGAAAGGAATTTTGGTATCACTCTGTTCACCCCTGACTCAATGCTTTAACCCCCTCTGTATCTCTGCCAATATTTATTCAGTTTGCTGTAAATACCTCCAGTGCCACAAAATTCACTGCTTTCTTTCTTTTGTTAGGTACGTTTTTGCTTGCTTGTTTATTTGCTAGCTTGCTTCTGAAAACACACATACATTTTTGGAAGGTTGTGAGTTAACTATAGCAGACAAAGCTTGGGCTTTGATATCAAACAGACCTAAAAATCCCAGGTCTGCCGCTTGCTGTCTGGGTTTAAGGAAATGCTTGAGCTTTAATGTTGTCATCTGCTAACAAAAAAAAAAAAGGGAAGGAACAATAATACCTACTTCCTGGATTCTTCTGGGAATGTATTAATCATAAAGTGCCCACTATAGAATAGGTGTTACTGTGAGTTCCTCTATCTCCTCCTCATCCTCCCTTATAGCCTTTCATTCATTTCCTACAATATAGACATGTTGACCGGTTATTTGGGTTAATACAAAGACACTAAAGCCAACATACTGTTGATAGAAGCATCACAAAAAGTCATAAAGGAGTCACGATGTTGAAAGGGGAGACCCTTGCCTGACAAGTAGATTCATAAGTCTATGATAATAATGAATGTCCTCACTTGATTGCAAATTCTTCAAGGGCGTGTATCTTGTCTTATGTCCCCCGTGGAATCTACTCTAGGTCCTTGTGTATGGTAGAAACTCAGTAAATGTTTATAAATTGAATTATGTTGTCTTTTATAAATTTCATTTCAGAAATGTACACATATTATGGAAAAATCACGGATAACATTGGGACGTGTTATTTTTAGATTATCAGCTCATACACAGGGATGTAGAGGCTCATTCCTGCATTTAAACAGACAAGAAGAAAACTTATATTCTCCAAGATTGGCTGTAGCTCTGAGGGCTTTTGCCTTAATAAGTACCAGTCAAACTTCTGCAATATTTGGTCATTTTTACTATATGCCTGACTGAACTGCATTTGTCCTTTTAGGAGACTGGAGTATTTGAAATATCTATTCTTAGCCACCTCTATATTCCTGGTACCTAGCACAGTGACTGACAGTAGACGGGTAGATTTACAGATAGATTCCTCAATTTCCACTCTGAGTCTATTTGCTGAAAAACATAATGAAGGTAGAATTTAGGGTTATATTAAATGATCTGGTATATGCAGTATTTATCTAAAATAATTTCAATATCCACATTATAATTTAAGTTTTAATACTGAATTCTGTATGGTTGATTGAGTTATTTTACAAGGCATGGTTAGAATATAATTTACTCCAAAATTATAGCGATGTCACCCTCTGTGAATGAATTTGATACAAATCAACATATATAATGATGAGCTTAACCATTGCAGAAATAACTTCCCGAGAGATAGTTTGTAAATGTATTACTTACAAACCTAAGAATAACCTAAATCCAACTAGGATGATTTAAATGTGGCTTCAGAGAAATCAAACTCAAAAGGAAGAAAATGTTAGACAAAGTGATGTGATCTGCAGGCAGTCATGTTGTGCTGCTCTTGAAACTGCACATTATCTTCTTACATCTGTTCAGGCTCCCTTCCCCCATTAACACTATCAGCTACAATACAGCAGGGACCTTTCTTTTTCACAGTGGCACTCTCAGCGTCTAGTATAGAGCCTGGTACTCAGTACAAGTTGGGATTTCTAGAAGAACCTAGATGTTCCACTATTGTCCCTCCACATTCTAAACCACTTGGGAAAAGCCCAACCAGGAATCAACACAGCAGCTTTCTTAATGACAGAGCTGGAAAGCCAAAACTGTTCTTACTATATATACTCTTGCAATGAGACTGTGGAGTAGGGAGAGTTTGGTCTCCAGAATAGACCCTCTTTGCATGGAGGAGGAAGGAAAGGCTAGGAACGTGAAACAAATACATGTTGCCTACAGGGAATCAAGGCCTCTTACTGTAAAAAATTGTAGAGGGTCTGAGATTTTTATCCTAACAAGCTAACAAACTCCCCTGCAACAGTTTCATGGAGGCTGGCAAGAAGATACGAGACAAGACTAGATCAGAGACAAAGGACTTTATTACTCACAGTACATGCAATAGCCAGAGTGTCAGCATGATGTTCACACTACTTGCCCCCCAGATCCTAAGGGAACAATGCAGGTATTTCTAGATGGACCCTGAATATGCAGAGGATTATTATAGGAGAGGAAGTTAGAGCTTGGATGTTTCACCATTTTTATAGCAAGTAGAGGCAAGTCTCCTCTTTGTCCTAGGAAAGTCATTACCTCCTTTCTCAAGGTTGCTCATTGCCAAAGCAATCCTGAGTAATGGCCTGAATGAAGAGCAATCAGGCTCTTGCATTCATGGCTTACACAGAAAGAACACCTAGAGATGCTCAGGGCCCATAACAAAATGCTTCTTCCAATACCAATCAAATCAGGCCCCTTTCCCCATGAAAGTGAAAGTGGTTTCCAACTCTTTGTGACCCCATGGACTATATAGTCCATGGAATTCTCTAGGCCAAAATACTGGAGTGCGTAGCCTTTCCCTTCTCCAGGGGACCTTTCTAACCCAGAGATCAAACCCAGGTCTCCTGAATTGCAGGTGGATACTTTACCAAATGAGCCCCAAGGGAAGCCCAAGAACACTAGAGTGGGTAACCTATCTCTTCTCCAAAGGATCTTCCCGACCCAGGAATCAAACTGGATTCTTTAAACCAACTGCAATGCGGGAGACCCCAGTTCGATTCCTGGTTGGGAAGATCCCCTGGAGAAGGGAATGGTTATCCACTCCAGTATTCTGGCCTGGAGAATTCTGTGGACTGAAGAGCTCAGTCCGTGGTGTCGCAAAGAGTCAGACACGACTGAGTGACTTTCACTTCACTTCACTTCCCCATGAAAGGGGGAAAGGAAGGTGAGTATTATTCCAACATTTCTCCCTCCTGGGGCTAGAGCAGCAGTCTCCTTGTAGGGATACTTCAAAGATTTTGCTAACAACCCACTGGGATTAATAAGCAGGTCAACAGGCTGTGGCTGCCCCTCTTCGGGGAGGAGAACAGCAGTTTATCAGATAATCCTGTCCCCACATTTGCCAGAATTTGCCCAAACTCACGATTGTTCCTTTATATTATCCTTCTGGGACAGACTGTGAGCAATTCATATTTCACCTGCAATGATGGTTCAGTTCAGTTCAGTTACCAGTGGTGTCTGACTCTTTGCAACTCCATGGACTGCAGCACGCCAGGCTTCCCTGTCCATCACCAACTCCCAGAGCTTGCTCAAACTCATGCCCATTGAGTCGGTGATGCCATCCAACCGTCTCATCCTCTGTCGTCCCCTTCTTCTGCCTTCAATCTTTCCAAGCATCAGGATCTTTTCCGGTGAATCAGTTCTTCACATCAGGTGGCCAAAATATTGGAGTTTCAGCTTAGTTTTTTGTTAACCTGGCTAGGCTATAGCACACAGTTACTTAACCCAACACTAATCTAGGTGTTGCTGTGAAGGCATTTTGTCGATGAAGTTAACATCCACAATCAGTTGACCTTAAGTAAAGGAAATGGCCCCTGATAATGTGAGTGAGCCTTATCCATTGAGTTGAAACCTTAAGAGCAAAACTGAGTTTTCCCTGAGGAAGAAGAAATTCTCTCTCCAGACTGCAACATTAGCTCCTGCCAAGGAGTTTGAGCCTGCTGGCCTTTCCTACACGTTTCAGACTTACCAGCCCCCACAGTCGAGTGAGCAAATTCTTTGAAATACATCCTACTGGTTCTGTTTCTCTGGAGAAGACTGACTGATATACCCACATACAGAAATAGGTCAGAAAAGACAGTAATTAAATAAACCCACAGCTCTGCTACATCCGTGCTCACCATACGGCCCTCTTATTACTTATTCAGGGTCTCAAGTCTCTGACACCTAGGAGAACACAGACCTCAATAGTCCACCCACAGTGAGATAACAAGTCAGCGACTTTGCTGCACTGTGCATATTTTCCAAACCAAAATTTCAGAGCACTAAGCCTGACAGATAAAAATGTACTTAGAGGAAAAATTGGAGAGAATATTTGAAATGGGGTCTGTTACAAAAAATCTGGGACATACACTCACTGTATGTACATATCATTCAGGTTTGACCTCAGTCAGTTCCCCTGGTCCACATAAACTCTAAATGTACCTCACAAAGGCCAGCTGCTAGACACTGCAAGACTAAGGATCTCCCAATTGTTTAACAAATACTCAATGAATATGAAGCAGGCCAGAAACCATCTTGACATTTGAGATAAAAAGAACAAGATAGCATTCCTAGTCATCAACAGCTCAGAGCCTGCTGAGCAGATGGGCAAGTTAGGAGGTGATTACAAAACAGGTATCCTGGTGTCCTGACAAAGCCAAACCCCAGGTACTGCCCAAGACCGTACAATCCCACCCTCAAGGCCCCCACAGCAAGGCCTCCCTTCTGTGCCACTTCACCTCTTTGTAAACTCAACAAAGGCTAACTGTGGTGTACAACAAAACTAAATTCATCGCTCCGCAGGCCCGTCATTTCAGCTGTCCACGTCCACAGCTCTTGATCACCTGAGAAGAAATCAGGGGACAAGGCCCACCCCAGTGATAAGCCATCCACTGTCAGCCTGGCCCTTTGACCTGCTCAGGCCAGCCTCATGGTCACCAAGGGTTATCCCAGGCCTCTGGGGCCAAAACCCCTTTCTTTACACATTGGTTTTTGAGAAAGACTAGACTACTGAGAGTCCCTTGGTCTGCAAGGAGATCAACCAGTCAATCCTAAAGGAAATCAACCCTGAATATTCATTGGAAGGACTGATGCTGAAGCTGAAGCTCCAATACTTTGGCCACCTAATGTGAAGAGCTGACACATGGGAAAAGACGCTGATGATGGGAAAGATTGAAGGCAAAAGGAGAAGAGGGCAGCATAGGAGGAGGTGGTTGGAAAGCATCACAGACTCAGTGGACTTGAGTTTGAGCAAACTCCAGGAGACAGTGAAGGACAGTGAAGCCTGGCATGCTGCAGTCCATGGGGTCACAGAGTCAGACATGACTGAGCAACTGAACAACAACAAGACTAAGAAACATTAGCCCCTACTTTTATGTCTTGTAGACTGGCCTCCCACACTAACTAATAGCTCTGAATTACGGAAGCTGCTAGCTGCTTTCCCAGAGTCTGGGGTGGTGCCCGGTCTAGGCTAAGTGCTCAGTGGCCTGTGCTGAAGGGAGAAAGGGAAGAAGGGAGCAAAAGAATGAAAGACTTTTACAGATGAGGAAATTCAGCAGCAAAATAAGAAACACACCAGATTGCTGAAGGTACTAGACTTGAGTAATGTCAGCATTTCACTTCCAGTGTGATCAAAATTTCCTGACTCCAGTTTCCTGGTCTGTGACTATGGGATCATAACAGTGTCTGCCTCATTAAGATTAAGATGTGATGTATGTAGAGCACTCAGCCAAGTGTCTGACAGACAATTAACATGCCCGCAATGGCACCCCACTCCAGTACTCTTGCCTGGAAAATCCCATGGGCAGAGGAGCCTGGTAGGCTGCAGTCCATGGGGTTGCTAAGAGTCGGACACGACTGAGCGACTTCACTTTCACTTTTCACTTTCATGCATTGGAGAAGGAAATGGCAACCCACTCCAGTGTTCTTGCCTGGAGAATCCCAGGGACAGGGGAGACTGGTGGGCTGCCGTCTATGGGATCGCACAGAGTCGGACATGACTGAAGCAACTTAATAGCAGCAGCAGCAGCTGCAGCAGCAGAAGTTAATGTCACTGTTATAATTCTCATATCACCACTCTGGACTTGCAATTCTTCACCTACACAACAGGAAGTTATATCATATAACCCCCTTCAAGTCCTACAGCTCTGCCACATGGTAGGGCAGAAACTGACTCTTTTTACATCAACTCCACTTCATAAATGACAGTCACTGACAAGGGGAGCAGAGGTACTGGAGCCCAACTCTGAACTCTGCCCAAAGTGCCCAGGCCAGCTCCAGCATCCAGTTCGGTACGATGTTGTTCCTAAATCCAGCTGAAAGCTTTCCATCCCTGGCTCTGCCCTCCCCAACTTGACTTGTATCCTGCCTCTTGTTGTAAAACTAATATTAAGTTTTACTGTTCAGCACATACTGTATTGCTATTGATTGTCACATTGTGTCTCAGATTAGCTTTAATGCTTTGTATATATTCAGCCATGCACAGCTAGCTAAAACCAGCCCAGAGTCACCTCTCAGTTCCCTACAGGCTTATGAATGTTTTTAAGACTGTGAATTTCTTAGAGAATTGAACCAAATTTTCATTGAACAACTGGCAACTTTCATTGGATAACTGACATTGAACAACTAAGGAAAGGAACCTCAAAAGCTCTGTCTGCGAAGAATATAAATTACGAATGATCAATTTCAGTGACTCCCAGTGCATGAATCATTTCTGTAATAAAACTGTTTGGAGAAAGACTGAAGGATTGTGTCTCTTAATCTTACTCTCCCAGAATTCTGTTATTAAATGTGTCCAGGACCGACAATGGGTTATGGATTCATTTGAAGAATCACATAATCCCTCAAAAATATCAGGACTCAAGAGGAATTTATAAGTGGAACTGCACAGATTTTGTGCTCACTAGAGTTAGTCAGCAGGGCTGAAGCATATGGGTAATTTTTCTCTCATTAACGAATCTTTCAATACTTGAAAAGTAATTGCACTTATCTGGGACAAACAGCCTACAAGCTTTTCTTACTTCATATTCCACAAGATTTTCTTTCCCCAGTGAAAGAAATCTTCCATATTTTTCTGTAAAGGTTGCTGTCATTTCTCTCAATTCCTCCCTCCAAAAAAGAAAGTCACAAGTTTATCTAAAATTGAGATAGCAAAATGTTTCACAAGTTAATAGTTAATTGTCTTGTATTCACTCCTGACTTTTAGTGCTGACTCCTAAGCATGCCTAGAGCAGTGGTTCTCAACCACAGCAATTCTGCACCCCAGGGGACAGATCGCAGTTTGTGGACACATTTTGATGGTCACAACTGGACTGTGGTGGGGGCTTCTTGGCATCAGATGGGTAGAGGTCAAGATGCTGCTAAACATCCAATGCATAGGACAGCTCCCTCAACAAAGAATTATCCTGCCTGAATCAGTGGTCTCCAGAGGAACAGATCAGATCAGATCAGTCGCTCAGTCGTGTCCGACTCTTTGCGACCCCATGAATCGCAGCATGCCAGGCCTCCCCGTCCATCACCAACTCCCAGAGTTCACTCAGACTCACGTCCATCGAGTCAGTGATGCCATCCAGCCATCTCATCCTCTGTCGTCCCCTTCTCCTCCTGCCCCCAATCCCTCCCAGCATCAGAGTCTTTTCCAATGAGTCAACTCTTCACATGAGGTGGCCAAAGTACTCGAGTTTCAGCTTTCGCATCAGTCCTTCCAAAGAAATCCCAGGGCTGATCTCCTTCAGAATGGACTGGTTGGATCTCCTTGCAGTCCAAGGGACTCTCAAGAGTCTTCTCCAACACCACACTTCAAAAGCATCAATTCTTTGGCGCTCAGCCTTCTTCACAGTCCAACTCTCACATCCATACATGACCACAGGAAAAACCATAGCCTTGACTAGACAGACCTTTGTTGGCAAAGTAATGTCTCTGCTTTTGAATATGCTATCTAGGTTGGTCATAACTTTTCTTCCAAGGAGTAAGCATCTTTTAATTTCATGGCTGCAGTCACCATCTTCAGTGATTTTGGAGCCCAGAAAAATAAAGTCTGATACTGTTTCCACTGTTTCCCCATCTATTTCCCATGAAGTGGTGGGACTGGATGCCATGATCTTCGTTTTCTGAATGTTGAGCTTTAAGCCAACTTTTTCACTCTCCTCTTTCACTTTCATCAAGAGGCTTTTGAGTTCCTCTTCACTTTCTGCCATAAGGGTGGTGTCATCTGCATATCTGAGGTTATTGATATTTCTCCCGGCAATCTTGATTCCAGCTTGTGTTTCTTCCAGCCCAGCGTTTCTCATGATGTACTCTGCATATAAGTTAAATAAACAGGGTGACAATATACAGCCTTGATGAACTCCTTTTCCTATTTGGAACCAGTCTCTTGTTCCATGTCCAGTTCTAACTGTTGCTTCCTGACCTGCATACACATTTCTCAAGAGGCAGGTCAGGTGGTCTGGTATTCCCATCTCTTTCAGAATTTTCCACAGTTTATTGTGATCCACACGGTCAAAGGCTTTGGCATAGTCAATAAAGCAGAAATAGATGTTTTTCTGGAACTCTCTTGCTTTTTCGATGATCCAGTGGATGTTGGCAATTTGATCTCTGGTTCCCCTGCCTTTTCTAAAACCAGCTTGAACATCAGGAAGTTCACGGTTCACATATTGCTGAAGGAACAGGATGAGTAAATACTGAATTCATATTTATTTACATTTTATTATGTTTCATCTTAGTTATAACATGATAACATTTATTATGCTTATATTATAATAATATTAATATATAGCACATTTATAATTTATCATATGATCACATTATATATTAATCATATAGTAAAATATAAATTCATTATATATTATATCAATTATAAGATATAATATAATAAAAATTTAATACTTATAGTATAATGTATTATTTCTAATATAGTGTATTTCTAGTATAATATAGCATATTTGTAATATAGTATAATTATAATATAATATTATAATAATATTCTTATTATAAAATACTGTAATTGTTATAAGGAAATGGCTCGCACTCTTATGGAGGCTGGCAAATCCAAAATCTACAGAGCAGATGTCCCAGTCCAAGTCTGAAAGCTGGCAGGCTGCTATTGAACCTGGAAGAGCTGATTGATATCCCAGTTCAAAGGCCATCATTCAGATTGATTCTCTTTTATTCAGAGAAGAGTAAGCCTTTTGTGCTATTCAAACCTTCAACTGGTTGGATAAAGCTTACCCAGCATTAGGGAAGACAACCTGCTTAACTCAAAGTTCACCAATTTAAACATTAATCTTATCCCAAAACACCCTAACAGAAACACCCAGAGTAGTATTTGACCAAATATCTGGGTACCCTTATACCCAATTAAATAGACACATAAAAGAGTAACCATCAAACCACTGAAAATGTCAATAGTGCTGTGGTTGAGAAATTTTGATCCAGAATCATTCTAGGCATGTAACAATGCTCAAAAATGTTTGTTGGTGGAATACAACTGTCTTGTGTTCATGTTAAGACAAACAATGGCTCAAAGTGGGGTATGGTGCTCTGGGGATTCGTGGAGGAGATGGGCCAGGTAGAAACTTGTAAATATGGATGGAAGTTGGGTGGACAGGGAGGTACATTTCAGAAATGGGAGAAACCATATGAGCATGGTGCATGCAAGAAGCCAGGAGGACTAAATCCCATCAGCTAAAACCCTAAAGAAATGCTCTGGGATCTTAGAATAGAATTCAACATGAAATTTGAATGAATGATGTGGTCTTGTTTTTAAACCAATTGAAATTATGTGTTTTGGGGGAGGAGAGTAGAAGAAAATGCATCCTGAGCACCATTTATATTTATATAAATAGTGCTGCCAATTTATGGGGCTTCCCAGGTGGCTCAATGGTAAAGAACCCACCTGCCAGTACAGGGGATGCAGGTTCGGTCCTTGGGTTGGGAAGATCCACTGGAGGAGGAAATGGCGACCCATTCCAGTATTCTTGCCTGGGAAATCCCATGGACAAGGGAACCTGGCAGACTACAGTCCATGGGGTTGCAGAGTCAGACAGGACTTAGTAACTGAGCACACACACACACACACACCCCACATAATTATATCAGCACATTTTACACATGAAGGCACTGAGACAGCAAGACATTAACCACACAGTTTGGGGATTTTTGCTTTACAAGTGTGGTAAATGTGTTTACTTCTGACTGCTGACATGAGTTGTATGTTACTAGAGACAATACCATTAATGCATGGGCTCTGGAGCCAGGGCATGTGGGCTCAGACTGGCTCCACCACTTAGTAGATCACAACTTTGGGCAAGAGGCCAAACTTGTGAATATTAAACAAGTTCATAAATATAAAGCAGGCAGAACAGGGCCAGACAGGCACATAGAAAATGCTCAGTCATGTTGACTGTTCATATTATCATCATTCATTTTAATCCCAGTCCTTAGCCCCAGCAATAAGGTTCTGCCGGATTCCTGCCCATTTAATAAACGTCAAATCGTCTGGTGGCAAAACTGAGAAGGCTTTAGCAAGTCCTTTGCAGGACTTTCCTAACTGATTTCAATAGACTACTTTCACAGATATCTCAAAATGAAGTGATTTCAACTGCACTGCTTGAGTTTAAAACATTTTCTCCTGCAGCCTCCATATTAAGCTTGTAGTTCAGACAAGCAAACAGTAAAACAAGCATGTACAAGCTGCTGCTCTGAGTAGCCAGCTGAGAAGTGATGCCGCCCAGAGGTGTGTGTGTGTGTGTTACAGAGAGACAGACAGACAGAAACACAGATATGGAGAGGGGGAGAAAAGGAGGATGTGTGCCAGACAAGTTGGGGTTTCTGAGCACAAAGCATCCGGCTGCAGGTGGCAGAGACTCTCACCCATCCCCAGCGATTGGCACCTTTAATGTAAGTTCTGTGTCCAATTTTCAAAACAAACAAATAGCAACAACAACAAAAACCCCCACAGTGTGTAGGGAAGAGGGGGGACTCGCCATCAAAGTTAACTCCATGGCTTTTTCAAAGGCTCATCAAATAGGGAAAGATCCACAGGGTGGTCCTAAGCTACTGAGGAGGCGGGAAGTCATGCCAATGAAAAGAACTGGGCAGACTGAACCTCGAAAACAGACACTGATGGGAGCCATGATGGCTGCCTTCAAACAGCTGACGGGCAATGGTATGGATGGGAATTAAATATGCCATGTGTAGAATCCAGTTGCAATGAGCAGGTACAAATACTATCTTCCTACTACTTAGAATAGTACAAAAATGCAATTCACTATCAATGGGTAGAGAGTTCCCTGTCATTAGAGTGATACAGGAAGAGGATGAATAATCATTTGAGGATAATCATTACAGGGTAGTGATTTCATACTTTAAAGTGATTTCTAATTATAGAGTTCCCAAATTTAAAACTTACATTGCCTATTTGGATGTGAGGTTTAGATTTTTCTTATTTTCTTTACCTTCCTTAAACTTAATTCTATACTAGTGATAGAAAAGAGTTCTATTTCCAGATTCAGCTCTTTTTGGTTGTTCCTGGCTGCCTAGAACACTGTGTGATGTGATAGGTTGGTAACATCTGCTAAGAACAAAAGAAAAAGCAAAGAAGTTTCATTTTTCATTCTTATTGTATATGCAGCAGCTATAATATATAATAAGGACACTATTTTTAAACTATTTTTAATCTAATTCTCAATGAGCAAAAATATTCCCTTCCCATCTTTTCTCCCCATTATGTGGGTTAGGGCATGTGGTTTACTGCCTCGGAGAAAGGGCAGTATGCTGGACCCACCTAGACCAGAGAATCCTTAAGTAGGAAAGAAGAAAGTTACAACGTAGAACAATTCCCAACAGACAAAAGAGAAAGTAGAGACCTTTCTGGGAGAAAGTGGAAGGTACTGGAAAGGATAAACCTGGGAAGAAGTAGCTGCCTGAGACACCCCCTACTTCTGAGCCTTAACTCAGGGCAGGGAGTGGGGACAGACAGAAACTCTGAGGGGAAAGAAGGAAAAGCTGAATCCAGAGCAGATCCAGTGCCCTTCCCATTTAGAATTCCTGGGGAGAGCACCTTGTCCTGCACTGGGTCACCATGGGGCAGCCACAATATGCAGAGATGACAATGTGGGATGTGCAGAAAGACAGAGGTCTGGACTCGGTGCCCTGAACATCTCTGTTCACACAGAGTGTCTGGAAGTTCCCACCTCACAAGGGTTAAAGAAGGATGCAAAGTTGAGAGCAAGGGGCCCACCTTGAGTGGCCATTGTGAGAGGCCAAGTGACCAGATGGAGAGTGTGGCTGATGCTCAGAGGATCTATAAGACCAGTAAGGTTTGAAACAGGGTCAAAGAAACAGGGGATGCCACCAAGCCCTGAGGGTGCCAAGACAGCAGAGCCCAAGTTACACCACTGTGGTTGTGTCTACACAGATACACAAGGACAGAAGCCAGGTGGACTCCAGACAGAGGTGAGAGGAAGCTGGTAGAAAAGCAGTGTTCCGGCCAGGAGCCTTTCCCTACAGGACGTGAGGATGGGATGCTTCCCTTGCTCAGAGGCATCAGGGGCTGGGGAAGGGAGGGGACACCGGCTTAAAGCTCTGCTAAGTGAGCCTAAACTTTAAACTGACTAATTGCTCCAAAGGTCCTTATAACTCAGGAAAGACTGAGTTCCCTTGCATTAGCAAGTGTAAGTCATTGTGGAAGACGAGGTCAAGATGGAACTGCTTTTTCCAAACCTGAGCTTGACTATTTCAGCATCTCTGCCACCTCCCTCATACATATACACACACACATACATATGCTCACACATACACATACACAGTCAATAACTCAAACCTGACAAGATTAGCTAGAACAAAGGTCTGGAAGACTTCTCAAGAACAGAGGGAAAGAAATGAAAGGACTGGGTATGCAGGAGCAATGGCAGGAAAGAATAAGAAGGAGAGATCCACCTGAAGGATAACAGCTAGCACTGCTGAATGCTGCCCATGGAATAGGCTCTTTGCATGCTCACTGCTCCAAGCATCGCCAGGAGACAAGCAATGCAGCTGTCAATGGAGCCTGTTAGAAATCCAGTTAGCAGCTCTACTGCACCTCTATGTTTCCTTTTTCTTTCCAGCTTTATTGAGATAAATAGACATATATACTGTATAAGTTTAAGGCATCCAGTGTGATGATTTGATGCATGTATTGTTTACCATATACATATTCATATATATGTTTACCACAATAGGTTAGTTAACATATCCTTCATGTCCCATAATTACAATTTTGTTATTGTTATCATGAGAACATTTAAGATTAATTCTCTTAGTAAGTTTCAAGTACACAATATAGAATCATTAACTATAGTCGCTATGCTGAAATTAGCTCCCCAAACTTACTCCTCTTATAACTACTGGAAGTTTGTACTATTTGCCCATCTTCTTTTCCCCAACTCCCCTGCCCTCTAGCACCTGGCAACCACTGCCTACTCTGCTTCTATGAGTTTGGCTTTTACAGACTCTACGTATAAATGAGATCAGACAATATTTGTGCTTCTCTGTCCCTACTGCATCTGAGCATGATCCCAACTGATCTGTGTTGACATGTGAGTTTGAGAGGTACCACTAAACATGATTTAACACAATCAAATCAACAATTCTATGAATTAAAGAGTATTCTCTCCATTTTGCAGATGAGCAAACTGAGACCCAGTCAAGATCATATATGCACCAAGTGGCAGAACCAAGACACCAACTCAAGTAATCTGACTCCAGAGCCCACCCTCTTCTCTGTATCAGAAACTTAGGCTTCTTCAGTGTTTTTTTTCTGGTCAAATGAGTGTTTACAGTTGCACTGATGCATGCCTAGAATATTTTGGATTGGTCTGTGGAGTCACAGCAGTGACAAGATTTCCTGTTCCAATACATTTTCCAAAGAAAAACACCAGATATTCATGATTCAATCCATGCCCAGGATTCTGTATGATCAGAGCCCCCTGTATTTTAAGCTTTTGGGCAATTCATAGCTATCATGTCTAAATTGTTCTGCTTGTTCTAAATTTGCCCTGCATGTATACCTTTCAAGAATAGTTCTTTTAGCTGATAAACCCCTATTTTTAAATGCAAATGTGTTTTGAAATATATCTGTTCAATCATTTCTCCCTCAAAATCATACTATAGCTGAATTACTCCAAAGGAATCTGTACTGAAGCAGGGAACATTTTCAAGCATAATCCTGTGGTGCTTTTCATCTAGAAAGGTGACTAAAAGCTTGCATAAACTTATACCCAGACTTAAATCTTAAAATCCCTGTGGAGTTTGTAAGGGGCGTTGAGAAAGCAAGCCAAACCTGGGAAACAGAAGTGTCTTTGCACACTGACTTATCTACCAGTCACGAAACCAGTCCAATTTAAAATTTCTGTTACTCCTTTCAGCTCCACAACCTCTATTTTCCTGACAGTGAGTTTAAAAAGCACTCTTTCCTCTGTTAAGAAAAATAAGAAATGGCTCCTGGCCAGCACATGTTAATTAGATCATGCAAGGTGACGATAAAGGATCTGAAGATGAAACCCATGCATTGCCACCTGATATGAAGTGAGTAATTATAAACATATGTTTGGAAAAATGAATGAAATCTAGCCTTGGGTCTGGAAATTATCCAGCCCTGTGACCTTGGGGAACTCAGTCTCCTCTCCAGGTTCATTTTTTGGGGAGGGCCTCAATGCTTTCCTAAGACTCCTTTCAGCTTCACAGTCTCAGATTTTAAATCAGACCTTAATTATGTGCTAAGTAAAGTGTATCACACTTAATTTGAAGGATGGCACACCGACAAAGATAGTTAAAAAGATGACAAGGCAGTGTGGAAACTAGTCATTACATAATACGGAATACAAAATGTTGTTTATACTCTTTAAAGCTATATAAGATTCTGTGTGCATGTGAACAGAAGCTGGAAGGAAAGAGGGAACAAAAAGAACAGAATGAGATCATGGGTGGGTGAAATTTCTTTGTATTTTGATATGCATTAACTTGCTGTTTGATGTTAAAAAACCACACTTCATATTCTATGGAAAAACTACTTGGTAGTTTATTTTCATTTATTTTCTCAGCTTCTAAGGGGATATTAGCCCAGTTGATCTCTTTGTTATCTATGGATTGTGTCACTTTTTAGAGCTCAATATTGTTTCCAAAGTGGTCACACACCTGTGCTGCCATGGGTAGATCCCCATCTTCTCAGCCCAAACCTACAAACAAGTCCTGTGCTTGCGTTCACCTCCACTGCTGGCTGAGAGAGGACAGGTTTTGCACATAAGGGTTCATCAGAGCAGTGCTCAGCTGCTTCAGTCATGTCCAACTCTGTGCAACCCCATGGACTGTAACCCGGTAGGTTCCCCTGTCCATGGAATTCTCCAGGCAATAATACTGGAGTGGGTTGCCATTTCCTCCTCCAGGGACCCTTCCCAATCCAGGGATCAAACCTGAGTCTCCTATGACTTTTGCATTGCAGGCAGATTCTTTATCATATGAGCCATCAGGGAAGCCCCTCAATCAGAGCACCACAGATGGAAGCAGACTGTGCAGTTTGCTCTGCCCTTCCTCTGAGGTAGTCCATTTGGAGTGTCTACCTTGTTCACAAAGAAGCCGTTCACTGCCCATCCTTGATCCACAACCAAGGGCCCCAGTAGTCACTTTGAACAATATATCTCTGCTCCCCACCATGGCAGCATCTGATTGGACCAGTGCTGAGCACCTGATCCATGATGGCCAATCAGAGCCTCTTTGCCAGACACCTGAAACTGGGACTAAGAAATAGTATCTCTTGAGATGGCTAAAACCAAAACCTGTCAACATGTCAGCTTGGGTGTTTTGGAATACAGTAAGTCCTACATGTGAACCTTCAAATTGTGAACTTTCAAAGATGTGCACGTGTGTTCCATCAATGTCAGGCCTAAGTGAAACTGCAGCTTGCCCTCCATCTCCTATAGCTGATGATCCTCCAACTCTACCACCCTTGCCTCCTCTCCCTCCTCCAGTTAGTTAACTCTTCTTGACTGTGCATTCAATGCCAGCCCCTAAATGCCAGCGGTTTTACTGTACTACTGTACTTTTCAAGGTGCTGTACTGTAAGATTAAAAATGTTTTCTATACCTTTAGGTTTTGTTTATGTGTTATTTGTGTGACAAGTATTACAGTATAGTACTATATAGCTGATTGCGTTAGTTGGGTATGTAGGCTTACTTTGTTGGACTTAAGAACAATTTGGATGTATAAACACACTCTCAAAATGGAACTCATTCATATGTAGGGTAAGTATTTATTATAGTAAACATTTTTGTTCACCCAAGTAGATTGTAAAAGCAGAGGAAGCTCATAAAGGGAATAAAATGCCAGTGGGGAGAGATTGAGTTTATATGCCATTTTGCTTCAGTCCCTTCCTCAAGGATGCTGCAACTTGCCCTTGGGATCCTTAAGCAAGGCAGTTGGTTTCTATAACTTGTAATGAAAATTGTCCTAATACAGTTGCCCTCCCTCCGTTTATCTGTGGGACCCTCCCAGCAAGTCATATTAGTCCCTGTGTAACCTGGTGCTGCAGAGAGCCCCAGCTTTGTAGCCCGCACACACCCTGGCCACAGGGGGCCTCAGCTGATACTGCCCAACACCTCACTGCCTGTGATCTCTGGGCCTTGCTGGCTGCTCTGCCTGAAAAATGTCTTCCAGTCACTGAGCTGCATCCCTAGCCTGCAGGAGTAAGCAGGTAAAAAGCTGTCTGCAGGGGTCTGCTTGCTTCCTGCCTTTCTTCAGCCTTGCATATGATTAAAGCACTCACGCTGAGTGCTGCCTGGGATGCTAGGCACTGCTCTTTCTGATCACGCTAGCCAGAACAGACTGAGATTTCAGAGAGCAGGCCCTCCTGGGAAGTGGAGGGAGACAGCTCTTGTTGCTGCAGCCTGAGATGATGCTGTTTTCATTAGATTTTGCTGCATCCTTTATTTATAAGGACTTCCTGGGCATCCAGGTTAAAGGCTGGCAGTGCCCAGCATCCCCACGATTAATGAGGAATCAACAGCATGGTGAAAAATATGTATCTGGGGAGGTTTCTGCATTCCAGGGAACAACAAGTGAAAGAAGAGAGCTTCTCTGAAAATGCCAGGGGAGAGGAATAACTTGCTTCCCAAAAGATTTTCTGAAGAGCAGCAAATGTGCACATTTCAATTCTGCCTAGTTGAAATGAAGGGCAAGTCATGATCATAGACATTATACAGTACAGGCACAGTGCACCAGAAAAGTCGGCTAAGGTAGGAGGCATTATCATCCCTGATTTACAGACAAGGAAACTGAGGTTCAGAGGTTAAGTAACTTGCTGAGCTTACGCAGAGACCAAGTGGGCCTCTGGGTGCAAAGCTAGTCACCTGGTCCCAGTGACGACCATCTAGTTCAGTTCAGTTAAGACATTCAGTCGTGTTTGACTCTGCGACCCCATGGACTGCAGCACACCAGGCCTCCCTGTCCATCACCAACTCCCGGAGTTTACTCAAACTCATGTCCATTGAGTCAGTGATGCCATTCAACCACCTCACTCTCTGTCGTCCCCTTCTCCTCCTGTCTTCAAACTTTTCCAGCATCAGGGTCTTTTCCAATGAGTCAGTTCTTCACATCAGGTGGCCAGAGTATAGGAGTTTCAGCTTCAGCATCAGTTCTTCCAATGAATATTCAGGACTGATTTCCTTTAGGATGAACTGGTTAGATCTCCTTGCAGTCCAAGGGACTCTCAAGAGTCTTTTCCAACACCACAGTTTAGAAGCATCCGTCTAAGGCAGTGGTAATCAGAATGTTCCCCAGACCAGCAGCATCAGCATCACTTAGAAGGAACTGGTTAGAAAGGTAGATTCTTGGGCCTTAGTCCTAAATCAAACAGTCTGGTGTCAGGGCCCAGCAAGCTGGGTGTTAACAAGCCCTCCACAGGATTCTTCTGTGCTCTAAATCACCCTGATTTAATGTGGGTCTCAGCGCAGCTGTGACAGGTACCACTGACTGAAACCACCCACCCTGGCCAGGCTGTTGTAACCACATGCATGAGTTCTCTTACAACAGAAGGTGCTGGTAAGGAACAGGGAATTAACAAGCTACCACCAACTGGAAGAATTCGGGAAAGTGCAAAAGAAAGAGGAAATGCCAGTCCATATGTCCTGCCAACCTCCCAGAATCCTACTCACTGGAATCCATCTTGGCTGAGTGATGTGCAGGCTACCAAGAAGAATCTTGAGTCAGAATGATTGATCAAAGACAACCTGGAAACTAATCCCATCACCATGAAACCTGAGGCTGTGAGCCACGTGGCAGAGCAGTCCTCCTGGGTTCTCTTACCCTGCTGCTCTCCACCCAGGCATCCTTCCCAATAAAGTCTCTTGCTTTGTCAACATGTGTGTCTCTTCGGACAATTCATTTCCAAACGTTAGAAGACCCCACTGTTGGGCTCTGGAAAGGGTGCCCCTTCCTGCAACATAGCCACATCAGCTCATCAGACATGCCGACTCTCAGGCCCTACCCCAGATCCAGTGAGTGGGAGTCTTCATTTTAACATCTCCAGTGACACACATTGGAGCTGAAGACTTAAGGAGCAAGCAGTTACCATTTGCTACCATGTCATTTCAATCCTGTTTGAAGTCCAGAAAATGAGTAGAGATGGGGGAGACTACTCTGGGAGGGAAGATGATGAGATTGTTAAAGGTTCCTTGGTGCATGGGTGATACCTCTTTTCTCTCTTTTACTTCATTATGTAAGGAGGTAATTTAGTGTGACATCTCGTTTGTTTTTTATACTCACGTGAAAATCCCTTTCTCGAGATGCTCAAAGTGATTTTATTTTGAAGCACTCTTTTTTATTAAGCTGGGGCCATACTTACATGGATGCAAACAGGGGCTCCTCCAAACCCTGATGGGGTCAAGGGAAATCAGAAAGGGACATTCACTCATGCATGCTTCCTCCTTCCTAACAGAACCTGCCCTCTACCCTACTCGGTGCAGCCATGCTTCGGAGTGGCTCATTGCTCCCAGACCCAGAGTATGCACTGCTCGGTCTACAGAAATGAGTCAGGGACTTCCCTGGTGTCCAGCGGTTAACAATCCACCTTGGAATGCAGGGGATGTGGGTTTGAACCCTGGTCAGGGAACTAAGATCCCATGTGCTGTGGGTAACTAAGCCCACGTGCCACACCTCCTGAGCCCACATGCTCTGGATCCCATGCGCACTAGAGAAGCCATCCAGCTAGAGATCTAGAGATCCAGCTAGAGAAGCCTGCATGCCACAATGAAATCCTGCATCCCACAACCAAGACCCAACGCAGCCAAATAAAAACATAAATACTAAAAAAAAGAAAATGAATCACAGTTCCATTTTTCTTATCACCAGTGATTGACTTAAGAGTAGATGTGTGAGCATAATCCTAAACAATGGGACCAGAGAAGTGAGAATAAATGTTTCCTCAGTTTTTAAAAGAAACATATGGACCATCTCACACTCATTAGAATGGCAATTATCCCAAAAAAAGGAGGGAGGAAGGGATGTAGAGAAAGATTGGAACATTTTTGCACTGTTGGTGGGAATGTAAAATGGTACAATCACTATGGAAAACAGGTTGGCAGTTCCTCAAAAATTAAAAGTAGAATTACCACATGATCTAGTAATTCCACTTCTGGGTATATACTCAAAAAGAACTGACAGCAGACTGTTGAAGAGATATTTGTACACCCATGTTCGCAGCAGCATTATTCATAATAGCTAAAAGATAGAAGCATCCCAAGTGTCCGGTGGGCTGATGAATGGATAAACAGATGAATGGATAAATAAAATGTGGTTTATAAAGACAAGAGAATATTATTTAGTCTTAAAAAGGAAGGAAATTCTGACTTATGCTACAACATGGATGAACCTTGAGGGCATTATCAGAAATGAAATAAGCCAGTCATTGAAAGAAATAGACATGTAAGGCACATAGGTAGTCAGACTCACATAGAAAGATACTAAAAGGGTGATTACAAGGAAATGTGAACGTACATAACAGTGCCGAACTCTGTACCTAAAAATGGTCAAAATGGTAAATTTTATGAGATGTGTATTTTGCAATTAAAAATAAAAAAAATTTTTAAAGAGAGACCATCCCTGGTTCTGCCTCTGCATATTATCATGTCTTTGTGTGGTACCTGGAATAGCTGCCCAAATTTTGGGACCTCCTTCTAAGGAGAGAAAAAAGATGGGAAAAACACAAACCCTTGGTGCTGCCTTTGAGTCACCGTGTTAACAGTCCTGGATCTGCCTTTCTCCCCAGGACTTCTCTAATGTGAAATAATATTTTTTATTACTTAGCTGCTTTGAGTTGGGTTTTCTGTTTCCTCGAAAGGCATCCTAACAGATACAGGGTTCTAAGTATCCAACAAGAAGCCAGCACCCAGCGTGACTCACGAAGACATAAAGGTCCAGCTTTGAAGCTTTAAGCTCTGCCACCACCATAGTGAACTGGCGTTGGGGGTTAGAAAGGAAGTCTCTATGCCCTATCTGCTCTTGCTGATCGAACTTTGTTTTGTTTTCCAGATATTGCTGTGCAATATGCTTTTATAAATAACCATTGAATTATTGAAACCCCTTGGATAGCTATCATCGCATGGACTACAAAACCACAGAAATTATGCTGAAGGGACTTCCCTGGAGGTCTAGCGGCTAAGAATTCAAACTCCCAGGGGGCCCAGGTTCCATCCCTGGTTAGAGAACTAGATCCCACATGCTGCAACTAAGAGTTTGCCTGCCTCAACTAAAGATCCCACATGCCACAATTAAGACCTGGTGCAGTCAGATAAATGAATTTTTTTTTTTTAAAGAAGAAATGATACTAAAGAAATTTACTCATTAACATGAAAAGCTTCTTACTTGTGAATTAAGCAGGGGTAAATACTAGTTACGAAATGGTGTAATTTGATTTCTTATGTATTAACTTATATTTTCTTATGTATTAACTTCAACTAGTTAATAGATAGGCAGGCAACGACAGAAAGATAAATGGATACAAATATATAAATATATGTAGACAGAAAACAAGAGCAAACAAAAATTAACACTAATTATATCTTGGAAGTAGAGATTATAGCTATAACTTATTTCCTTCTTTTTGGTTTTGTAGTTTTCTAAATGAAATTATTTTTCTTCAATAAATTATTTTATGATTAAAAATACTGGTCTTTTAAAAAACTGATGTAATATTTTAATTCACTTAACTCATAGACACATGATTTTTCTCAGAGCTGAGTTTATAATCTTCTGTGTGTGCAACCTTTTAATGTTAACCATTTAGAGAGGACATTTCCATATGTATGACATGGGTCCCAGCCCCTAAAATGCTATCTACCAATCATAACTAACAGTGCTGTCAACACGAGTTTATTATTCCAGACTGCATTATTGTACTGTAGTATTCTTGGGTAGTATTCCAGGGCTGAAGCATAATTTGTGAAGTGAAAGTGTTAGTTGATCAGTCATGTCTGTCATTTTGTGACCCCATGGACTATAGTCTCTGTCCATGGGATTCTCCAGGCAAGAACATGGGTGGGTAGCCACTCTTTCTCCAGGGGGTCTTCCCGACCCAGGGATCAAACCCAGGACTCCTGCATTCCAGGCAGTTTCTTTACCATCTGAGCCATGCAGAGCTGTAGCATACTTTGAGGCTTACCAAACAACCCCGGTTTGCTGTGTTTTTACTTGTTATATCTGCTTTTAATCCTTTCCGCTTTTTCAGTATTCTTCATTATCCTTCAAAGTATGTGTCTGTTCCACACCCTCTCCTATCCTCACCTCTGCAGCCCCCAATAAAATGAATCCTTGGAAATGAGATGAACTCCCATACGTATCACTGAGAGTAAATAAGAGTAAAGGCTCAAGGAAGCGTTCTTATGAGGGAGGCCTATGAGCCTTAGTATGTGAGGTTCCTTGTCCTCTCAGCTGCACAAAGCCTTTTCTGGCTTGACTCCTGTTTCCTGCGTGTATTCTAAACTGGTGAAGAAACTGGAGAGTGGAGTTCTGCATAAGTGAAGTGGGAGGGTCTCTGATAACAAATGGCTACTCCACTAAGAAATAGCATGACTGATTCTCTGGACATCTCGATCCAAAAGAAGGAGGCTGCAGATGGCAAGAACAGAAGCAACTGGGGTCCCTTCTACCCCCACCAAAGTGAGGTTATTTAGGTTCACCACCTGGTTATTAGATTCGCCAGATGGCAAGCTTGAGTAACCTCTCAGAAAGAGAGTAACTAGCCAATCCATTACCCCAGCACAGTCAATACCGTTAATTTAACATGAGATGCACATACTACTACATAATATGGGTAATGAGGCGTCACGGAGCCATCATAAAGGCCGCCATCTGGGCTCGTGGGGGACAGCCTTTTGCACAGTGTCCATGGGAGAAACCCAACTGAGCTTTGTACAGCAGGGATGAGAACGAAGCGTGGGGGTGGGGGTGGAGATTGGGTGGGGGAAGTAGGAAGTAGGGTGTGTGCCCACATGAGCCGCTGTCCACAGTATTAAAATATGTTGCTTGTTATCTCTCAGTCATTGCTGCCTTTTGCCCAAGCTCACCTAGTTCTCAGGTTCTCTTTTGTTGTTATTTTCAATTTTGATGAAAACGTAATGATATTTTTATACCAACCCTGGAAAAATAGAACTGTGACTGACTAGAGGTGGTTTTGAATACTTCAACAATTCTAGTCCAATTCTGACCGTTACAGAAATGACTTTCCTTTAGGAAATGACATGTGTGTATGAGTGGATAGGGGATGGGTAGAGAGGGTTCACACACTCTATCTTCCCTCTAGAAGAGACTTGTGATGGAAAAGCTGCAAGTGTCCCACTGGGGCTGATGCCCATAGGACCTGGGCACCCCAGAGGGTAAGGCCAGAGAGAAAAGAAGGTGAACCAAGCCGTGCTTAAGTCGGGCACGGAGCATGGGGGAGGGAGCATTTCCTGCCATAGCTCCTTCTCATTACCCCACAGTGCCCAGCACAGCACAGCCCAAATTTGTCATGTTTGTGTTTTTGGAAGTCAATACACTTATTCAGCAAATATTGACTAGCTGTAGGGCACTAGGGGAAACCAGGTAAAGGGCACATGAGATTTCTTTGTATTATTTCTTAAAATTGCACACGGATCTATGGTTATCTCAAAATAAAAGTTTTAATTAAAAGTTAAATTCAGAAAACTTGTATCCATCTAAAAAGAGAGTGGCTAGGGACTTCCCTGGTGGTTCAGTGGCTAAGACTCTTGCTCCTGATGCACAGGGCCTAGGTTCAATTCCTGGTCAGGGAACTCGATCCTGAATGCCGCAAATAACAGTTCACATGTTACAACTAAAGATCCGGCTGTAAAAAAATTGAAGATCCCACATGCCACAACTAGGACTCAGCAAGGTCAAATAAACATTAAAAAAAAGCTATAATTCAATTTAAAATTTTTTAACAAAATAATAAGAAGAATTAAAAAAGAGTGGCTAACAAGAAAGAAAATGAGGAGATCCAGAAACATTGTTTCTAAAAGGAGGAGAGAGAGAGACAGTGAGAGACAGACATTCCATAGACATGTAGTGCATAAGCGTGTGTAAGCACTGGGGGCAGGGATCCCCTGTTCCTTCAGGCCCCAAGCAGCCGTTCATCAGGCACCTTCTAGGTTTCCTCCCAACTCTAAGAATGTAGGAGATGTTGACCTATTTTCAAACCAATTTGTCTCACCACTCACATTTTCCCAAAATGACCTGTGCCTGTAGATTAAGACCATCTTTCTGTAACCCAGTTGCTCAGAAGCTGAATACATTTCACGACTGAACTTCTGAGCCGCCCCTTGATGTGAGGATGCCTTGTGATGCCCTGCAAGGAGCTGTCACCATTCCTGTAGGCGCCTAAGGAATGTCCCCCTCGAGACCACGCCCATCACACTCACCATGGCCTTGGGGGAGGAGAGGTGACCACTTTAGAAGTGACAATGGAGAGCCTAGGAAACACCTTGCTCCTATTTCATATCAAGCACACAGAATAAAACAAAGAACACAATGGGCACCATGTTTCAATAATACTGTCTATACTATGATCATATTTGCTTTAGATCATCAAAAATGTACAGCAACCCAGTGAGGCCAGGAAGGCCAGGGTCTCCCTTGACAGGTGAGGAGACTGAGGCACACAAGGTTCCTGGTTCATAGGAGGAGTAAGAGACGGAGTGGCCATCTTCTGACCCTGGCATCCACTCTTCACTCTCAGCCCCACTGCTTCCAGCTTGTGGTTTTGCTCCTCAAGATCAACGTGCTCTTCTTTACCTCCCCCGATCTTGGCTGCACAATCCTGTCATTGACCCGTCCCCTCCCCTCCCCCCCACACACATCCTGTATCATCAGTGCTACACCATCTATGTCTTGGTACATAAATATTATGTTCAACTTCTCTCTGTCATTGTTAAGTCATCTAGACTTCGGAGTCTCTAGACTCTGTGGAGCATCTTCTCTGCTGCCTTACTGCAATATAGTCCCTTTTGGGGAGCAACCTGAAAGAAGCCTTTCTCAGATGCCAGCCTGTCTGCCCTCAGCATTTTTCTGTGTGTTTCACATGCAGTGTGTAGCACAGAGCACAGCAAAGCAAAAGCACGGTGGCAGACAACGAGACGGTTCGATAGCATTACCGACTCAATGGACATGAACTCGAGCAAACTCTGGGAGATAACGAAGGATGGGAAAGCCTGGCATGCTGCAGTCCATGGGGTCGCAAAGCGTCAGACACAACTCAGTGACTGAACAACAATGTGTCAGAGAATCAGCAGCAAGCCATGGTCCCAAGAGTCCATCTCAGGGAGGCCAAGGGTCAATGAGATCCACAAGTGGATGCATGAAAATGAACTATGGATGAGGACCTGGAAAAGTGGCTGATGTTACAGCGGGCAAGCTTGAAGGAAACAAATAGGTTCCTGGTTTGTCTGGCATAGGGAAGCTCTTAAAGGGCCAGGTGTAACTGTCTTCTTTGGCTCCACAATGTCTTAAAGGCACCAGCTGTCACCTGGCGGATGACTGATTCAGCAGCCTGGGAGTTCACAGGGGGCCGGCCTGCCTTGGACACAGCTCTGTTGATTAGAGCCAAAGCATCTCACACAACAGTGATAGGTTAAAGCCAACAGATGTCTTCACACCCTAAATCATAGAGAAAGTCGGAGAGGGAGAGGAATAATTGACAGCATCTCTGATCAAAACAGACACCTCGTCATAGCATATTTAGTGGAAAATACATAGAAAACAAAAGCTGAATTCTCCATCCAGGCTGTAGTACCTAATACATCAATGCTAAGAAGAAAACATTTAGTAAAATATTCCTTTAAGCTTCCCCTGGAAAAGGCACTATTAGGAGCAATTAGACAGCAGTGCAACCCCCAAGTTCATAGTCTGGGGCAAACAAACCTGATGTGGACAAACAGGCACAGCATATCCACCCAACAAATATTTGCTGAGCACACATACCAATACTACGTGCCAGGCACCAAGTGAGGCTTTGACATTACACCAGAGCTTCCTTTTAAATTTCAAGTTCACATACACAGTCAAATCTGATCTTCATAAAACCAAGTGACATAGGCATTATTATCCTCACTTTGAAGACGAGTAAACTAAGGTTTGCCAAGATTAGATGAGGCCCAAGTCCATATGACCAGTGTCACTGGGGAAGTGCCACTTTTCTGCACTGGGGAAAATTCCCAGGGAATATTTACTTTTCCTTCATGCCCTGGGATACTATGTACCCTTTCCTATCTGAGCCAAAAGCCTGATCCTCGACCTCTACATGCACTGTACCTCAGAGGTCTCTGCACTCTTTTTAGAATAGGAAGCATATGTAATGATATGCTCAGCTTCAAGCAACGGAAAACCAAAATAAGAGTGACTTAATCAATAAAAGAAAATTATCTTATATAACCACAGATCTGAAAGGACACAATTCCAGAGTTGACACCTTAGCTCAAAATTTTCACAAAATAAATAAATAAAATTGCATGGAAAGAATCAAGATCTTTCCTTCTTTCCACTCTACCATCCGTGGGCTTCTCACCTCATGGCTACAAAATGGCTGCTACAGCTCTAACCTCATATTCTCATAGGACTGTATCTGAAGGCGGAGCCAGGTCACATGACTATCCAGCAGGATGGGTAGGGGGAACGGAAGAATCTGGTATTTGTGACTTTCATGGGGGTATCAGGGAGGTGTGGGCACAAAGACAAAAGCTGGCAGTGGCTATTGAATAATCACCAGTCTCTGCCACAGGTCACTTTATGATTTCTAATTAGGGTCAGAGCTGAAAACTACTGCCTCATGAGCAGAAATGTGAATTTCTTGACACTGTTGGTTGCTTTATTAGTTTTCTGTCGCTCCATTATAAATAACCATGGGCTTAGAATTTAAAAGGACTTCCCTGGTGGCTCAGACAGTAAAGTGTCTGCCTACAATGTGGGAGACCCAGGTTCAATGTCTGGGTTGGGAAGATCCTCTGGAGAAGGCAATGGCAACCCACTCCAGTACTCTTGCCTGGAAAATCCCATGGACAGAGGAGCCTGGTAGGCTGCAGTCCATGGGGTTGCAAAGAGTCAGACATGACTGAGCGACTAAACTTAGAGTTTAAAACAATACCCATTTATTGTCTCACAGCTCTATAGGTCAGAAGTCTGGGAAGTGTTCTCTGAGAGTGTTCTCTGCTAGGGACTTGGCTAAAATCAAGGTGTTACCTGGGCTGAGCTCTCATCTAGAGTTACTGGGAAGAATTCACTTCCAATGCATTCAGATTGTTGGCAGAATTCAGTTCCTTGCAGCTGTAGGATTGTCTCCATGGCCTTGCTGGCTATCCACCAGGGATAGCTCTCAACTCCAAAGGCAGCTCTCCATCCTTACACATGGCCCTCTCCACCTCCAACACCAGTAACAGTGCACTGAACCCTTCTCATGCTTCTAGTCTCTCTGATGCTTCCTTCTACCAGCTGCTGAAGACAATTCTGTGCTTTTAAAGGGCTTCTATGTTAGATTAGGCCCATGCAGGCAATCTGCCTTTTGTCATGATCACTGAAGTAACACCAGAGGGTGAAGATCATGGGAACCATCTCAAAATTCTGCCTAGCTTGGTCACCATTGAAAAAACAAAAATCAGGATTTATTCTTGGGATTTGGGGTAGGTTCACCCTTCCCTGAATCATGATAAAGGCAAAAGGACTCCCAATCAAAACTAGGGCTCTACAGGCAAAAAAAAATTAAAGAAAATAGGGACTTCTCTGGTGGTCCAGTGGCTAAGACTCAGCACTCCCAATGCAGTTCAATGGTGTGCAGGTTCAATCCCTGGTCAGGGAACTAGATCTCACATGGTACAACTGAGAGTTCACAGTCCACAACTAAAGATCTGAGCTGCCGTAACTAAGACCCGGTACAGCCAAACAAATACATAACTAAATATTTCTTACAAAATGGAAGAAGAGAATGGCTTCTGAGTTTACAACCAAGAGTGTCTGATTCGATTAACTTTTTCTCTGTGAACCTGAGATATCCTGATTTAGTTACATAGTGGAATACTATCTAGCTTATGGACATTTTTTTTTCTTTTTATGAGAACATGGTGTGTAAGAACCACTGACCAGGACAAGGATTCCTGCTTTAATTTCTCCCACCTCTCCAATGCTCACAACCTCCCACCACCTGCTCCTCAGCCAGCACTGTGCCCCCAACATGGACTCTGAAGAATGCTGACCAACAGGGAGTTTGATAGAGTTTCTTATGATAAAAGGAGTGTGCCTACATGTCTCTAATGTCTCTTTTTAACTGGTTTGTTTCTATTAGGAAAAAGAGAAAGACAAGGGTTGATGGAACGAGGAGGCCCATCTCTCAGAATTCACATAGAGCAGGTTCCAACACTGCCCATGGTGTTTGTAATGAGCCTGTGAAGACCTTTCCATGTCCTTCTAAAGAGAAATTGCTTGCCCTCTCTTCTACAGAAATGCTTCATTACAAGCTTTTTCAATGCATTTTTTTCTGTTTCATTGCCTTAAATCCAACTCAGGCCGCCTATGTTTTTTATTTCAATTAGTTTTCTCTGTTTTATGACATCTATTTGGATTTAATTTTTTTCCTCCACCAAAAAGCATAAAACCCCAAGTCAGATGTCTCCACAGAGAGGTTATATGGACAAACACAAGGAGATCATTAAGAACTGCCAATTATCAACTCGGAACAGCTCAATGCCTTATAGAACACTTTACTTTCATAGACGCTTGTGTTTACCTTTTATTTTAAGTGCTTTCAAGCCCATTCTCTTGAAGTACCTTGCCTTACTAAGGGCCCTGCTCGTTTGTTCTCATCGCCTCCTTCATTCGGAAGAACCATCAATCAGTTTTCGAAACAAGGCAGCTTCTTTGTAGAATCAAAAGCCACCACATCACAGCTGGTGGCAAGAGAATGCAATGGGCATTGTTGTTTGTACACCAGCCTTCATCTCTTTGAGAAGTACCTCTGTTTGAAATGAATGAGGCAGACAAGAGTAGTGGCTTCAAAAGCAACTATCCTCTTCTGGGTTTTTCTTGTTGAAGGTTCTGTACAGCACTATTACTAGGAAGAAACAAGACTAAAAGGCAAATCTAAGAAAGCTACAGGTTTCCTACACAAGAGACACTCACCTGGCCTCAGCCAGGCTCTGCGTCTGGACATTTGCCTTTACTTTGTAGATTTCGGTTTAAAAGGTTAACATGAAAGAGGCTGTTTATTTTTCCTAGTGATTTGGCATAAAAATGACATGAACTTCCCTTACCAGAAGCCTAGCCCAGAAATATAACAGGTTCCTCTCTTTACTGATGCCTCTTAAGGGGGTCATTGCTGATAGGAGTAGAGCCAGCCATCACTAGCATTGCTCTGGTGATGACTTTTGGACCAGGGGACTGGCTGATCCTTGGCCCAACTCTTCCATCTAGCTAACATCAATTCTACAGCAGGAGATTTCCTTATCCCCTGATTCATTTTATATTTGGCTGGGATTTTGGAAAGCACTAGATTTCTGTAATACTTCATGACTCTTCTGTAGGTTCTTAATGATCCTGATGTTAATTAGGACATAAAGTCTTAAGTTAGTGGAAAACTTAAAACAGTGTTCAAAGCTTATATAGACGATCATCCTAATAACTGGCTTGAGGATCATCCATTTCATTTTCTGTCTGCAGAGGGTTTACAATGACTGCTTAAGAGTTTAGCACAAATACCTGGCCCATGACCAGGAAGGGAAAAGAACAGTACAACATGTATTTGATGTGTAATTTCAATCATGAGCTTATCTTATTTTTCCCACCTTGTGTCTTAATTCTTTTGAACAATGCTAAATATAAAGGAAGTATAAATGTATTCTCCAGAAATCCATTGGATTTCTTGCTATTAGGATGGGAGAAAAAAGTACAAAGGTTTTTCTGGCCAGGAAGAGGAAATTGCCAATGCGAAGCACCTAAAACATATTCTGTGTAAAAATCAAAAGGAATAATTTAAATGTATATTTTCTGTTGAAGGAAAAATATATGTACGTATGCACACATACTAAAATTGGAATGATACAGAGAAGATTAGCATGGCCCCTGCTCAAGGATGATATGCAGATTTGTGAAGCATTCATATTTTAGATGTTGGTCAAAGGGTACAAAAATCCTGGCTAAAGGATAAATAAGGTCTGGGGATCTAATGTATAGCATGGTGACTATATTGAAAGTTTTTAAGAAAGTAGATCTTAATGTTATCACCACACAAGGAAACAGTCCCCTGGGTGGAAAGAGTTGGACACAACTAAGCAACTGAGCATGCATGCGTGGACTCGAAACTTATTGTTGTCATTGTTTTGCAGTGTGTGTGTGTTACTCGCTCAGTCATATCCAGCTCTTTGCCACCCCATGGACTGTAGCCCACCAGGCTCCTCTGTCCATGGAATTCTCCCAGCAAGAATACTGGAGTGGGTTGCCATTCCCTATTCCAGGGGATTTTTCCAACCCAGAAATCAAACCAGGGTATACTTTATTGCAGGCAGATTCTTTACCCTCTGAGTCACCAGGGTTTACAATGTATACATGTCTCTAATCATGACACTGTACACATTAGACATACTTATATCAATAATATTTCAGTAAAGCTGGGGGAAATTGCCTCAACTACAGAAAGAAATATATATACACATACACATTTGTGTATATATATATATACACACATATACATGTGTATATATATACATACATGTATGTATATACACACATATATGATTGGATTCAAGAAAATTGGAATTTCTGATACAATGGAGGGATAAGATCATGACATTCCTAAACACAGGGGACCCCTGAATAATTAGGAGCCTGCCACAGAAGACTCACACACAAAGAAATTTGGCAGTCCCTTCAAAAGCAGGGGGTGGGCTATGTTGACACATCAGACTATCAAGAAGGTATTTAGTGGGTACCGGGAACCCCAGCTTATGAGCACAATAAAAGCTTTACACAGAGTTCCCTGGTGGTCTAGTGGTTAGGATTCAAGGCTTTCACTGATGTGGCCCAGGTTCAATCCCTGGTCAGGGAACTGAGATCCTGCAAGCCATGCAGTGCAGCCAATAAATAAACAAAAGCTTTACACATATCTGATGAACAAATTGAAAAGATAAGTAAAATATGTATATATATACACACTATATATAAATATATGTACACACACACTATATATATGTACACACACACATACTATATATACACACACATATATATGCATATATATCAAACCACGGTGCCTGTGGGCTAAATAAGTTCACAATCTGCAAACTAACCCAAGAAGAAATGATTAAACAGAATGCAGAAAAGTGGATACTATAAAGGGCTTAAGTTCCTTTAATCCTCTCAACAACTCCTGAGGTAGATGTTTTTATTTCCACTTTTTTTTTTTTCAGATGAGATTAAGGAAGGTTAAGTAATTTGTGCAAGGCCACGTAACTAGGAAGTGAAAGATCTAGGATTTCAGCTCAGAGCTGTCTGATTCTAAAAACAGACTATTCCCTCTACTCTGATTTTTCCCAAGCTTTTCTCATGTTAAGAACACAAATCTGATGCACCAACCCAGAAGGACTGAATCAGAATCTCCCAGAAGGGACTTGGGAACTGTGTTTAAAAGAGATGAGATGATGATTATCATCAGAGGAGGTTAAGAAAATTGCTCTATTGTATCAGGTAGGAAATGGACCCATATCTCCCTCTGACTGATCAAATAGAAGCCAGCAGAGACTTGAAGCTACTGAAACTAAAAATAGATTGAGGTTTTCTGGAGTTTATCAGTTTATAATATTACAGGATATTTATTTCTCAGTTTGGTAATACTGCATTGTCTGATTTAAGGTTATCTGGACCTGAAAATACCAAGACCATTTTGGAAAGTTAAAAATGGACTGTAGTTTAAACCTCGGACTTTCTTCAGTTTTGTCCCTTGTCCTTCTTTTATCCTTAGGAGCTAAAGTAAATAAGAATTCAGTTGCAGTTTCTAACAACTGTAACTGAAGCAGAGGTTTCAGCTGTGCAGGGGTTGGAGCACAGCTAGGAGAACCGCAGGCTGAGAATCAGTCCTCATGCCTGGGTGCCCACCAGATGGCTTTCACTGGGCGCAGTGTAAGTTACATGATCCAGGAAGTAGAAAACCCAGCCTGACTTGGTTCGTTTGTTTTCCTTAGTTTCAGTTTTTCAAAGCCTGATGAAAACAGCCAGGCCAGCTAAGCCCGCAGCTTCAATACCCATTATGGGAGCAAATAACGTATTTGTACAGCCTAAACATTTGCTTAATTAAATGCAAAGCAAGGCAGTGATTCCTGACAGGGCTGAACTTAAGTCAAGTTGTGAAACTCCACAGTGCAGCCAGAAGCAGAGACGGACAATTGAACTGAAAACTGGGAACACGTCAGGGGCGCTGGACCACTGCTTCTCAGCCACTTTATTGTAAGTTATTCCTATTATCTCAGAGAGAAGTTTGAGACATGGTTAGAGAAAAGGATGGAGCTGATTACCCCCATTTTGAACAGAGATCTTTGTTTTAAGAACTTGCTTTATGTGCTATTGCCAAGAAACTTGCTTTGAATGATATTTCCAGACATGATGACAACTACATTCTACATATAATAATTTAATATGCTTTAATATATTTCTATTCCTGAATTTTCTTGATCTTATTTACTCTTCACAACAACTCTGTGAAGTTAGTACTCTTAATTAACACAGTTTTACAGATAAGGAAACAGGTAGCCTCCTCCCAGAATCATTAAGTAACTAGCAAAAGTCCATAGCTCATAGCTGCAAGCCCATCTCATATCACTGTTACCTGAATCCCAGAGGACTCTATATAACTAGACCATTCATTTCTCAAAAAAAAAAAAAGAATTCCTATGGATTAAAACACAAGACCCAACAATATACTCGTTGTTTAAAGAGGATATATAACAAAAAAGATGCAGAATACTAAAAATAAAAAAGTATTATCAAGGAAATGATATAACTAAAAGAAAACAATTGATAAAGTTGATATCATACAAAAGAGATTCTGATGCCAAAAAGGTAGAGGGAGGATGCTAGGAGGTTTCTGATTATAATGAAAAATATAAAACCCACAGTGAAGACATGGATTACCAAAGCTAGAAATGCAAAGAGAACGGATAAATACTACACAATTAATGTGTCAGAACAAGTAGACTTATATTAAACTCAATAACAACATAGACTATACATTTTTTCAATGTATTGGGCATTAGTAGATATATACTAACTCTCAAATAAGGCCCCAAAACTAAATCAAGAGAAAATTTATAAAGAACATTTTTGTTATTGTTGTTTAGTCACTAAGTCACACCTGAATCTTTTACAACCTCATGGACTGTAGCCGGCTGGGCTCCTCTGCCCATGGGATTTCCCCAGGCAAGAATACTAGAGTGGGTTGCATTTCCTCCTCCAGGGGATCTTCCTGAATCAGGGATCGAACCTACATCTCCTGCATTGGCAGGCAGATTCTTTATCCCTGAGCCACCACGGAAGCCACAAGGAAAATTATATCAATATATTTTCTCCCCACAATGCAATAAAACTCAATGTTAATGATATAAGTAAAATCAACGAAAGGAGTTTTGGGCAAAATAGTGATCTACTCTATAGCCTTGGGGGCAGAGAGTGCAGGATTTGGATTACAACTCCATCCCTTACGGCTGTGTGACCTAAGCAATTTATTGAACCTCTCTGAACTTTGGACTCTTCATCTGAAAATGTGGCTCTACTTTGCAAACTTGTTATGAACATTAGCTATAAATGGACGTGAGTCTGAGTGAACTCTGGGAGTTGGTGATGGACAGGGAGGCCTGGCGTGCTGCGATTCATGGGGTCGCAAAGAGTCGGACACGACTGAGCAACTGAACTGAACGGAACGGATGTAAAATAATAAAATACTAAGACTTACATGAAGACTAAAACTATACATCACACAATATGATACCGTATCTTAATGTACTTATATTTTATTTAACAAGAAAAAAATCCAGAAATTTTGTTGATTGAAAGCACACGTCTCGAATATATACATCTAAATACTAATGATGGTTATCTCTAGGCTCTGAAATTTGAGTGATTGTTGTTATTTTGCATTATTTTTCTACCCTGAATAACTACTAACTTCATAATAAGACAGCAATAAATACGAACTTCTTTAGATCATACTGCAAGAAGAAAATAAATACTCATATATTAAGTGCCCTATCTGGAGTAGTTTCTGTAAGTACACAGCCACTTCAGTCATTGCCACTGTCATCTTCATTATTAGCTCTCAACTTCTCTCTCTATATATATATATATAAAATATATATTATATATAGCAAATAAAATAAATTATAAATTCAAATATAGATGATATACATTTATTTCTATTTATTATTCATATTTTATATTATATATAGTATTCTATTTATTATAACTATATATAAAATACAACATTGTGATAACTGACAATTATGGACTACAGAATTAGAAAATCATATTGTATCAATATGAAATTTTCCAATTTTCTTAACCACTAAATTTCCTTGGTTTTATAAGAGAAAATGTCTGCCCCAGGAAATAGACATTGAAGTATTTAGGTATATATATTACATCTCCAACTTATTCTCAAGTGGTTCAGAAAAAGAATTCATATATAGAGAAAGAATTATAAAGGGATCAGAACAAAATAGAAACAAGCAAAATATAAACAAACGGTCAGCTCAGTTCAGTTGCTCAGTCATGTCTGACTCTGCAGACCCCACAGACTGCAGCACGTCAGGCCTCCCTGGTCATCACCAATTCCCAGAGTTTACTCAAACTCATATTAGTCGAGTCAGTGATGCCATCCAACCATCTCATCCTCTGTCGTCCCCTTCTCCTCCTGCCTTCAATCTTTCCCAGCATCAGAGTCTTTTCCAATGAGTCAGTTCTTCCCATCAGGTGGCCAAAGTATGGGAGCTTCAGCTTCAGCATCAATCCTTCCAATGAATATTCAGGACTGATTTCCTTTAGGATAGACTGGTTGGATCTTCTTGCAGTCCAAGGGACTCTCAAGAGTCTTCTCCAACACCACAGTTCAAAAGCATCAATTCTTTCCATCAAAACAAATGGTGAATCTAGCTAAAAGTTAATCTGGTTTTCAACATTTCTGTAAGTTTAAAATTATATACAAGCAAAAATTTATAATAACAATAAACAAATACATGGCTGACAGCTTCTAACAACAAAAACAAAAATTCTCCCGAGCAACAGGGTCAACTTGAAAATTAAAAACATGATCATAATTTCTGAAGTACTATAAAAACTGAAAACACCACCTATTAAAAGTAAGAGTGTGGATAAACCAAGGCAGAGGGAACGGTATAGATCTATGTGATTTTATTTTAGAAATAAGAAATAAATGAACTAAGCACTTGATTTAAAATCTTATGAAGAATGTCAACGTAAGAGGAAATATAAAAAAATGACAGTTATAAACTAAAAAATAGAAAATTGGTAGAAGTAAATTTAAATGTTCATTCTCTGAAAAGAGTATAAGATATATTAAAACCCTTGTAAATATAATAAATAAAAGGTATTAGTCAATAAAATTAAAAGACTGGTGATTTAAAAACTGATACAATGGATTTAAAAATATAAATCATTGAAGTCACAACTTAGGATAATCAATTTGAATTGTTTAGCTAAATGGACAATACAAATACAAAATAAAAAGTTAGCAATACAAAAAACATGAAAATACTGATGGAGAAGGAAATTGAGAAAGTTGTTAAGAATTATGTCATTCACCAAAAGAAGTATGGCCTAAACAAATATTCTGAATAATATTTCTATGAGTCAACAAACAGATTTTCCAAATCACAGAGAAACAAGACCTGATACTTAGTTCATTCTAAGAGATAAGTATCATCCTCATCCACGGATTTGTGAAAAATATCACACAAGCACACTCACACATAAATCAGGCTTAGGATTGTAAATATGCACAGTATCAATTCCAATACAACTAGTTTGAAAAAATTAGGAGCAGACTCAGGAGGATAGCAGGCACATAGCAGATTTTTTAAAAATAGTTGTTGAATAAGTGAATAAATGAATGCATGGGAACACACTGAATGAAGAAATTAATGTAGTCATTTAGCATTACCTCAGTAATATCAATAACCTCAGATACGCAGATGATACTACCCTTAAGGCAGAAAGCAAAGAGGAACTAAAGAGCCTCTTGATGAAAATGAAAGAGGAAAGTGAAAAAGCAGGCTTAAAACTCAACATACAAAAAACTAAGATCGTGGCATTCAGTCCCATCACTTCATAACCAATAGATGGAGAAACAATGGAAACCGTGACAGACTTTATTTTCTAGGGCCCAAAATCACTGCAGGTGGTGACTGCAGCCATGAAATTAAAAGATGATTTCTCCTTGGAAGAAAAGCTGCAATGAACCTAAACAGCATATGAAAAAGCAGAGACATTACTTTGTCGACAAAGGTCTGTCTAGTCAAAGCTATGGTTTTTCCAGTAGTCATGTATGGATGTGAGAGTTGAACCATAAAGAAAGCTGAGCACCAAAGAATTGATACTTTAGAACTGTGGTGTTGGAGAAGACCTCTGAGAGTCCCTTGGGCTCTTGAGCCAGTCCATCCTAAAGCAAATCAATCCTGAATATTTATTGGAAGGACTGACGCTGAAGCTAAAGCTCCAATACTTTGGCTACCTGATGCAAAGAACTGACTCATTGGAAAAGACCCTGATGCTGGGAAAGATTAGAGATGGGAGGAGAAGGGGACGACAGAGGATGAGATGGTTGGATGGCATCACTGATTCAATGGACATGGGTTTGAGCAAGCTCTGGGAGTTGGTGATGGACAGGGAGTGCTGCAGTCTATGGGGTCACAAAGAGTCAGACTCAACTGATCGACTGAACTGAACTGATTTACCATTATAAATTAGGTCTAATAAGGGCATGCAGTGTCAGACTTTATTTTTGGGGGCTCCAAAATCACTGCAGATGGTGACTGCAGCCATGAAATTAAAAGACGCTTACTCCTTGAAGGAAAATTATGACCAACCTAGGTAGTATATTCAAAAGCAGAGACATTATTTTGCCAACAAAGGTCCATCTAGTCAAGGCTATGGTCTTTCCAGTGGTCATGTATGGATGTGAGAATTGGACTGTGAAGAAAGCTGAGGGCCGAAGAATTGATGCTTTTGAACTGTGGTGTTGGAGAAGACTCTTGAGAGTCCCTTGGACTGCAAGGAGATCCAACCAGTCCATTCTGAAGAAGATCAGCCCTGGGATTTCTTTGGAAGGAATGATGCTAAAGCTGAAACTCCAGTACTTTGGCCACCTCATGCAAAGAGTTGACTCGTTGGAAGAGACTCTGATGCTGGGAGGGATTGGGGGCAGGAGGAGAAGGGGACGACAGAGGATGAGATGGCTGGATGGCATCACCGACTCGATGGACGTGAGTCTGAGTGAACTCCAGGAGTTGGTGATGGACAGGTAGGCCTGGTGTGTTGCAATTCATGGGGTCGCAAAGAGTCGGACACGACTGAGTGACTGAACTGAACTGACTGAATAAGGGCATGCAAGGCAGGAATGTCTTGTGCATATCACTTATCTGCTTTTACTGAACATCACATCAGGCCCAATGAGCATAGGCAGAAAAATCATTTTTAGCTGAATTTAGAGACTGTAGCTGTAGCAAGAACCCTTGCTGACCAATAAGTAAATTCTAGGAATGCAAAAATTGTGACAAATCACAGAATACCTTTGTATTGTTTTAAGTTACAGGCACTAGGAAAGCATCCTGTGAGAAGGGCATTCTTATCACTCCCTTTCCTCCTAAAATAGGAGATAAAAATCCCCATGTGGAAGATGGCTTCCCAGTAACAGGAGAAAAGAAACATTTTTCAATGGGGAATCAAAACCAAGAGAATCCTGTACTAACAGACCCTGTTAAAATAATTTTTATCTGCCTTTAGCCTCTCTATATGATTTACTTTTCCACAATTGCCTCTCTTTGTTCAAGCCAGTATAAAAGCTTGTAAGTTTCAGAATTTCTTTGGGTCTTATAAGGGCTCCCATTGTCACATAATACTTGGATAAATTTGTATACTTTTCTCTTATTAGTCTATCTTCAGTTCAGTTCAGTTGCTCAGTCATGTACGACTCTTTGAGACCCCATGAACCACAGCATGCCATGCCTTCCTGTCTATCACCAACTCCCGGAGTCCACCCAAACCCATGTCCATTGTGTCATGATGCCATCCAACCATCTCATCCTCTGTCATCCTCTTCTCCTCCTGCCTTCAATCTTTCCCAGCATCAGGGTCTTTTCAAATGAATCAGCTGTTCGCATCAGGTGGCCAAAGGATTGGAGTTTCAGCTTCAACATCAGTCCCTCCAACAAACACCCAAGACTGATCTCCTTTAGGATGGACTGCTTGGATCTCCTTGCAGTCCAAGGGACTCTCAAGAGTCTTCTCCAACACCACAGTTCAAAAGCATCAATTCTTTGGCGCTCAGCTTTTTTTATAGTCCAACTCTCACATACATATATGACCACTGGAAAAACCATAGCCTTGACTAGACGGACCTTTGTTGACAAAGTAATGTCTCTGCTTTTCAATATGCTGTCTAGGCTGATCATAAGTGTCCTTCCAAGGAGTAAGTGTCTTTTAATTTCATGGCTGCAATCACCATCTGTAGTGATTTTGGAGCCCAGAAAAATAAAGTCAGCCACTGTTTCCACTGTTTCCCCATCTATTTGCCATGAAGTGATGGGGTTGGATGCTATGATCTTAGTTTTCTGAATGTTGAGCTTTAAGCCAACTTTTTCACTCTCCTCTTTCACTTTCATCAAGAGGCTCTTTAGTTCTTCTTCACTTTCTGCCATAAGGGTGGTGTCATCTGCATATCTGAGGTTATTGATATTTCTCCCACCAATCTTGATCTTATATCAGTTTAATTATTAGGCCTTGCCAAAATACCCTAAGAGTATAAAGGTAAGAATTTACCTCTTCTACAGAATGTTCCTGAAGGAAAACCCTGATGAATCTGATTACATGAAAATTTTACTCATGTAAAAATTCAACTCATGTTGAAAATTCTATTCAACAAAAGGCATCATAAGCAATATGAAAAGATAATGCAAATGGGGAGAAGATATTTTTCTTACTGAAAAACACTAATGAACTAATAGAAAGATGGATAAAAGATATGAACAAGCAATGTATAGCAGAGGAAATTTGAATGACCAACGGCACATATAAAACTATGCTCAACCTTAGCAGTAATCAGAAAGATGAAAATTAAAACAATGAGATACCATTTTATATCCATCAAACTGGTAGAGATTAAATAATCCAGTACTATCAAGTACTGGTGATGATGTGGAAAACTGGGAGAAATATTCAATTTTGTTCATGATGTATTCATTGGAACAACCATTTTGGAGAATAAATGGTCAACATCTAGCAACACTGAAGACACACATGTCTCACAAGACCTCAATTTCACTCTTCTAAGAGTAAACCCTGGAAGTTCACTTGTAGAAGATGAAAGCCCATTGCAACATTGCTTGTAACAGCAAAAAATAAGCGCAAATTAAACCACACAAATATCCATCAACAGAATGAACAAATTGTGATATACATTGAGACTATTTACACCAATTTTATCAGTAGAGGTAAATCCCAAAAATAAAATGAAAAAACAAATTATAGATAGTATAATAATTTCTAAACATATAAAATAATGTTATATATTTATAACCATATACTTATGCTGCAAACATATACAAATAAAGATGAGAATTATAGGTACCAATTCAGGATGGAGTTGCCTTTCAGGAGAAAATGAAATTAGGTTAGGGTAGAGAGGTAATGGCACCCCACTCCAGTACTCTTGCCTGGAAAATCCCATGGACGGAGGAGCCTGGTAAGCTGTAGTCCATGGGGTCGCTAAGAGTCGGACATGACTGAGCAACTTCACTTTCACTTTTCACTTTCATGAATTGGAGAAGGAAATGGCAACCCACTCCAGTGTTCTTGCCTGGAGAATCCCAGGGACGGGCGAGCCTGGTGAGCTGCCGTCTGTGGGGTCGCACAGAGTCGGACACGACTGAAGCGACTTAGCAGTAGCAGTAGCAGTAGAGAGGTATACATGTATTCTATTTTTTAATAAAAATAAGAAGCATACACAGCAAAATATTAGGATTTTCAAGGTGCTACTCACAAACATTCAGTATTTGTCTAAAGTGGCCATCTCTGGATGGTGAAATTATGGATCCTTTTCACCATGTTTTTATTTTTGCTCTTACTGTCCTTATTTTTCAATAATCAACATTTATTGGTTTTTAGAACAGAAAAAGTAATTAAAAGTAAAACATTCACCAAAATAAGCTTTGGTTGATTGAAGATTTAAATATAAAATCTAATTATAGAACTTGCAGAAAATTGAAAAAAAAAAATGTTTATCACCTCTCTTTGGAGAAGGAAATGGCAACCCACTTCAGTATTCTTGCCTGGGAAATCCCATGGATGGAGGAGCCTGGTGGGCTAAGGTCCACGGGGTCGCAAAGATTTGGACACGACTAAGCAGCTAACACACCCACCGCCTCTCTGGGGGAATTTTAACTTTCTCAGCTTTGAGGCTATTTAAATAATTGCACTATAAGAATTAGCATTACTGAAGATTTTTTTAAATGGAAAATATTTTTATCAAACATTACAAAGAATTAAGATCTATCAAAGCCAGCTGATTCAAATTTGTAAGATAAATGTCAAGATTCCAAAAGGCAAATAGGTAAAAGACAGGGCCATTCTCATAAGGGAAATACAAGTAGTAGACAAACAGTGGGAATGTGTTAGAGCTCACTAGAAATCAAAGAAATGTAAATGAAAGCATTCTGAAGATTACAATTTACATATTCTAAAAGAACAACAACAAAAAATGTTGAATGCTAATATACAATGATGGTGAAGTTGTCCAGAAATCAATTCATATAGTCATTTACAGACTCTTGTTCCCACTCTTTAGCAAGAAATGTTACCACTAAGAACTTGTTCTTAAGAAATAATTCTGCAAAAGCAGAAAGATCCCTCCTCACTGTCCTGACTTCTAAATGCTGAAATTCCCAGACCTTATCCCCTTGACATCTTCTCTTTTCCATCCACATGCATTGCTCAGAGGATCTCACCTGTATACCCAACCTCTCTCCTCATGGGTCTCCAGGGAGAAAGCAGACCCAAGCAGTAATTTTCCTGGGGAATGGGTTGGGGGGCGGGGTAGATAAAGGCAGTTCAGGGTCTCAGAACTCAGTTAAGGAAGGGGCAGTGAAGACAGGAGGGGCCAGCAAAGAGAGTCAGAGAGACAACTAACGCAAGCTTCATTGCAATATTAATTCCTTACCTCATGCGAAGAGTTGACTCATTGGAAAAGATCCTGATGCTGGGAGGGATTGGGGGCAGGAGGCGAAGGGGATGACAGAAGGTGAGATGGCTAGATGGCGTCACCAACTTGATGGACATGAGTCTGAGTAGACTCTGGGAGTTGGTGATGGACAGGGAGGCCTAGCGTGCTGAGATTCTTGGGGTCGCAAAGAGTCGGACATGACTGAGTGACTGAACTGAACTGAACTGAACCATGTTAATAACTGGAGGAGGGCATGGTAACCCACTCCGGTATTCTTGCCTGGGAAATCCCATGGACAGAGGAGCCTGGTTGGCTACAGTCCATAGGGCCACAAAGAGTCAGTCACAACTGAAGCGATTTAGCATGCACGCACCTGGTTAATAACTAAGTGTGTCAGGCTTTATTCACCAAGGAGTAGGGGTGAGGTCCCCAGTACTTCCCGCATTGCAGTAGCCCTCAGTTCTCCTGCAGTCCACTAGATCTCAGCTGCCCTTGACCCCCACCTCCTAAGTCTGCAGGAATTATTTTTACAAGGTAGCCCATTCATGTTTTGCCTTCCTCTCTGAAGCCCATGTTGGGGAGCAAAATTTGCCATTCCAAAACATCTCTTTGGCAGGCAGATTATTTTGAGCTCAAAACAATCAAAGCCCAAAAGACTCAGGAAGAAATTGTGACCTTATCCCTAACTACCTAAAAGAATTTAGATAGGTGCCCTGTTTCCAGAATAGAGCTAACACCAGAGACCTCTGCAAAGAATATGGGTTAGCACTAGTGGGAAAGCTCAGCAGGAACTAGAGATCAGAGTCCATTCTGTGCCCATTGTCTCTATGGTCCAGTAAATGACTGTTTAACAAATGTTGCTTTTTTAACCTTCACGTGAATTGCATTCCTCTGCTTTGAAGCCCCAAACCACTATCCCAACATCCTAATATGTCTTTAGCTGAAGATGGTATTTAAGGTAAGAGCTTTGGCCATTTTGGCAAGTTACTCAGTTTTCCTGGATCTCTCCAGTGTTATTAAACTTTTGTTTCATTTTTCTCCTATTAATCTGCTTCATGTCATTTTAATTCTTAGACCAGCCAGAAGAACCTAGAAGGGTAGAGGAAAAGTTCTTCCTCTTCAATACTCATAAACCACTTAGAGTGGGCATTTCAGCATTCCCTCTTTGCCTTCTAAGAGAGTCCTGACCTGCTAGGAACCAGACCTTTCCCTCTGCTGGTGGCTGCTAGCTGCCCTGTGGTAACCATAAGTATCCTGCTCTGAGGTCAGGAAGCAGAACCGCTTGGACCCCCAAGTCTGCTAAAATTTCTATGTTCCACAAACACACTCACCTTCTCAACATCCCAGCCTGGGGTCTCTACTTCATGTGGGTTCTTTTATTGCTTAAGAATGTTTAGATATTTACCATCCTTCATTTTCACGACCTTGTGAGGTTGGAATCACAGCTTTCATTATTCTCATTGTAGTAAAGTCATAACTTACCCAAGGCAGAACTGGACTCAAACCCAGATCTTCTACCCTCAAATCCACATCCCTCTCTGTGGCATATAACCAAAAGTGGGTACTGCTACACATAATGACAGGCTTTCCACTTTCTTCCTGTTTATACATCGCCTGTAAAAAAATGGACAAGGGAAGTTACTTTTCTATCAAGAGCTAAAACAAGCAGTTTTGCTCTATCAGAGATGATATGATAGCAAAAAAAATAAAAGAATCCCTAGAGACAAGAAGCCCTGTGTAAATCTGACTGTGTTCTCCTAGCCCCGAGATTCCAATTACACACCGGCTGACCTCGGAGATCTAATCTTCACTGTTTCCTAAGGCATCGATATGATGGTTCACTCTCCCAAAATCCCCGCCCTCCACTCAGCCTGACAGTCAGATTAAATGATAGAGGAGTGGAATTGTAGACTGAAAAATGGCTCTCTTGGGGATATCACTCCAGTAGCCATGCATTCAAAGGAAGCTTAGACCCAGAAGTATTTTCCTTCTCCTTTCCTTGAAATTAACCTAGAGGTAAAATCCTAACCCAACCTGGTTCACTCATATCAAGCGCTTACTGGAGAGTCTTGTTTTCTGCAAATCTCAAGCTGCTAAGGAAAGGGGGGGACGCCTGTGGGCCTCACCTGAATAAACTGGCAGTTTCTCAGGGCATGAGAGCTGAAATTGGGGCTGATGGCATTGGAACTTTCCTGTTGGGCCCATAATTGTTCTCCTGCCAGGTGTCATTCAAGCCAGTGGAAGGAGATTGACTTTGGTTCAGAAGCTAAGAAAGGCAGAGGAGTAAGAGCTCCTGCTGCAGAGTCCGTGCTGTCCCAGACAAGCCTGAGCGGGGGCTGCTTTCTAGGAATCTCCTCAGCAATGGCGGGGCAAGGAGCTCACGAGAGCAAGGATCTCGCGAGGCTGGCCCAGGGTGTGCAGCGCACCTCCCCAGGTGCAGCATCTCTGCACACGGCCTACCACTGCCACCATCTTGAATTGCAGTGCTGTGTGCAGCACCTCTGCACGCACCCCAGAGCTGAGGTGTCAGGCACTACAGCCATTTCACACTAAGGATTCTGGTCTGAAGGGCTGGGTTCCAGGCCTCTGCACATGACCCCCTTTGAGCAAGTAAAGCTAGACTAAGCACAGAGGAAAAGAAAAAAAAAAAAAAGAAAGAGTAGACTTTGTTACCCAGATTCTGTTTTTATTTCTCGGGACTTGTTAATGGCTTTGCTGGTGACAATGGGGTCAAATCCACATAGGTATTCTGACCCAGAGACATCCAGGGCTTTGAAAAGAGTCCCTCCTCTACCCAACCCAAGGGAAAAAATAAACTTCCCAAAGGCAGGTTTGCACCACCTGTTCTGGGCAGAGCTGTGTGGTCGATTTTCTCCTTTGCCTGCGACATGCTATGCTCTCTGGCCCTCAGAAATGACCCCTGGGGTCTGAAGAGTCAGACAGGGAGAGACTCAACCACAGAGCTCCGAGTCCTGACTCCCACGAGTCAACCTCCAGGGGGTGGGTCCTGTCCTCGGCACCCCTGCAAGGACCCCTCTGGGGGCCTTTCCCACTCTAGAACCTGCTTTCTCTGGCCATTAACCTGAGAAAAGGAGCCAAATGAAAAGGAGTTTTTCAATTTAAATTCAGGGTTAGCTGTTCTAAGACTGATTGTGGAAATCACTCAGGAAACACTTTTTTGGAGAATGCTTTTTGTTTTTTGTTTTTTTAAAGGCATACATAACAACTTATGTAGTTAATTTTCAAAATCGAGACCAAGAAGCATAAACCCTATCTATACAGTTTTTCAAAACCACTATAAATAGTTTTCCTATTCTTTATCATAGTTAAATGGGCAGAAAAAGAGAAAAGGAAAGAACATATAAGTGTAGGAGAAATAAAAAGCATGATGAAAGACTGTAATAATAAGGATGGTGGGAACTGTGCTAAGCACTGTTCACAGACTATTTCCATTTATTCATCCCCAATACTGTCCCTATTTTAGAGTAGGGAAACTGAGGCACAAAGATTTTAAATAATTTGCTTGCTACTGAGACTAAAAAAGTAGAGATGCCAGCAAGGAAATCCAGTTCTCTATTATAACAAAATATGCTCAGTCATGTCTGACTCTTTGCAACTCCATGGACTGTAGCCTGCCAGGCTCCTCTGTGCATGGGATTCTCCAGGCAAGGATACTGGAGTTGGTCGCCATTTCCTTCTCCAAGGGATCTTCCCCACCCAGGGATCAAACCTAGGTCTCCTTCATTGCAGGCAGATTCTTTACTGTCTGAGACACCAGAGAAAAGTGAAAGTGAAAGTGAAGTCGCTCAGTCGTGTCCGACTCTTTGCGACCCCATGGACTGTAGCCTACCAGGCTCCTCTGTCCATGGGATTTCCAGACAATAGTACTGGAGTAGATTGCCATTTCCTTCTCCAGGGGATCTTCCTGGCTCAGGGATCGAACCCGGGTCTCCCACATTGTAGACAGGCGCTTTACCGTCTGAGCCACCAGGGAAGTCCAGAAAAGATAAAAGAGCTACCAGGGAAGTCCAGAAAAGATACTCAAAAGATAAATATCAAAAGAGATAAGAGATAGCCTTTCCTCCAGAAGGAGTACTAACCTATTATCTTAAAATTCTGCAGCTAAATATTTCTTCTATCATTTCTTAACATAGGAATTGTAAGAGAAAACTGTGCTTCAGTAGAAAACTATGCATTGTCCACACCCAGCGCAACCTTCCTATGTTATCTGATTCTAGCATCCATTGCCCTTGAGGCATTCTGCAACTGTGTACATTGTAGGAAACTAAGTGAAAGGGAAGTCGCTCAGGCGTGTCCGACTCTTTGTGACCCCATGGACTGCAGCCCACCAGGCTCCTCCGTCCGTGGGATTTTCCAGGCAAGAGAACTGGAGTGGGGTGCCATTACTAACAGAAGTACAAAACGCTGTCCTGTAGAAGTTTAACTGACTTTGGAAGCTAGCTGCATTTCTATTTGCCCACATAAATTTTAAGATATAAAGGCTCTGATGCTGGGAGGGATTGGGGGCGGGAGGAAAAGGGGAAGACAGAGGATGAGATGGCTGGATGGCATCACCAACTCGATGGACATGGGTTTGGATGAACTCCGGGAGTTGGTGATGGACAGGGAAGCCTGGCGTGCTGCGATTCATGGGGTCGCCAAGAGTCGGACACGACTGAGTGACTGAACTGAACTGAACTGAGCTTTTCCTTTGAACTAGTTATAACACCCTTACCAGCTTCCTCATTAATAAGTTGAATAAAATACTTATCATATGTTCAATTTTATATCTGAAAGTCATGCTTTTACCTTTTAAAAAAATTTTGTCGTAACAGAATTATCAAAGCATGTCAAAGCACCTCATCGTTTCGTACTGGAGGACCCTTAGGCGTGACCTGGCCCAGATGGTTTCAAAAATAACTGGATGACCATTGATGATGTGTAAATTAGGTCTTTTGTAGCATAGTCTCACCCTAACAATTGCCTGTCAAACACTTTGTTCTGTGCTTGCCAAAGTTTATGAGTAAAGGTTCCAGTCCCTTCATCTTGGCTGGTCTTTCTCTACTGCCAATTGGGGAAAATTAATCTCTGTGTAAATTATATAAGTCCACCATAATGTCTCCATTATTTCTATCTTCTGCTATGTTTCATGGACTGTTTCAGGCTACCTCCACTTAGAAAGGGCTTGAAAACATTTGTTTTTAAAATAATGATAATAAACTATCTCCACCCCCTCCCCAAAAAGACATAAATAAATCTGTCTTTATCTGAAGTGCAAGAGCACAACACAATCCCATTTTTTAAGTCTTAGATTCATACAGAGCTGATAGCCAATTCCTACTACTCTTGGCAAAACTACTTTTTGTTGTGTGTATTTTGAAGTTAAACAAACACAATTCAGTTTTCATCCCACAACTTACTAGAGTGTGGATATGGGTGACTGAGTAACCTCCCTAAGTCTCAGTTTTCCTCTCTGTATAAAGGGCATAATCATACATGCATCATCATAGGGTTATTTTGAGGTTTCAGTGAAATCACATAGAGACTCTGGCATGCGGAACCAGGCCCCTGAACTATTAACCCCTGACTTCTAGACCTACCAAGGAATTGATTACTAACCTTGACAGTAAGACACCATGTGGAAAAATGATGAGTCATTGGCAGCCCTTGAATCAGAACACTGTTCCTGACTTCTTGCAGCCAAGAACTTCATTTGCTAAGCTCAGAAAACTTCTGTGAAATGGTTGTGTGACATGGGGCAAGTACGAGCTGCTGTAGAGAGGCTTGGGCCATTTGGACCTAAGAGATACCCCAGGGGCAGGGCACAACTTTTGAAAGAATGACATAGCCCAAGGACACAACATTAATTGATTAGAATCAAATGGGGCCCAGGATGGCAGACAAGACTATCCCTTGATCCTCAAGCAGCAAGTGAAATGACACACCCAGAGGCGCCATGACAGTTCCAAGGCACTGTTAAAAGACCAAGGACTGGGCAGCAGCCCAAATCCTGGAAATCTCCACCCCCTCCCCAAAATAGTTGGAATAATCCTCCCACTCATTAGCATATGAAATTACCCAGCTTATAAAAACTAACCACGCCATATTTCACGACTGTATTCACCCTCTGTGATGGCCCACACTCTGTCTGTGGAGTGTGCTTCTCTCTGAATCTGAATAAATCCTTTCTTACCTATCACTTTGTCTCTCACTGAATTCTTTCTGTGATGAGGCATCAAGAACCTGAGCTTCATTAAGTCCTGAAACCAAATACCATAGGTTTTGGCTGGGTTTGTGTCCCAGCCACATGGGTTCGAGTCCCAAGTGGGGTTTTGGCTGGTCTGAGTCCCAGCCACGTGGGTTCAAGTCCCTATCTAAGATAAATGGTTTCACTGGGACCCCGGGGAAAGGGAGCTGCTGTGCTGATGGCCCAACTTCCCAACTTATGCCCTTAGTTTACAGCAATCGGCCAATTCAGTTCATAGCTCGCAGTTGGTCTCCCTTAGGAGCCCAGTGTGACACCCTTCACCAAGCCCAATCAACACCCGAAGCAGCTGCAGGACGCAGGCACAGAGTTCATTCTACGCTCACCCTCTTTCCCACGGGGAGAAAACCCTTGTCAAACTTGAAGGAGCCAGCAGTGGTCCGTGTCTACCTAGTTGCTCAAAACCAACTTAAATCTTTACTTCCTTTTGCTTCCAAGCACAATGCAAACAGAGGAAAGGGGGGTTTTCCATTCTACTGGAACTACCAAAATCATAAAGTGCACTCTTGGTTCCAGAATATCCAGTCACAAAGAAAGACAGCTTTGGTTTCATTTGTTGTTGTGCTTCTTTCTTTAATTGTTCCATAAACCAGTAACTGTAATTCTGATAGAGAGAGTAAGTGGGTCAGCCCAGAGTGGGAAACATAAAAGTAAGTGTAAAAGGAGATCTCAGTTCTTTGTTCCCAGCTCTTCAGTTCAGGTTCTGGAATGAGAGAGGATCAGAGTTTATAGGGACCCAGAAGTCCTCAGACCCAATCTACATAGAGACGTGTGACCTCAGACAAGGACTCTCAGGGTCTCAGCTTCCTCACTTGTAAAATGGAGGAAGTACTTTTTGTCTCATTTGTTACAAATGAGAGCTGATTGTACCAAGCACATTCCATGTGATAACAATCCACCCTCACACTTTCATTTCACAACTGAGAAAACTGAGGTACAGAGGGGTTGCGTTATTTGCACAAGGTCACAGAGCTGGCCAGAGGCAGACCTCACGCAGAGGTGAATCTTCAAATGTTAATCAATGCAAACAGGATTGTCTTGAATGCATAAACACCTGCTTGAAATGCTTGAAATACTTCAAACAGTCTAAAACAGCATCTGCAATCTTGTGTTCATCTTTCATTTGTTTGCCTGCCTTAAAAAAAAAAAAATAGATAAGGAAAAGGTTAGATTCCAGTTCAACCTCTTCAAACAAGGACATGTTCCAAGCCAATTCAAAGAACCGCCCCTACTTGCTTTGGTCATATTTCCGATGCCAAAACCTTGGCCTCTGTGTTGCTGAATTGAATCTCAGAGACAGGGTTTTGGGTGAAGTAGGAAAGAATAGCTTTATTGTTTTGCCTGGCAAATGTGGACACAGAGGGCTCCTGCACTCAAAAACTGTGTGTCCCCAACCCTGGAGGTTTTGGTGAGGAGTTTTATAGCCACAGTTCAAGGATGATTCTGTTGATAAGATTAGAATGTGGGTAAAGCCTGCACTCCTTTAAACTGCTCTCAGATAATCTCTTGATGAGCTGCTCTGGTTCCTTTAATCTGACTTCCCTGATGATCTTCTCTGAAGAAGAATGCTAAATCTTCCACTGGAGGTTTTAATTCTATAAAGAGCTTAAAGCTACTGTTGTATGTATCCACTGAGGTGCAACCAGGACCCTACTCCAAGGCTGCACTATTGTTTCCTGGCTGCTCCCTCTCTTGTCTTTGCATCCCCTCCCTTTGCTGCTGCTGCTGCTGCCAAGTCACTTCAGTCGTGTCCGACTCTGTGCGACCCCATAGACGGCAGCCCACCAGGCTCCCTCTCCCTGGGATTCTCCAGGCAAGAACACTGGAGTGGGTTGCCATTTCCTTCTCCAATGCATGAAAGTGAAAAGTGAAAGTGAAGACACTCAGTCGTGTCCGACTCTTAGTGACCCCATGGACTGCAGCCTACCAGGCTCCTCCGCCAATGGGATTTTCCAGGCAAGAGTCCCTTCCTTTATTACTGTTCAAATCTGCCTTTCAGAACTCAGGGAAGGTCATGGAGGCTGAAGTCTGTTTCCTACAAATAAGGAATGGGGGACGCAGAAAGTCTTCCATGCCCAGAAGCCCCACAGGGTCCTGCTCAGTTTCGATCCCTAATGGTACAAAAATGTCCATACAGATCAAGCTGGATCAATAAAAGCTTGAGCAGGTGTAACAGAGGTGGTCATTTTCCAATGACATGATCCTACAGATTTCATAAATTTAATCTTGGAAGTGGAATAATGCTGAAGAAAGAAAGTTCAGTGTGGGGCTAAGAAAGTCCAGGGATTAAGGGCTTGTGGTTGAGAAAAGTGATCCTGGATTCGGGTGGTCTTGATTTCCCTGCTGTCAGCCTTTCACTGATAAAGTATGGTTTTGTCCTAGTTCTTAACCTCTTAAATCTCAACTATGAAGTGAGGGAAATAATAGCACCAATCCAAAACTTACTGTTTTGATTATTTTTCCCTCTAATTCTACAAAGAGACTACCATTCTCAGGTATCCCAGTGTCTGATGATAAAAGCAAGAAAATCTGATTCAGAATAGAAAACCCTGCTTCTCTCATTAGAGATTTTTACCTGATACCATGGTTTCTCCCTCCTCTAGCTCTCTTTATCTATGTAAAATATTTTTCCTTCTGAATAACTTTCTTATCACCATTACACTAAAAGGAAAGTTACATTCAGGTCATTAATACCCATCCTCTTGAAATCTCCATTTCTTCAAGAAGCTCTTCAAATTAAAAGAAAGCAAATACTGAGCAACTTTTAGGGATCTAACTGTAAGATCATTATTATTTTAGACTGAGGCTTGCAAAACAAAGTAAGCGCTGGGCTCTACCACTATGCACAATGCTGATAACTCTCTGGAGGCTTCAGGCTCCATGGGATCTAGCCTGCTCCCCTTTTCAGCTCTTGGGAAGTGAAGGGTCTCCCATGGACTGCTGGGCTTTCTGGGGTGCTCTCCCAAGTATATGAATATTTATCTGCTTATAAATTATATAGCACTAATGTATTACATGAGCTTCCCTTGTGACTGAGTGATTAAGAATCTACCTGCCAATGCAGGAAACCCAGGCTCGATCCCTGGGTCAAGAAGATTCCCCTGGAGAAGGAGATGGCAATCCACTCCAGTATTCTTGTCTGGGAAATCCCATGGACAAAGAAGTCGAGGGCTACAGTCCATGGGGTCACAAAAAGTCGGACAGAACTTAGCAACTAAACAATAACAATATATTACATAGTGCTATATACAAATGATATAGTGTAAATATATAATAAGCATTATATTTACACAAACAAAATGTTCAAAGGTGATATGTTGGTCCATTTGACTGCTATAATAGAATACCATAGGCTGGGTGGTTTATAAAAAACAGAAATGTATTTCTCACAGCTTTGGAGGCTGGGAAGTCCAAGATCAAGGCACTAGCAGATGTGATGTCTGATGAGGGCCTCATAGATAGCCATATTTTCACACTGTAACCTCACACGGAGGAAGGCTCATGGGATCTGCCTGGCATGCCTTTCATGTGAGCGGTGATCCCATTCCTGAGGGCTCTGCCATCAAGACCATCACCTACCAAAGGTCCTGTATATCTACCATCACCCTGGGGCCAGGTTTCATGTACTAATTTGTGGGGGACAAAAGCATTCAGCCTATAATAAGTGATATGAGAAAAATTAGAAAGATCTATTACTTTCTTCTTCCTACCCAACAGATCTCTTAAGCACCACTCTGAGGCAATGGTTCTCAAACTTTGGGTGAGCAAGAACAATCTGAAGAACTTGTTTAAAATTAAGATGGTCCAGGCCCCAGCCCTGGATGTTCTTCTTTACTTTTTCATGGGAGGGGCCTGAAGTTTTTCCATTTCCTAAGCTCTCAGGCTAACTCTGATTCCAACCCTCAATCATATTTTGGAACCACTGATCCAGACCCTTCTGTTTTCCTCCCCTTTTAATTTTCTGCTAAAATTTTAATCCTGTGATCTTGCTGGTACCTACCTCCTGGACACCCTCATGACTGTTTAAAGAACACCCCATGTTCTTTATTAAAACAATAAAAATAACAATAGCTGCTATGTATTATTTCCTGCTTGGCAAAGACTGCCTAGGGTTTGAAAGTGAAAGTAAAGTCGCTCAGTCGTGTCCGACTCTTTGTGACCCCATGGACTGTAGCCTACCAGGCTCCTCTGTCCATGGGATTTCCCAGGCAAGAGTACTGGAGTGGATTGCATTTCCTTCTCCAGGGGATCTTCCCAACCCAGGGATCGAACCCAGGTCTCCCGCATTGTAGACAGACACTCTACCATCCAGGGAAGTCTAGCCACCAGGGAAGTCCTAGGGTTTACCTCTCCTTTAATCTGATCAAGTAAATATGCTTAGTCCCACTACACAGATGAAAAAATCGAAATCTTGGAATGCTAATGTCTTGCCCCAGGTTACCCAGTTAGTAAGCAATAGGCCAGGGACCTGAACCTAGATCTGTCTGATTCCAATGCCTTGACTGCTTCCCAAACAAGCCACTGTAATTTATTGAACCTCTACTATGAACTGAGGCTTCCCAGGTGGCTCAATAGTAAAAATCTGCCCGCCAAGGCAGGAGACAGTGGTTCAATCCCTGGGTCAAGAAGGTTCCCTGGAAAAGGAAATGGCAACCCACTCCAGTATTCTTGTCTGGGAAATCCCATGGAGAGAGGAGCCTGGCAGGTTACAGTCCCTGGGGTCACAAAGAGTCAGACACAGCTGAGCGGCTGAGCACACACACTACTATAAACTCAGCACTTGGCTGGGCACTTCACATATAAATCTCTAATACTCATGACATACCTGTGCTTGCAGAGGTGTGACTCTCAGTCCACAGATTCTGATGTAGAAGAAATAGCTTTGCTTTCTGTAACCCACCCGAATTGTAATTTCAAGCTCCTATTTTTCCAGCCCTCCTGGATTCTTTCTCACCCCAATCCCACCTACCACCAGTTCTAGGTCAGACACAATACCAAGGCCTGGAGTTGGGGTGAGCACCTGGTCCTATCCCATCAGTCCACACAGATGACCCCCATCCTCCCCATCTTCATGACCTGTTGTCACTGGTAGCTCACTGCTACTCCCAACCTATACCAGGCACAGGGGTATATTTTGCCCCCCAGCTGACAAACTCACACCATTTCCTCTTTGAGTTCTTACCACCTTCTGGAAGCAATGTACTGTCCCCTCTGCACCCTAGACAAATCTCCCTTTCCCCAATCTACTTACAAAGTCCAAGAGACTCTCTCTCTAGTGATAGGAAGGTAGGAATATTCTTTCTCCCTTCACATCCCTTTAAAACATTCTTAGCCTTTTGCTTGCCTTTGTTGCTTAGAATTCACTTAGGCTAGGTCCTAAGCTTTAGGACTAGACATGGAACAGACTGGTTCCAAATAGGAAAAGGAGTACGTCAAGGCTGTATATTGTCACCCGGCTTATTTAACTTATATGCAGAACACATCACGAGAAATGCTGGGCTGTATGAAGCACAAGCTGGAATCAAGATTGCCGGGAGAAATATCAATAACCTCAGATATGCAGATGACACCACCCTTATGGCAGAAAGTGAAGAAGAACTAAAGAGCCTCTTGATGAAAGTGAAAGAGGAGAGTGAAAAAGTTGGCTTAAAGTTCAACATTCAGGATACTAAGATCATGGCATCCGGTCCCATCACTTCATGGCAAATAGACGGGGAAACGGTGGAAACAGTGGCTGACTTTATTTTGGGGGGCTCCAAAATCACTTCAGATGGTGACTGCAGCCATGAAATTAAAAGACCCTTGCTCCTTGGAAGAAAAACTATGATAAACCTAGACAGCCTATTAAAAAGCAGAGACATTACTTTGTCAGCAAAGGTCCATCTAGTCAAAGCTATGGTTTTTCCAGTAGTCATGTATGTATGTGAGAATTGGACTATAAAGAAAGCTGAGCACCAAAGAATTGATGCTTTTGAACTGTGGTGTTGGAGAAGACTCTTGAAAGTCCCTTGGACTGCAAGGAGATCCAACCAGTCCATCCTAAAAGAGATCAGTCCTGGGTGTTCATTGGAAGGATTGATGTTGAAGCTGAAACTCCAACACTTTGGCCACTTGATGTGAAGAGCTGACTCATTGGAAAAGACCCTAATGCTGGGAAATATTGAGGGCGGGAGGAGAAGGGGACGACAGAGGATGAGATGATGGGATGGCATCACCAACTCAATGGACATGAGTTTGGCTAAACTCTGGGAGTTGGTGATGGACAGGGAGGCCTGGTGTGCTACGGTTCATGGGGTCACAAATAGTCAGACACAACTGAGCTACTGAACTGAACTGAAGCTTTAGGAAGACTAAGATTATAGACTTCTGTCTACTTTACTCTTCTTAGGTGAGAGGGAGGGTGTGAGGGAGAGTTTGGAAGAAATATATTATTGATATCTCAAAATATTATCTCTGGCTCATGTTCTCTTATTTTACAGACGAAGAGATGGAACTCAAGAAGGTTAAGTAACACTGTGCACAGCTAGTTGGTAGAAGACCCAGGATCTTGGAGGCACGTGGATTCACCAGTGTCTTGGTAAGTTAATCTGCAGAGTGAGGTCGGGAGTGGAGTTGGTTCCTAGCAGTACCCAGAAGACAAGAGATGAGGTGGGCCTAGGGGAGAGGAGCCAAGGAGATAGTCAGCTGTTCTAGGTTCCAGCTTTCTGGGAAATTAGTAAAGTGGAACCTTCAGATTCTGCTTAACAGTGCAGGTAGGACGGAGCCAGCCAAAAAGCCAGCACAGAAGCCTCTGCTCAGGAATCATGCATCCAACTAGAAGGTCTCCATGCCATAGACCTCCAGAAGGAAGTGCAGCCACCAGACAGCACAGTCTTAAGCTTTGCCCTGGGGTCAGTCTGTCCAAACTAATAGGACCAAATGAAAGTCCTGCTCAGTTTGTTTCATCCAGGCAGTGATCATCAAGTTAGCTAAATACCTACCCAACATTTCAACTTGGATGTCTAAGAGGCATCTCAGACTCCACCTAGCCAAAACTGAATTTTTTATCTTCTACCACCAACTCTGCTCCACTCACAGCCTTTCCCATCTCAGCTAATATCAACACCACTGTTCCACCAGCTCAGACCAAAACCCTTGAAGTCATCTTCAACTCTTCTTTCTCTTCACCCCAGTAGTCAGGAAATCCTGTTGCATCTACCTTCAAAACACATCTACCATCCGTCCATCACTCCCCAATTCCACTTTGACCATGCTGAACTAAGGCGCCATCACTCTCGCTGGATCACTGTAATAGCCTCCTAGCAGATCTCACCACTTGCATCCTAGTTTGCTAGTAATCTGTTCCTAGTCTTATAAACTAGAATGATCTTTTACAAATATTATACAAATTATATCACTCTTCTGCTCAGAGTGAGTCCCCATGTCTCACAGTATAAAAGCCAAAGTCCTTTTAATGATGTTTCCCTAGTCACCGGCCTCCTTGCTGTTCCTGGAACATTCCAGGCATGCTCCTACTTCAGGGCCCTTGCACTGGCTGCACTGGCTATTCTAACTACCTGACGCTCTCCTCCTCAACATGTCCACAGGGGCAACTCCCTCAAAATCTTGCTCAGAACTCAACTTTCCAACAAGGCTCACCCTAACCATTCTATTTAAAATCACTACCTTCCCCAGCCCCCTTAACTCAGCCATACTTTTCCTTCTCCTGTCACTCAGATCGTATTCTACCAATCTACATAAATCTCTTATGTATTATATCTATTGTCTCTTATCTGACTTCTCCCATCTCCAATGGTATATAAATACCACAAGGACTGGAATCTTGGTCTGTTTTGTTCACTTGTTTATCCCAAGTACTAGAACAGTGCCTGGCATTGATAGGTATTTTTTTTAAAGTTGAAAAAAGTGAATAAAGTTTACCAAGGAATATTACACGAGAATCACATGGTAGCATTTCCCCTGTCTGGTTTCACCAAGTGGCTTTACTTCCTAGTCCTCTACACTGTTAGAGCATCCATTAATACAAAGGAGGAAAGAGTGTGCTTACTCATTTTTCAAAGCAGCCCCCAGCAAAAGCATCCAGTTCTGCATCTTTGCTTCTTTACCAACTCCTTTTTACACTGACATTAGAGGTTTTCTGCCCCTTTCAGTTATAGAAATTTTGCCCATCACTCTTTAACCACAGGACCAGTAGTTTCGCTAAACTCAACAGAAAACAGACCCCATGGGGGCTCTCCTCATAGCAGAGTCCTTTCCTTTCTCTTTGAGTTTAGTCTGCATTTGAAATACCACTGCCTGTATCCCCTTTGCAGTGCTGTCAGAGAGAGACTTAGGCAACTCTGTGGAAGCCACCTATCCCTGACCTTTGACAGAATTTCCAAACATATTAACTTCAAACCGATGCATTTAGAACTGTGACCTTGGCCCTGGAAGGCAAGAATACATGACAAGATATTTTATTTTCAAAATGTACCAGGATAAAAAATACTTCTGTAAATCAACCTTATTCTCTTTTTTTGTATGAGGCAGATTTAGATTTGGGGGTTGGGTGTAGGAAGAAAAGAGTCTGAACACTAGAGAACATGTTTAAAAGGTTAATTATTAATGGACAGTCTTCCCTAACAAAGTATCAATAGGCAATCTGGTCTCTTTAGCTTCAGAAATTAGCAAGAGGACCTCGGACCCCAGGTGAAACAGAAATGGAAAATCCCCTGTGTGTCTCTATCTTCTTGTTTTACTGCATCTTGATCCAATCAAGTGCCCATGGACAAAGCCTGGGACCAGGTAAGAGCCTGCCTTTTCTCCAGAGATGGGCATGGACTTTCTTCTTTAAATGGACGTTGCAGTGAATCCAAGCCTTTTGACTATGTCAGATAGAGTTTGCTTCACAGTGTATTAGGTGATTCTATGATCGGCATCACAGGTCATAGGGACGTGTAGCTGTAGGTGTTTCCTAAAATTCTGAAATTTAAATTTTAGGAAACCGCTCTAGGTAGAAGTCTTCTCAAAGCGATGAAGTGTCTCTCATATCTGATTAAGAAATAGTCAGGCTAAGACTTCTTTGGTGGCAAATAATCTGAAAGAGTCTCAGATCTTCCTGAGAGTTAATTTGGTGTCTAATTTGCAGTTGAAGAGAACAGCTTGTAATGAAACCTTCTATCTTGCTGAGGTTGTCTAATTGCTGGCTTTCTCAGAAGAGAGGAATTTATAGAATCTTCTTTCCAGTCAGGTTGAACATGGAGCTATCATTGCACATTTTCTAAACCTCACTTTTTCTGCCAAAGTTTTACTCTGAGACTAAGCAGTCACACCTGTTTGTTCTGGAAATTCATAGGTTGATGGTCAAGGTGATCCAAATACTTGATTAGGCAGGTGGATCACAGGTTCCTGGCTAAAGAGTGCATTGGATCAATAAATGATGGATCTGAAGTGAACTGAACACTTTGGCCAAATGAGACAGGGCTTTGGGACTTTATTTTTGTGTTGGTTACTGGTTTTTCTTTCCTCTAAGACTCTGCTTGGAGAGAGCTCCAAACCCAAAGACATACCTGAAAACTCCAGAACATTTTTTTTCTCCTTTAAGAAAAAAAAGGCTATTCTTTGTATTTAATTATTATTTTGTATATTAGGTCAGTTAACAACTTATTAGCAGTAGTAATTATTACCATTCATTGAGCATTTTATATGTCAACTACCAGGTTAGTTATTTGGCATACATCGTCTCACTTACAAAACTGAGTCCAAAAATATTAATAATAACTTAGAGCCGTGCAGGCAGAATTGTTCATGATTTTTCCTCCCTGTGTTCACAAGGATATTGGTGAAGGGCCTTTCCTGCCCCTTGGCCCAGAATGTTTTTCTTATCAAAGCATAATATATATCTCAAAAAATACCTATATCATAAAGTGCTCAATGAATTTTCACAACCTAAGCCAGCATCCCAGAAGCCTCCCTTGCACACGCATCCCTGGAACCTTAACACAGATTATTTTGACTTTCTGGAGCTTTTTGGTCATGGTTGCATATAATATGTGCTCTTTTTGTTCCGGGCTTCTTTCACTCAACATTATGTTGGTGAGCCATCCGTGCAGTTGCATGTGGTATGACACATTCACTCGGGTCACTGTAGCATCCTGCTGTATGAATATACCGCCTTTGGTTTATTTGTTCTGCTTCTGATCGGACCAGATGTTTCAGTAGAGACTTGGGGGTTGGACGCCATTAGAGTCAAGGCTAAGGATGCAAGGCAGGACAGCCTCCCCCCGGGTTGCTGGGTATTAGCCACATTTCCCTCAGCAAAACCTGTGCTGGTCAGCTACTGCTTCCCCAGGGTCCCGGCGTGCCAAACGCTGAGGGAAGTTTCCATTAGCAGGAAGGTTCTTCAGAGAAAAGGATCAGAGACAGGAAGCCTTTTGTTTCCTTGAGAGCAGAACATCTTGGCAGAATTTTTTTCTGCAGGGAGTGAGTCAGATCTGTGTGCACTAGGCTGGTGTGACGTCTTTCTCTTCTTGGGGCACTGCAGGCAAGCAGGCACCCCACAACGGAGCCCTAGAAGGTTGAGTATCTATGCCTTGTAGGATAGTTTCCAAACTGCCCCCCAGGTGATGTTTTTGGCTGTCAGAACCACGGAGACAGTGCTATTGGCAAGTAGGGCTTAGAAGCCAGGGATGTTGCTAATCATGCTACAGTGGACAGGACAGCCCCCATGGCAATGAATTATTCAGGACCAAGTTTCGATATACCAGGAAGAACTCCCGTGGGATCCTTCCTCCTTAACCCCAGACCTCCCAGCTTACTTCTTCTTCTTCTTATTGATGGCATTGCTAATGGACCCACTAATGTCTTGTACACCCAGTGTATGCCAGACACTGCACAAATATTTCACCCCACCTTCCCCTTGTGGTGGAGTCAGACAGCAGAAAAACAACTTGCCGGAGATCCCACAAGAGGAGCAAGAGGTCCCTAGACTGGATCTGTCTGCTTAACGCTATAGGCTTCTGGCCACTGTGCTCTCACCTCATGGTTTAGCAGCCATAGATCCCTAGAAATCCATTCTGCTCAGTTCCTCTCCCAGGAGAGGAATATTGGGTAATTCCTGTCCACCAACACCAAGGGAAAGAAGATACAGTGAGCATCCCGAAGACCCTAGGACACAGAGCCTCCATTACCCTCATCCCCAGACCCCACTCCTGAGGCCAACACTGCTTAAATGGTAGCCAGTGCTCCTAGACCGTGGCAGCCTCCACCGCCCAGTGATATCCACCAGCACTGCCTCAGGAGCCTGGCCCCTCCCTGCAATTCCCACTGCAGCCTGCACATCCCATCCATCAGTCCCTCACTCATTTAACAAGTGTACATAGGCATCTGCCATATTGAAGACAGTGCTGTAGTACAGCAATTCTCAACTTCCCAAAAGGTCCCATTACACTCTCAACAATTAGTCACAATTCCAAAGAGATCTCTTTTATGTGAAACACAGCTATCAGTATTTACCATATTAGAGACTAAAATGGAGAATACTTTTTAATGTTTTGAATAACAACAAACTCATCCCATTTAGCATATGAAACACGATACTGTGAGGAATATCTGGTATTTGCCAAAGAACAACGAAAAATGAGTCAGAAGAGTGACACTGGGTCACAAAGAAATTTTGCTACTTTTTTCATGTTTGGCTTGATAGAAAAGGCTGGGCTTTTTTCATCTGTTTCTGTATTGAATTTGTTGTGAAATGTTACTTTGTCTGGACTACACAAAGAAAACTGGCCTCACGTATAGAGAAAGGGAGTTCAACCTTAGAGGTCCCGCCAAGGCCCTCACTCAGAACTGCTTTGTTTGTGCAGCAGACACTGTACAACGTGGACTGCACAGCCACCCCTGCTCCCCACAAGCTTGCTGACGAATCAGGTGGACCTTCCTGAGGAAGACAGGAGCTGCCTGCACTGCCAGAGGGCAATAAGGGGGCCATCATCCATAGAGAATGTGACAGTAATAAAAACTTCTTCTCATCATCATGATTCTAAATAATGCCGGTGGTAAAAATTAACACCCCCTCCAAAATAGTTCTTTTGGTCAGAGTTGTAAACAACTGCTATGGTTACTATTGGGTTTTCTTAATGTATACAAAAACTTCAAATGATCACAGTTCTATATCACTTCTCCTTGAATATATGTTCTCTGCTAATGTCAATTTAGAGACCTCCCGGTTACATAGTTGATCCCTGATGATCATTGACCACGACGTATGCTCATTACAACTAATTGTTCAGTAACCTCCCAACTTTGTCATCTTACGTCCCAAATTCCATGGTATTTATTGCTTGTTCTTGCCTTTAAATAGAAATGGTAGGTTTAAAATTAAAAATGATATCATACTAATTACAAAAACAAAGAAATAGAATCTGACTTCAATTCTGTTATCCTGTGTGACCACTTAGACTTTTGGGTTTAAAACGTAAAACAGGTTTTACAGTGAACTGTGAGGTGTAATATTTTGTTTGGGAAGTAAAAATTTGGGTTCTTCCAGGAAATATCTGTAATGGATTTGTGCATCTTTAAAGTGGAAATGTATTTTTTTTTAATTGTTGTTTTAAAACTAAATAACAAGTCAAGAAAATAGTGATTATTACTGATTTTTGCATGCATATAACTGAAAATAGTTCTTATAGAACAAATGGTATTAAAATGATCCGTTCTGGGTTTCACATATATAAGGTATAACATAGTCTAATAAAGGAGATAAGATGTATATATAAAATTTTTTTCAATTGGATCATAAAATGTGATGAGTACCACTGGAGAGGAGTACAAAGGGGTGAGTGTTTGTGTCCCCCACAAAATTCATATGTTGAGATCCTAACCCCCAACAGGATGGCATCTTAGGGGGTAGGGACTTTGGGAGGTGATTCAGTCGTGAGGGTGGAGCCCTTGTAAATGGGCTCCTTCTAAAAGAGACCTCAGAGAACCCACTGGCTCTCTACCATATGAGGAAACCTGGAAAAGGGTTTTTACCAGAACCCCAACATGCTGGAACCCTGATCTCAGACTTCTGGTCTCCAGAAATGTGAGAAATAAGTTTCTATTGGTTACAAGCCACCCACTCTATGGTAATTTGTTACAACAGCCTGAATTAACTAAGTCAAGGCACAGGTAGCGATGAAGCAGCGCTCACTTCCAAGTACAGGTAGACGAAAGGCTTCTGGGAGGAGTCATCGTGTGAGCAGAGTCTTGCAGGATAGAATCTGGACAAACAAGGAGGAGGCTTTCCTTGTGCATAAGCAAAGGCACAGAGACAATAAAGCATACATGTTTTCCAAGCCCAAACATCTTCCAAAAACAGGCCTTCTGGGAAGGAGAAAAAAACTATAGGAAGGAGTTGACAGCAGCAGTGCATCACAACTGTCAAAAACTAGAAACAATTTGAATGCCCAACAATAAACCATCAAGGAGGGAGCAGCCAGCTATTACTAAGTCCTCCTTTAAACAAGCATTGTGTTGAATACCTACTACTGGAAGTGCCAGGAAATTTGTGGAGCAGTAATGATGGGAATCTGAAATAAAAGCCTTACTGCTAACACTTAGGCACTTACAGTGGCACATTATCAAAGAGATCGGTGACCTCCAAAAGGTTACATAACAATTGGTCTTGTAGCTTTTAAAAACAAGTATGAGGAAATTTTATATGCGATAAAGTGGGGGAGAAAACAGGACTAAATAAATTATATATTGAATCACAACTACGATAAAAAAAATTCTTATACTTGTATATCACTAGGGATTAAAAGTGTATGTAAAGATCGATAAAGACTTTTAAGGCCATGGAATCTGTATGCGTGTGTGTTTTAAGTATTTATACGTAAAAGAAAAAAATTGAAAAACAACCTGATTAGCAGCAATTAGATCTGTCCTGGATTTGCTGTCCCTCGAGAGACCACGTCCACCCATCCCCACAAGCTCGAGAAGCCCAGAATTACATCCCCAGTGGGGCCTGCAAACTCCTAACAGGCCTCCACAACTGCAGGAGAGGTCATTCACGAGTAACATCCGAGGTGGGATCCAGAGATGGAAGTCACCCAGGCGAGTGCATGAAAAGTAGAATCAGCAGAAAGTCAGTCCATAGAACTCTTGTGAAATCTTGCCTGCCGTCTGCGAGAGCCCCTCCCACCACACTGCCAGACTTCCTGCCCTGTGGCTGAGCCAGTCTGGAGCCCTCCTGAGGGCATGGTACCCAGAGAGGAGAAGTTTGGGTAGACAGGACCACAAGCCATCTCCTACCCTGCTCGCCTTTCACAAGGGGCTCAGGACTTGAAGCCACATTTAATTCTGGGCCAGGTGAACAAGATTCCCACCACTGCCCTATTTTCCATACCAGCTGCCACACTGCTATGAGGCATGCTGTGTCCCTGCAGATGATTCAGCAGGGGGAGGGGAAGGAGAAGCAGGGCTGGGGCAGAGGCTTGCCCGATTTTAGGCCTGGTGCACAAGACACGGCTGAGCAGTTCCACTTACATTCTCCAAGGGCACGTGACCACCTTGACCTCAGCCTGGGGTGTCTCTGACATCCCTCAGGTCCACGTAGGACATGAGGCACAGCATTTCTCATAGCTGTACGCTGGTTCTTAGAAGAGTGTTCGTTTTAGAGTGAGGCTCTGTCAGCCAGGGATTGCAGTCCAGCCCACTAGGGCAGGGGGCTGGCCAGGAGCAAGTAAAACATCTGAACCCCTGCCAGACATGCTGAGGATCCTGGCCAGACTCTAGCCCCAGGGTCAGAGCCCAGCTAGTCCTGCAGAGAGTGGGGTGTCTCTGTTAAGGTAGACAGCAGGTGCCCCAGCTGCTGACACTCAGGCACTTGGCTTAGGACCTGGATTCAGGTCCGGGGGCAGCCGTACTTCTCAAGAGAAGGTATCATTCTTGGATGCTGCCACAAGGTAGCGTGGCGACGTCTTGGCAGCCTCAGGGTTTCAGGAAAGGATTTAGGTAAGAGAAAACCTGTGTTTCTGGATACCTCTGGAAAACTCAAGGCTACTGACTGACGTCGCTTTCCTCTCTGCTTATGACTATTTCCAGAAACACTCATAGTTTCGATGTTTCTGCGGGATCTGGGGGGAGGGGGGAGGAAGTACAGAGAAGGGGAGGCCTCCTTGTCTGCCCCAGCACTTTCTCCTCCATGTGTGCCAGTTCACCTTCAGGTCCTGGCGAGGTACGCTTTGGCACAGCTTTTAGAAAACGTATTGTGGAACTACTAAAAATAGTTCTTATAACCAGCGGTCCCCAACCTTTTATGTCACCAGGGACCAGCTTCGTGGAAGACAGCTTTTCACGGACTGGGGTGGGAGGAGATGGTTTCGGGATGATTCAAGCATAGACATTTATTGCACACTGTTCTAATCTAATGTCGCCGCTGATCAGACAGGAGGTACCAGTCTGCGGCCCAGAGGTTGAGGACCCCTGCTTATGATGATACAGAAGTGGCACACTGAATATTTTCATTCCAAGACTAAGTGGGACAAAAGTACCATACCTAATTGTGTGTGTCTTCTGATTACAATTCCATGGAAACACGTGTATTTGAGGAAAACAAATTACTAAAGAAAAGGAACAAACATGTTCACACTTCAGTTGAGTTTACACCTAAATTTCTGTCTTCCAAATTTTATGTAATGTTGTAGTTTGTATCTACTATTTTGCTTGAATTATTTGAATAATTTAAAAATTTATATCAAAATGATAAAGCAAAGTGATTTGACTAGTCAGACGCAAACTTTAGTGTGCACTAGAAGTCTATTAAAATATGATTTTATTAAATCTCATTTATTTATAAAATAAATGAATTCTGTTAAATTTGTTGGCAAGTTCCTGACTCAGTGAGCCTGGGGTGGATCCAGGAATTTGCATTTCTAAAGGTCCCAGGTGTTGCTTCAGGTCTGGGGACTACACATTGAGAACCACTGAAAAACAAAAATAGACAGTTAATGGCAAAACAGTAACTTGACTTGAACCCAGGTCTCCTGACTTCCTGGCTTAAAGTTCTTCCCTCAGAAACAATGCAAACCCTGGGGCAAAACTGGTTTTCATTTCTCAGTATCCTGCGGCGGGTAAATGGAGGGTTATCAGTGTTCATGATCCCGAATATTGACCTTCCTCAAGGGAGAGTATGAGTGTTAGCTGCTCAGCTGTGTCTAACTCTTTGTGACCTCATGGACTGTGGCCTGCCAGGCTCCTCTCTCCATGGAATTCTCCCGGCAAGAATACTGGAGTGGATACCCATTCCCTTCTCCAGGGAATCTTCCCGATCCAGGGATGGAACCCCAGTCTCCCGCCTTCTGGGCAGATTCTTTATCATCTGAGCCACCAGGGAAGCCCAAGAGTAGCCATATTCCAAATAATATAAAACCATTAAATATTCGTGACAATTTAGTCCTCCAGAATAAAATATCATCATGCTGAAAAGGCAGTGGTTCTTAATTGAAAAAAGAAATTCCCAAGTTGAGATTTAGTTGTAATTGGTAGAAAAATACTAGTAGCAATAATGAATTAACCATACATAGTAAAGCATGCCTTGGCAGGCCTGAAAATAGGATCAAGAAAATTCTTTTCCTATGAGCTGGGCATTACCATGAGTTGGGCAGAGTCTGTGATAATCCTAGTTGACTAGGACTGGCCTTTCCGTGACTGCGAAAAACTTTCCAGTGACAAATGTTCCAGCCTCCTTGTCCCAAGAGAGACCAAAAGAGTGAAAACAACATACTTCTTCTGAAATATAGCAAGATCAACAACAAACTACAGCATTTATTAACCCCCTACTGTGTACCAGGCCCCATGGTCTGTATAAAAAGGTGTTCCTGAGGATACAAAAATGAAAAAGCACACTTCCATTCATCAAGGAGCTTCCCAGCTGATGAAATCTGAAGTCCCCTACAACTGTGTGTATTAGAGATTGGAAGAGGTATAATTTCAACATGGTGTGATAAGTGCACAATTAGATAGGAAACATCACAAGGCAGGAAAGGTTAGCAGAGGAGGCTTTATAGAGGAAGTGATATTTGAGTTGAGCCTTGAAGGAGAAGTAGAAGGATATAGCAAGCAGAAGGAAAAGCATTAGCCAGTCTTGGAGACTTGAAAACATAAAATGAAATTGGGGATCCCTGAGATGTTTGCTGGGCTTCCCCGGTGGCTCAGAGGTAAAGAATCCGCCTGTAATGGCAGGAGATGCAGGTTCAATCCTTGGGTCAGGAAGATCCCCTGGAGAAGGGCATGACAACCCACTCCAGTATTCTTGCCTGGAGAATCCCATGGACAGAGGAGCCTGGCGGGCTACAGTCTATAGGGTCATAAAGAGTCCAGCACAACTGAAGTGACTAAAGTGACTGAGCATACACACATTCTTAAATATAAATTGAGTACGTGCACACAGACAGTTGCTATAGCTCAGGGTAGGGCACAAATGAAGTGGTCGGAGGTGAGGGCCTCAGAGGGCACGCTAATGAGTTTGGCCCTCGCTCTGGAGGCAGTGGGGCTGCCACTGAAGTTGGTATTTGGAAAGGGGAGGGACTCGGTCACTGGCTGCCTTTCCTGCTGGGTGGATGGCTCTGTTTCACAGCCTGGCTAAAATTCTAGCCACTCGCTGATGGAAAGCCATGTTATCAGCAGGAAAAGACAGGGGTGGGGCTCAGAAGTTACAGGCTCTGCAACCTCACCTGACTGAGGCCGACCTACACTCAGACTTACCCATGGGCAAGTCTGTCTGAAGTTTACATGTTAATTGCTATTCCTAAGCACTAAATGGTAGGAGAGATTTACACCAATGAAACCGAGGCGGGTACACATCATAGAACCTTGAATAGGAACCTACAATTTAAAAAGTATAATACCTTCTTCTGAGTCTCAAAAGAGAACCATCTGCAAATTCCACATCACACTAGTTTTTAGACCTATAGCAATTTCAACGTTAAAAATTCACTCCTGGGACTTCCCTTGTGATCCAATGGCTAAGACTCCACACTCCCAACTCAGGAGACCCAGGTTCAATCCCCGGTCAGCAAACTAGATCCCACAAGCCTCAACTAAGACCCAGTGCAGCCAAATAAATAAGGAAATACTCATTAAAAAAAAATCTTCTTCCTACCTACATGGTATCACTTGATTCACACAATATCCTGGGCAGGTATCATTATGCCCATTTTACAGATGTAAAGATTCACCAGCCAAAGGCTACAGGGAACACACTTGGAATCAGATTAAAGTTAGGATTATCTGGTTTACTGCAGCTAGGGAAGACATACTCCAGAAAACTCGAGAGCATCCCTACATGAGGAGTTGAGAGGGGCTTCTTAGAAAATCTGGGCTTGTGCTGGGTGAGACTACAGAAAGGCTGGGGAAGCTGGGGAATTCCAGAAGGCAGCTGTGCTCACCACTGCACCACCAGTGCGGCACGGTAGTAGCCGTTCTCAGTGGGACTCTGTCCAAAGGGGAGGGGATCATTCAGCTATCCGGTATCTTAATCTAATTAATTGTTGTGAAATCATTAGTGCTTAATTTAAGTAACAACGTTCCAGCAGGCGAGGCTAAAACTGGCATTGCTACAGGAGCAGCAGTCCCTCCTTGTTAGCTAGAAGCAGGCACTGTCTGGTCACGTTTTTGGAGTCCGAGTGGCCTCCTTTCTGTCCTGCTGCAAACACAGATGCAGAGGGTTTTTGTAGCATGTTGCTTCTGTGTTGAGGGCACTGTCTATGTTCAGTTGGGAATATCATGGTCTGGCTGCCAGCAAGGCTCGTTTTTGTTGCTGTTGTGTTTGTTTTCTTTTCTCACTTACCCAGTAACCCAGGTAATGTCATTGACATCTCTTGATACCTCTGCCCTAGCCAAACAGCCTTGGGTGGCTGCCTCCACCTCCTGAGCCCACAATCTCTCACCAGTGTTGGCCCTTCCAGCACTGACAGCCTGAGTGTCACCAGGGCTCATCAAGAGCCATCGTGGTGTCCTGAGACCTTCAACACCTACCTTATCAGCTGTCAGCTATTTAACCATTAACGAGAGAAAGAAATATGAACACAAAGTTCTACCCACTTTAAACATGAAACACTGACCCTGCCTTAACCCTAGTGCAACGCAGTTGCCTTGAGCCATTCAAAGATTCCCAAACACCAGGGGGACGAAGGTGCAGTTCTGTAAGAGCAAGCCAAGCAGTAAATAACCATTAGACCTTTCCTTTCCCAAGGCTGTTTTATACTGGTCCAGACATGCATTTGTTTTTGGTTTGAGTAACAACAATAAAAAATATACATTTGATGTTTACATTGTTTTGAGTAGAAACGAGGTGTATGAAATAATGTACTTAGTTGCTCAGTCATGAAAGACTCTTTGCAACCCTATGGACCACACCCTTCCAGGATCCTCTGTCCATGGGATTCTCCAGGCAAAAATACTGGACTGGGTTGCCATTCCCTTCTCCAGGGGATCTTCCTGACTCAGGGATCGAACCCTGGTCTCCTACATTGCAGGCAGATTTCTTTATCTCTGAGCCACCAGGTAAAGCCTCTCCAGGCAAGAATACTAGAGTGAGTTGCCATTTCCTTCTCCAACGCATGAAAGTCAAGTCGCTCAGTCATGTCCAACTCTTAGCGACCCCACGGACTGCAGCCTACCATGCTCCTCCATCCATGGGATTCTCCAGGCAAGAGTACTGGAATGGGTTGCCATTGCCTTCTCCGATATGAAATAATAGTAACTACTAATTTTGAGAACTTTTAAATGTGCCAAATGCTTTGTCTATTTGTTTTCCTTTATCCATGCAACCTTCCTGGAGATAAGTATCACTGTCACTACTTTACAGGGGAAACTGTGGTTTAGGGGGACGAAGCAGCAAGCGCAGCTTCAGGATCCCTGGGATTCTCACTGGTGCTTATTTCTGGTGATGCTGGCTCCCTTCAGAGCCCACAGGGGTACATTTGCTTTCAGAGGTTTCCCACTTTGATACTCTGAGCCTCTCTGGGCCTGGCCCCTTCTAACTAGAAGTTTGCACTCATCTTACCCATTGTGAGTGATGTCTACCTCTCAAAGGCCCAGGAGAAAATCAACCCCTGGACAAAGTCCTGGTCCTCTTGTGTCTCAGCTTCCATCACAGCCACTGGTTCCCCAAAGTCAAGCTCAGAAACAAGGGGTAAGCCCAAATCCAGGCAGACAAAAAAAAAAGAAGAGGCCTCATGACATCAAGCCTGAAAATTCTGGGCCCATTTAAGGCAACCAAAGATGCTGTGAAAAGGTTAAAATATTTTTTTCTTCACCCAAGAATGCTCTAGGAACAGAGTTATTTTCACAAGCTGAGCCAGACCCTCCACAGAGAGCTTGGTGACATCAGCAAAACAGCACCTGAGAAGCCTCCTTTTGTGAGGTCTTGCCACTGTTCCATGACAAGGTCCTCTTGGCATGTTGTTGCCATGGCCTGGCCACCTCCTTCAGCCACACAGAGGGGCTCCTGTCCCTGAGATTTATGATCACAATAAGTGATCTCAAAGTGAAACCATGTAACTCACATTTGGACTTGAACTCAGCCTCACACCTGGTCTCAGGAATTAATGAAACTCGGGTTCTTGATGTCTCATCACAGAAAGAATTCTGTGACAAAGTGATAGATAAGAAGTTGATTTATTTGAAGAGAAACACACTCCACAGAGTTTTGACTGTCTCAGAAAATGAGAGCAGCCTTGGAATATGGCATGTTTAGTTTTTACAGGCTGAGTTTCATAGGCTAATGAGTGGGAGGAGTATTCCAACTATTAATATTTCAGGGAAGGGGCAAGGATTCGAGGAATCGGGCCACCACCCACATTTTGACCTTTGATGACTGGCCTCAGAACTGTCAGGGCAATGGTGAGTATGCCACTTAGCTTGCAGATGTGTTTCAGTGATCATATTTTTGTTGTTCACTTGGTAAGTTGTGTCTGACACTTTGCCACCCCATGGACTGCAGCACTCCAGGCTGCCCCGTCCTTCACTGTCTCCTGGAGTTTGCTCAAACTCATGTCCATTGAGTCGGTGATGCCATCCAACCATCTCATCCTCTGTCATCCGCTTCTCCTCCTGCCTTCAATCTTTCCCAGCATCAGCGTCTTTTCCAGTGAGTTGGCTCTTCACATCAGGTGGCCAAAGTACTGGAGCTTCAGCTTCAACATCAGTCCTTTCAATGAACATTCAGTGTTTATTTCCTTTAGGATTGACAGGTTGGATCTCCTTGCTGTCCAAGGGACTCTCAAGAGTCTTTTCCAGCACCACAGTTTGAAAGCATCAATTCTTTGGCACTCAGCCTTCTTTATGGTTCAACTCTCACATCTGTACAAGACTACTGAGAAAACCATAGCTCTGACTATACAGACCTTTGTTGGCAAAGTGATGTCTCTGTTCATATGCTGTCTAGGTTTGTTATAGCTTTTTTTCCAAGGAGCAAGCATCTTAATTTCACTGGTGCACTCACCATCCACAGTGATTTTGGAGTCCAAGAAAACACTGAGACTCAAACTCTAGTGAAAGTTAACTTGTCCACCATCTTGGACCTATTTTGTTCTAAGCAGTTTATGTCCTGTCCTGGGGCTGTCATTCTTTTAAAGTGTGTACCCTGCCTCCTTCCCTCCTGTTTCAAAAGCAGGAAGAGCTGGAGAGAAGACCCAGAAGGGAGGGTGGGGCTCCACCTATCCACTCACCCCTGGAGACATCCAGATGATCAATCCAAGCAGTGAAGTCCACCCGTGGTCCCTGGGCCTGTATCTACTCACAGATGTACCCACACCCCAGCTCTGTGCGGGTCTCGTGTTAGGACTCTACCACCCCCAAAATTCATCAGTATGTTCCTTTGCCATAACACAAGACCACAGACTGGTGGTTCAAACAACAGAAATTTATTTTCTTGTGGTCCTGGATGTTAGAAGTCAGAGGTCAAGGTATCAGCAGGGCTAGTTTCTCCTGAGGCATCTTTTGGCTTGCAGATGGTGGTCAGGCATGGGGAACCCTGGGGCTATCATTGTTCTGTTTGAGCTTCAGCAATTCCCGGGGGGTGGTGGCACTTCAGGGATAGAAAAAGAAGCTTATAAATATACCTGAGACTGAAAATTAAGTGTAAGTCTATACCCTCCAAACCAGGCCCAAACAGGGGGCTTTTGCTACTGGTGGTGCAGAAAGCTATGGCTAGCTGAGGTGTACAGGAGCCAGCTGGCAGCTTGTGGGGAGGGGGCTCGGCCCTTTCCAACAGCATGATTAAGAGTTTCTGGCAACAGGAGCAATAACTGGCTGGAGACCAAGAAGGAGCCGTTTATCTGGCTCCTGGTGGGGGTGAGTGATAAAACTCACCCTCCGGCTCGGTCGTCATGACTGAGGCAGGGTCATCCTCAAGGGAGGTGCTCTCTGTGAGACCCCTGGCCTCTCTCTGGCTTGGGGAGGTGATTTTCCCCACACAGGCAAGCTGTCCCCAGCCAGGCCACTGCCTAGACTCACACTGGCCTCAGTCAGAGATGGCTGCCATCCTCTCCAGGTGTCTGCTTTCTCCCTTCAGGCCCCACAGACTCCAAAGGAGGAGAGGATGATCCCCAGCCGGAAGACAGAGCAGGATTGGGAAGATAAACACCGAAGCTCCTCTTCGGGGAAGTGAACCACAGATCGTGGATCTGGAGTCTAAAAACCTCATCTCCGTCCTGGCTATGTCACTCACTGCAGGTGGCTTCGAGCAAATCACCGAAGTCTCTCTAGGCCTCTGCTTTTCAGTAGGGAGTGGGGTTGGTATTAGAGACCCAACAGGGCTGTTCTGAGGATGAAATGGGTCATTTATGTATGTGAAACCATGTAATGCAACTCTGCATGACTGGACATAAAACAACATTTGTAAGAACGTACTCTTTACTAAGTCGTCCTCCATTACAACACTCATCTGATTCACTGAACACTCCCATTGCTTCCCCAACTTTTTATTACCAAAGTATCCCAGTATAGAAAAAATTGAAAGGAGAGCACAAAGAATTACTGTATTCCCTCCAGATAGATTCAATAACTGTTAACACGTTAGCATATTTATTCTCTCTCTATGCATATTTATATGTGTGTGTGACACAGAACCATTTGATTTCTATCTCTATCTCTTGCTGTATGTATATATATGAAAATGAACGTCTATAAGTCTCTGTTCTCTTTCTTTCCTACATGTATATTTGAGCCCAGTCTCTCAGGCCTCCAGTGGACCTCTCTTGTTCTTACATTACCTGCCGCATCTCTCTCTGCCTACTGGACTAGGAACGCCTCAAAAGCAGGGACAAGGTAGTCACCATTGTATCCCCAGGACTCACAGAAGCTGGCATGGAGTAGGCATGTGACAAGTGACCATTGAGTAAATCCCTCTTCAACAAAGAACTAACCAACATACACTTTTTTTTTTTAAGTAAATGAGTTTTAAGTCATTTCATCTGGCAAATTCCAGATCCCTGCTGGTGATAATGGAAAAAACACCCAGAGGTGCAGGATGTTCAGGTCTTGCTCTACTTCCCCCTCTAAAAGCATGGGGACTCTGAAATCACTTGGGACTCGTGGGGAGAGGCTGTACTCTACAGCTATGATGCAGCTATCTATTTGCAATACGGAAATACTCTCCAGACCACAATCTACTCTGGAAAACACACATGCACAGAGAAGCTGACTGTGTCCCCACAATGGACCTCACAGAAGTGATGTAAGTCCTTTAGGTTTTCAGGGAGCCAGCAACCCACTTTCAGGCCAGTAAGGGTGGGAAGAGGGTGTGTTGTTGTCTGGCCTATAAATTCCCTACAATGCTCACGAACTTCACAGGAGTTTTAAGCTTCCCTCAGCCTCAGATGGGGCTTCCAAAATGGCACTAGTGGTAAAGAACCTGCCTGCCAAGGCAGGATGTGTAAGAAGCATGGGTTTGATCCCTGGGTTGGGAAGACCCCCTGGAAGAGGAAATGGCAACCCATGCCAGTATTCTTGCCTGGAGAATCCCATGGACAGAGGAGCCTGGCGAGCTATAGTCCATCGGGTTGCAAAAAGTAAGACATGAACGAAGCGACTTTGCACGCAGGCAACTTCAGATGGCTCTCTTTAAAACAGAGTTCCTCAAACTTTAATGTGCATATGAATCACCTGAGGAGCCTGATAAAATGAATGTTCTGTTTCAGTGCATCTGGGATGGGCTCTAAGATCTTATGTTTCTACCAAGTGTTTGGGTCGTTCCAATGTGGTTGGTCCCCAAAACACACTTTGAGAAGCAACGTTCTGAAGAACACAAAATAGCTCCTCTGTTACTTGGTGAACTAGAAATCAGCACCTACTTTCAGATATAAGAGCTTCCCTGGTGGTTCAGAGGTAAAGAATCTGCCTGCCAAGCTGGAGACATGGATTCGATCCCTGGGTTGGGAAGATCCCCTGGAGAAGGAAATGGCAACCCACTCCAGTATTCTTGCCTGGGAAATCCCATGGACAGAGGAGCCTGGTGGGCTACAGTCCATGAGGTCACAAAGAGTTGGACACGACTTAGTGACTAAACAACAACAACTAGATACAAGGCAGTGTGCCAGCGCTGGTTGTACCAGAAAATGGGAAGAAATGCAAAGATAGACAAAATGCAGTTCTTTGCCTCAAATTCTGGAGAAGGTGATGGCACCCCACTCCAGTACTCTCGCCTGGAAAATCCCATGGACGGAGGAGCCTGGTAGGCTGCAGTCCATGGGGTCGAAAAGAGTCGGACACAACTAAGTGACTTCACTTTCACTTTTCACTTTCATGCATTGGAGAAGGAAATGGCAACCCACTCCAATGTTCATGCCTGGAGAATCCCAGGGATGCGGGGGCTGCCGTCTATGGGGTCACACAGAGTCAGACATGACTGAAGTGACTTAGCAGCAGCAGCAGCCTCAAATTCAGCTGTATCTGCCTCATTACTACGTTTAGGCCATAATTCTTACAAGCTATAATCTATACAGTGTATATTTTTTGTTCTCATTTTGCTTGTGAAGAGACTGGGGTTCGTTCAGTCTGTCTTATCCAAGCCAGTGAAAGGATACTGTGAGATCTGAGCTGAGGTCTCCCTGACTACGAGACCTGTGTTTTCCATGCACCTCTCTCACATCCGGTCTTCATGCACTTCTCACTAAGTGCTCAGATAGAAGGGCAGGGATTACCCTTAAAGCACACCTTGGTAGCCCCTGGGGAAAGAAAGTGTGGTGGCAGCAGGCAAGAGACACTAAGTGACCACCAGAGAGGGGAGTTAGGACCCAGCGGGTGCCTCGAGGGTGCCTTGCCTTGGGTCTCTGACTGTTTCAGGTAATATATTTCCTCATGCAGTGGATCAAATGCAGCCTACACTAGTAAACTTCAGCCATGATTTATGGCCCGAACTTTGGATAAATCACTGCCCTCACCTGGACTCAAAATTGGAAGCTGTTTAATTTCTTTTCTCTCTGACAAAAGGTCTTCCGGTCTTCCCTTCACCCTCAAGTCAGGGTGAATGTCTCCTTGGTATGTCCCCACTTGGGGTCCCCCAACCCCAACTTCTTAGCTCAGGACTGGGAGTTTCTGGAGCTCACTCTGCAGTCTTCCTTCTTTCCTTCCTAATTTTACCGTGTTTATGAGCACAGCTGTGCCAGATTCTGTGCTGAGTGCTGGGGATGTCAAGGCGATGAGATGACCACCCCCCACACACAGCAGTGTGGCCCAGGGATGTGCAGGAGAGTAACTGACTCAGCATGGGTGGGGACAGGCAGCACTGAGTGGGCAGCTTCCCCACCTGCCAGGGCTTCACTCCCCAGCAACCCTATGAGGTGAGCGCGCATGTAAAATCATCCCCATTTTAAAGATGAAGAAACTGAGGCTTACAAAAGTCATCACAATTATTAAGGATCAAATGAAATAATATATGCAAAATCACTTAGCAGAGTGTCCAACAAATAGGAAATAAATGGTACCTACACTGCCTTCTTTAGGGGGAAGAATTAGGGGAGGAGACATTTAGGGAGTTTGAAATCAACATGTACACACTGCTGTATTTGAAATGGATAACCAACCAGTGCCTACTGTATTACTGCCCAGGAAACTCTGCTCAATGTTATGTGGCAGGCTGGATGGGAGAGGAGTTTGATGGAGAATGGAAACATATATATGTATGGCTGAGTCCCTTCCTTGTGCGCCTGAAACTACTACAATATTTTTAACTGGCTATACTCCAATGTAAAAAAATATTTTTAAATAATAATAAAAAATAAAATGCCTTCTTTAAACAGCAGAACAGAGAATAGGAGCCAATTAGCCTTGCCCTCAGTCACAAGAAACTGGAGAGTTGAAAAAAGGCCTCTTGACTCCCCTGGAGGACAAACACCAGGCTTTGGACTGGCCACACATAATGAGAAAACTGCTGAGGAGCAAAGTAAAAGGGCCATCGAGAAAGGGCTTGGCAGGGTCCAAAGTGCCCCAGCACACCGGTGAGGGCAGTGTGAGCTCTGATGGAGGGGTGGCAGAGATAAGTCACTCTGCAGGCGGCTCAGACAGCAGTGGCAGCCCCACGGCCCTCTGTCCTTCTTAGACGGCCGCTCACCCCAGGCTCAGCTGGTCCACATTTCAGCTGTCACACTCCCCATCTGGGTAATGGAGTGTTATGAAGCATGTTGGAGGCCATCAATTAGCGCTTAACTCCGTGTCTGTTGGGTCGTATTTCCAAGGATGCTCCACTCAAATTCACGGCAGAGGTAAATCTTGCTCCTTTTCATTCAATGACTTGGAGTTAAAATGCCGCCCAACAGTTTCTCCCAAAGAAATTGAGATTTATGGGTCACTGTCAATATCAACACATGTTGACCATTATTTGAAAGCCTCCTAGGTCCTCGGGACTGATTGCTATTCACTTTGAAAGATGACTGTGGCTTTATAATCCACTCAGGTTGCTGCATTCGTTTCTTCCCTTGGAGACTTTTTTATTCCACTTCATGATGTTTTGCTCGGTGGCATAAGCCCCATTCCCCACACCCTCAACCCCATGGATACTCTAATGTATTCGAGGCTCTGGGACAGACACAAGAGGGGCCCACTCATCTTCAGTCCAGAGGCCGGTGTAACAACAGGGAGAAGGCACCTTAGTAACAAAGTGCTCCTATTTTATGGACTGAAGCCACTAGACACAATCTGAGGTTACCGATGAGCTGCTTGAGGGGCAATAGGTGGGGTCCCCTCATTAACACTTCTGGCCTTTGGTGTGGCTGGGAAGGGTGTGGATACTGATACAGGACTGAGTCACTTAGATCAGTGATATTGACATTGGTTCTCAAACATGAGCCAACATCAGAAATGCCAGGAAGGTTTGTTAACAGAGATTTCTGGGCCCCACTCCAGACTTCTTGCTTCAGAAGGTGAAGGGTAGGGCCCAGGACTTTGCATTTCTAATGAGATTGCAGTTCAGTTCAGTTGCTCACTCGAATCCAACTCTTTGAGACCCCATAGACTGCAACACGCCAGGCTTCCCTGTCCATCACCAACTCCCGGACCTTACTCAAACTTATGTCCATCAAGTTGGTGATGTCATCCAACCAACTCATCCCCTGTCATCACCTTCTCCTCCTGCCTTCAATCTTTCCCAGCATCATTTTCCAATGAGTCAGCTCTTCACATCAGGCGGCCAAAGGATTGGAGTTTCAGCTTCAACATCAGTCCTTCCAATGAACACCCAGGACTGATCTCCTTTAGGATGGACTGGTTGGATCTCCTTGCAGTCCAAGGGACTCTCAAGAGTCTTCTCCAACACCACATTTCAAAAGCATAAATTCCTCTGTGCTCAGCTTTCTTTATAGTCCAACTCTCACATACATACATGACTACTGGAAAAACCATAGCCTTGACTAGACGAACCTTTGTTGACAAAGTAATGTCTCTGCTTTTTAATAGGCTGTCTAGGTTGGTCACAGCTTTGCTTCCAAGGAGTAAGCGTCTTTTATTTTATTTTATTTTTTTTTATAATATTTTTTATTTTTAAATTTACATAATTGTATTAGTTTTGCCAAATATCAAAATGAATCAGTAAGCGTCTTTTAATCTCATGGCTGCAGTCACCATCTGCAGTGATTTTGGAGCCCCCAGAAATAAAGTTTGACACTGTTTCCATTGTTTCCCCATCTATTTCCCATGAAGTGATGGGACCGGATGCCATGATCTTAGTTTTCTGAATGTTGAGCTTTAAGCCAACTTTTTCACTCTCCTCTTTCATTTTCATCAAGAGGCTCTTTAGTTCTTCTTCACTTTCTGCCATAAGGCTGGTGTCATCTGCATATCTGAGATTATTGATATTTCTCCCAGAAATCTTGATTCCAGCTTGTGCTTCTTCCAGCCCAGAGTTTCTCATGATGTACTACGCATATAAGTTAAATAAGCAGGGTGACAATATACAGCCTTGATGTACTCCTTTTCCTATTTGGAACACGTCTGTGGTTCCATGTCCAGTTCTAACTCTTGCTTCCTGATCTGCATATGATTTCTCAAGAGGCAGGTCAGGTGGTCTGGTATTCCCATCTCTTGAAGAATTTTCCACAGTTTATTGTGATCCACACAGTCAAAGGTTTTGGCATAGTCAATAAAGCAGAAATAGATGTTTTTCTGGAACTCTCTTGCTTTTCCCATGATCCAGTAGATGTTGGCAATTTGATCTCTGGTTCCTCTGCCTTTTCTAAAACCAGCTTGAACATCTGGAAGTTCATGGTTCACATATTGCTGAAGCCTGGCTTGAAGAATTTTGAGCATTACTTTACTACAGTGTGAGATGAGTGCAATTGTGCGGTAGTTTGAGCATTCCTTTGGCATTGCCTTTCTTTGGGATTGGAATGAAAACTGACCTTTTCCAGTCCTGTGGCCATGCTGAGTTTTCCAAATTTGCTGACATATTGAGTGCAGCACTTTCACAGCATCATCTTTTAGGATTTGAAAGAGCTCAACTGGAATTCCATCACTTCCACTAGCTTTGTTCGTAGTGATGCTTCCTAAGGCCCACTTGACTTCGCTTTCCAGGATGTCTGGCTCTAGGTGAGTGATCACACCATCGTGATTATCTGGGTCGTGAAAATCTTTTTTGCACAGTTCTATATATTCTTGCCACCTCTTCTTAATATCTTCTGCTTCTGGTAGGTCCATACCAATTTTCTAACTCAATGAAACTAAGCCATGCCATGTATGGCCACCCAAGACAAATGGGTCATGGTGGAGACGTCTGACACAATATGGTCCACTGGAGAAGGGAATGGCAAACCACTTCAGTATTATTGCCTTGAGAACCCCATGAACAGTATGAAAAGGCAAAAAGATAGAACACTGAAAGATGAACTCCCCAGGTCAGTAGGTGCCCAATATACTACTGGAGATCAGGGAGAAATAACTCCAGAAAGAATTAAGGGATGGAGCCAAAGCAAAAACACCACTCACTTGTGGATGTGACTGATGATAGAAGCAAGGTCCGATGCTGTAAAGAGCAATATTGCATAGGAACCTGGAATGTGAGGTCCATGAATCAAGGCAAATCGGAAGTGGTCAAAGAAGAGATGGCAAGAGTGAACGTCGACATTCTAGGAATCAGCAAACTAAAATGGACTGGAATGGGTAAATTTAACTCAGATGACAATTATATCTACTACTGTGGGCAAGAATCCTTTAGAAGAAATGGAGTAGCCATCATGGTCAACAAAAGAGTCCGAAATGCAGTACTTGGATGCAATCTCAAAAACGACAGAATGATCTCTGTTGGTTTCCAAAGCAAACCATTCAATATCACAGTAATCCAAGTCTATGCCCCAACCAGTAATGCTGAAAAGCTGAAGTTGAACGGTCCTATGAAGACCTACAAGACCTTTTAGAACTAACACCAAAAAAAGATGTCCTTTTCATTATAGGGGATTGGTATGCAAAAGTAGGAAGTCAAGAAACACCTGGAGTAAAATGCAAATTTGGCCATGGAGTACAGAACGAAGCAGGGCAAAGGCTAATAGAGTTTTGCCAAGAGAATGCACTGGTCATAGCAAACACCCTCTTCCAACAACACAAAAGAAGACTATACATGGACATCAACAGATGGCCAACACTGAAATCAGATTGATTATACCCTTTGCAGACAAAGATGGAGAAGCTCTTGACTATATTAGTTTGGACTTTTGGTCATAAGAACACAGATCCAACTCAAATTAACTCAAAAAGGGGAATTTATTTACTCACATAACAGAAATGACCAAAATACAAGTTTCAAGCACAGTTGGATCTATGCCTATAATAAAAATACAGTATCTATCAATTCTGTCTCTTTCTCACTCTCTTTTCCTCACTTTCCCCCACTCCATGATGGCCCTTAAGAGTTCCATCACTCCTTAGTCATATAGTGTTAGTCACTCAGTTGTGTCTGACTCTATGTGACTGTAGCCCCCCCACCCCCCAGCTCCTCTGTCCATGAGATTCTCCAAGCAAGAATAGTGGAGTGGGTTGCCATTCCTTCTCCATGGGATCTTCCTGACCCAGGGAGCAAACCTGGGTCTCCTGCCTTGCAGGCAGATTCTTTATGTCTGAGCCACCAGGGAAACCCCCATCACTCCTTAGAGCTTAAAATTCCAGAGAGATTATACTATTTATCACATGCCTCTGGCAGACATTCCAGAAAGGACTCTGCTTGTCTAGGGACTCACCTCTGAATAAACAACCATGGCCAGGAGGATGGGCTTGCCAATTGGCGTGGTTTAGAAAGCATGCCCACCCTTTGGGTGGGATCAGCTCTACCCATAACTTCGTCTTCCCAGGTGGCAGTAGTGGTAAAGAACCCCCTGCCAATGCAGGAGACACAAGAGACATGGGGTCTATCACTGAGTCAGAAACATTCCCCTGGAGGAGGACATGGCAGCCCACTCCAGTATTCTTGCCTAGAGGATCCCATGGACAGAGGAGCCTGGAGGGCTACAGTCCATGGGGTTGCAAAGAGTCAGACATGACTGAAGCAGTTAGCATGCACATCCGCAGCTCTACTCAAACCTGACTGAGCAGCATTCACATGAGAGGGTGTGTCCTCTGATGGGGAGATGTCAGCCTTACCACAGAGGACTGGCTGTGAATCACAAGGATGCTCGGGGAGGCAAAGATGACTCCTGCTTCCTCAGGGGCAAGCAGAACAACTTCTCTGTTCCTCACACACCCTTGACTATGCACATTGGGCCCCTGCTCAAAGTTGTGCTGTAGCAGCTCATCTCCATGGCAGAGCTGGTGTGTGAACATGGGGAATATCCTGGATGACCTCACAGACTCAGCTGTTTGTAGAGCGATGGATTTTCAATTCATTCTTTCATACAATGGAGCCCTAATGCAACTTTCAAGCCTTGCTTCCTCCAGGGAAAGTAAATGGGTGAAATAAATAAAATTAACATTTGTATTGGCTTCTTCAGAAGTTCAGGAGCCTATTTTCAAGGCTGTGTTAAATATACACTTAAGTGATGCTCTAATCCGTACCACAGTGATTCTCAGATTATAGTCCCCAGAGTAGTAACATTAACATCACCCAGGACCTTGCTAGAAATGCAAATTCTCAATCTCACCCCAGACCTACTAAGTCAGAAACTGGTGTGGAGCCAACTGTCTATTTTATCAAGCCGTCGGGTGATCCTGATGTGTGCTAAAGTTTGAGAATCAATGCTCTATACATGTGTTTGATTCAATTCACCAAGTTCAAAGGGACCACCTACAATAAAAACTAAGGCTTTATGTTACAGATTTATTGTTCAGTCTGAATTTAGAGGAATACAAATGTGAAACAGTTTTATATTGCTCCCATCCATGCCTTTGACCATGTAAAGTCATACTTTTTCATCCCTTAATAGCATCTTGAGATTTCCTAACATTTGGTCAGTTCTATTATTAAGTCTTTTTTTTTTTTTCCTTTGTCTCACTTTATTCTAAAGCCTCAATCTCATCATCTAATTTTTTGACATTCTTCCTTTTTTCCTTTAGGAGCTAGATTCACCAAGGAAGTGGGATTTGCACTGGGGAGGGGATAGTTGTATTCTTTCTCTCCTTTTCTCACTGGGGCAACATGGGGTGGGGTGGTGGAGCAGGCCTGGTGCTGAAGTTGCTCCCCCTCCCTTTGCAGGGCTTCCCCTCTCTGGGGAAGCTTAATGAGGTACCAGTGGGGGACACAGAGATTCTAAGTGCTCATTGGCTCTCTGGCCTCACTCAGGTCCAGTCTGGGCCCATCTGCTGCTGGTGGCCTTGGCTTTGAGGATGTGTGTGTGGCTCTGAGGGTCCTGACAGTGTGAGCCCAGCTGGCCTGTCACCAAGGACAGCTATGACCCCCTTTGGCTGCTCCAGTGGTCCATGCCCCTTCCACTCTGTCCTCCCATACAGAGCCTCAGAAACTGCCAGCATCTTCTTACTTACCCTCTGAGGGCCGAAAAGAACCGAGCTGAGGATCCCCCTCAGACACACCACGTTCCAGGTGCTTCCCTCCCTTGGCTGAACTGCCTGTCTTCAGATAGCTGAAGCAGGCATGATCTCTGTGTTCCCACAGAGACCCCAAAACTCTCTCCATCACTGTATGTCCACCACCAATGGAGCCAAGGGTCTCAACACCGCAGCAAGCATCTGGTCTGAGCAGTGTGACTACTGCTGCCTCCTAAAGGCCCTGCACGCTGTCACCTCCATACATGATTCTGATAGATGCCCCCAATTTGATCTTAAGGTGAGAGTCACAGTGCAAGGGGAAGAAGTAAATTATCCTCCCACAAACTCCTACCTCCCTTCTCCCACCTATCTCCCTACATGGAGCCAGGGGAGGGCAGGAATGCTAGTTGGGCCACTTCTTGGGAGCCCCAGAGTTAGGGGAAATCTGGCCTTAATTGCTGACTCTCTTTAGAGAATATGAGTTACTTAGCACCTGGTGTTTCCAGCAAGGCTGCAGTGCAAGTCCTGTTCACTGTCCTCTTTGCTATTTGCCACGTGTTTGCACAAGTATTGGGCTTCCCTGGTGGCTCAAATGGTAAAGAATCCACCTGCAATGCAGGAGACCTGTGTTCCATCCCTGGGTAGGGAAGATCTGGAGAAGGAAATGGCTGCCCATTCCAGTATTCTTGCCTGGAGAATTCCAAGGACAGAGGAGCCTAGCAGGCTACAGATCACAGGTATTATCTGAGTTGACCACACAGTGATCCTGTGAGGCATTTAACCTAAAAGAAGCCGGCTTGAGGGGTTAAGTCACAGGCCCAGTGACACATGCCTGGTCATAACAGTGGAAGAGGAGCCAGGCCTGCAGCTCCTGGGCACCTGTCGTCTCCCTACTATTTCACGCAAATGCCTCAGCAACACTTGTTTTTCAGCTCTAAACAAACTCAAAGCAACTAAGCAGAAAAAAGCTTGCTTTCAAAGCCACTGAGCAGCTGACAGTGGAGGGTTTAGGGCATGCTGCGTCCTTAGAAAAAACACAAGTGTTTCACATCAGTGAGTCCTAACCGTTGTCTTCCCAGGCAAGGCCGCATGACCCCAGGGAACCTCTAGCTGGCTTTAGTCAGCCAGCCCCTCCAGCGTTTCTGGGGTTAGGGAGGGGGCGGGGAAGGGGATGTAAGCTGGTACTTCTAAAGTGAAAAGCTAGGCAGAGCTGACAGCACTGACCCTATGCTCTGGCCTCATCAAACACCCAGCCCAGGTCATACAGGGTCAGGGTACCATCTGTCCTTCTGGATGGCCCTGTCCCAAATGACTCATCTCCTCACATGGTAGGTGGAGGTTCACGGTTAAACTCCTTGCAATGGCAGAGTGAATGGCAATTTTCTAATCAACAGATGGTGTTGGAGCCCCTGCTACACACACAAGAGGCTCCTTTCATTCCAGTTTACGTAAGTAAGGACTCATGGTGCACATGAGACCCTCACATGCCCTCGTCTTGCGCACAACTTCCCCCAGGGCTGAGGTTCAGTGAGGAGCCACCCAGATCATATTTCCCCACCAAAGATCAAAGCCCTTACCCTCGATAGAAGCAGTTATTTTATTTTCAAGAATTCTGTGAGATTATTGCTAAGCACAGCCATTATTTTAATATTAAATCATAAAACCTTAAATTATGTTAAGAACAACAGTAGTGCTGAATCACTTTGATGTACAGTAAAGATAAACACAACATTATATATCAACTATGCTGCAAGAAAATAATTTTTTCTAAAAAAAGAACAATAGTAAATACTCAAATTCTTCCACTCCTAATTATTTTACTGCATTTTAATATTATCTCCATTCTTAAGGTTATTGACATTTATGATGGAAATATTATATAATGACGTGCTAAACTGCACGTCTTCTCAACTCATTAGTAACATTGCTGCTGCTGCTGCTGCTGCTGCTGCTGCTGCTAACTCGCTTCAGTCGTGTCTGACTCTGTGCGACCCCATAGACGGCAGCCCACCAGGCTCCCCCGTCCCTGGGATTCTCCAGGCAAGGACACTGGAGTGGGTTGCCATTTCTTTCTCCAATGCATGAAAGTGAAAAGTGAAAGTGAAGTCGCTCTGTAATGCCTGACTCTTAGCAACCCCATGGACTGCAGCCTACCAGGCTCCTCTGTCCATGGGATTTTCCAGGCAAGAGTACTGGAGTGGGGTGCCATTGCCTTCTCCAAGTAACATTGCACTGGTAGCTAAATAGAAGCCTTGATGGCTGATTCACACATGAAAACCGGCAAATACTACATATGTATTTTACGTAAATAAATACATAAAAATAAGATGAACATAATCAGGGTTTGGTTAATTGTTTTGCTGACTATGTAGAGCAAAGGCCAGCAGACCTTTTCTGTTAGGGCCAGGTAGTAAATATTTTCCCCTTTGTAGGTAATGCAATCTCTATTTCAACTACACAATTCTGCTATTGTAGCTTGAACACAGCTTTAGACAATAAATGAATGAATGTGGTTGTGTTCCAATAAAACTTTATTTATAAAAACAGGTGGTGAGCTGGATTTGACAGGCCATAAATTGCAGGCCCCTGGTCTAGACTTAAGAAAGGCATGGAGAAAATGTTAACTATGTAGATTAAACTTAAAAGTATATTGTATCTGTCATTGTTCAAATTGTAAATAGCACTGAAAATTGAGGAAATGTTCTTCCAGGATTTTAAAACAACTATCTGATACAGTATCTGATATAGCAAAGAAGTAGCCTATGTCATTGTTGAATACCTGAAGTTTGAAACAGGTCTTCATTGTTTAATTTTTGTCCTACTCCATGTATATGACAATATCAACTAACACTCCTATCTGAATTATCCATGTTCATCATTTGCAACCATGGGTTGGCTAGCAATACAAAAGCTCAGCAAAAATTGACAAGAACGTTCTGTAAGAATCAATTGACTATATGAAGTTTACAATAAAGAGTATTGGATGTTTTATCTTATATTATTTTCAAATTGTGTAATGAGTATCTTTGATGATAATAAATTATATAACAAATTATACATATATATGCATAATTTTTTTCCAGTGAGTCAGTTGTTAGATATTTCCCATCACAATACTGCCTAAGGGGCATTTACATAAAAAGAGACGTTACTGTCCAGAGTAATGTGAAGGACCAGAGGCGCAGTCCAGAGCCCAGGGAAGGTGGGGGGTGTCAGGGATGGAGGAACATTCAGGGCCCTCCAGGGTGTCCTGGAAGGCTTCATGGAGAATGTAGCACCGTAGGGATTTTCCAGGCAATAGTACTGGAGTGGATTGCCATTTCCTTCTCCAGGGCATCTTCCCGACCGAGGGATCGAACTCGGGTCTCCCGCATTGTAGAGAGGCGCTTTACCATCTGAGCCACCAGGGAAGTCCAAAGAACAACAGGACTGAAAATGAATGGAGGGTGGCTATGTTTCATTCTGTTGCATGAGCGAAAGATCAGAGATTGGAATGCCCTGACCTGGTCAGGACAACCAAGAGAAGAGGGGTCAGCACTGGGAGATGAAGTAGGCCCCAATACACTTAATGACATGGAAACATGCCATGAGGTTGAGCAGAAAAAAAGCAGGCTACAAAATCTGTGCACTTGTGTAAAGGGGGGAAAAAAATTTTGAAGAAAAGACACTTAATGCAAATAGCTCTGGGTGACAGGATTATAGCTGATTTTGTTCTCATGCTTCTTAACACTTTTCTGTACCTTCCTACTCTTCTGAAGTGGTGTGTATTGCTTTGATAATCACGGGGAAAAAATGAGGTTTCCAGGTATGAAGCACAAGAAGCAGGCAGCCCTCCAGCACTGAGATAAACCTGCAGCCATAGCATGGAGAGGGCACATTTGCCCTGAGGCAGCCCAGAGGTCCCTGGAGGGAGGTGCTGGGGAGGGGTGCAGTAGAGCCCTGGAACAATCCCCCTCTCCTGGGAAGATCGCAGGAGCACAAACATCACAACCATGGATTCCCCCTACCCCCTTCCCCCACACCCACCCCGCCCCACCCCGCCCCACCCCGGCCCCTGGGCCTGAAGTACTGCTGTCCACGCAGGGGATCCGCCCCTACCTCTTAGCCTCAGGGGAATGTCTTCTTTCTCTTTCTCCCCCAAGCACTAGTTTGCAAAGTTTTCTCCTCCATGCTCACAAAAGCAGAACAAATTGAAAAAAACAAGAGATCCTCTGTTTTTTTAGGGCTTCACCATTACAGTTTTCCCAGCTGAAGAAGGATAAAATTTTTTTTAAGTACACCAGATTCATAAAATTGGAAAATTAGAAGGGATCCTGAAGAATATCTAGTTCAACTCTCGTTACTAATAAGGAAACAGAAACTAAGGAGGTCAGGTGGCATACCCAAGGGCACAGAGCTAGGTGGAAACTAGTCTCCAGCAGAGGTGACACCCAGGCGTGACACCTCTTTCCTCAGCATCTGAGTCCTATCAAAGGAGCCCAGAGGCTCATCACCAGACACTGAGCAGCCATGGGCTTCAGAGCATGGCCAATGCTAATCCTTTCTCAAGCTTATCCATGGATAGCAGGAATGCCTACAAGGCACCCAGAGTTTTTTGTGTTGTTTTGTTTGAATTTTTATTGGAATATAGCTGCTTCACAACACTGTGTTACTTTCTGCTGTACTCAAAGTAAATCAGTTATGCATATACGTATATCCCCTCTTTTTTAAGATTTCCTTCCCATTTAGGTCACCAGAGAGCATTGAGTAGAGTTCCCTGTGTTACACAGTAGGTCCTCAGGTTCTCAGTTATTTTATGCATGGTATCAATAGTGTACATATGTCAATCCCAATCTCCCAATTTATCCCACTCCCTTTCCTCTCTTGGTATCCAAAAATTTGTTCTCTATGTGTCTCTATTTCTGCTTTGCAAATAAGCTCGCATGGACCATTTTTCTCCACATACAAGCAATATCACAGGATATTTGAACACAACGCAACCTAGAGGAGCCCCTCAATGCACTGGACTATCCCCTCCCTACACATGGTAGACAAGACCATCAGACCTGTCTTCTCCACAATGCCTTTCTTTGACTAAGGCCTTGTTATTTTGATATCAGTCACCTTATTGTTGTTATCTTTACTTACCAAACTAGCCAGATAATTTTGTTTGGTAATCAAAAGGTCTTAACACACTGGCTTGGTCATTTTTTCCACATAAATTTTGCCAAACTGCACATAAGATGGGGATTTTATCTTGCACCTAAACACCTATCTGCCTCCATAACTCACACAATTCCTTTTCCTCTTCTTCCTGGACCAAAGCCCATTTCTCCCTCTTTCCACTGATGCTGGTTCTTTGGGTATTATCTTCACATCTCTCTGTGTACATGCCATGTTGTTACTCTTAAATTATACGCTACTAGAGCACAGGGAACTTATAAGCTTATGCTTTTTCTGATCAGAAGCATCTATAGCTAGAGGATTAAGAAATACATTTTCATGAGCTAGATAATAACAAAAATTAAATGGCAGAAGTCCTTGCTGTTCCCAGTAGCTGGAGAGCTTTAAAAAAAATAATAATCACCTATTTCAGATTTTTAATACTACAGAGACAGGGAAAATTCTGGAGAAAAACTTGTGCCTGTATATCTCATGCCATGCCTCTTAAAAGAAGAATAAAATTTTAAATGGGGTTGTCAGGAAGAACTAAGTCAATGTGAAGTTCAAACACTGACCTTTGAAGTTTGGAAATGGACTTCTCTGGGCAAGACAGATGTTTGCTATCGTTAAAACAACAGCTGAAGCTCACCACCACATCCTCCACTTGATGCGATTAAAGCATAACCCAGGCTAATGAAGGAAAACAACGAGAACCACTCCGACTGTCCTTTGTATTAGTATACCCACTAATCCATGTGTATGCTGCTGTTATCATATAGCAGAGAGGTTGTCTTCATCCCGGGCTCTTTCCTCCAAGTCGCAACATCTGGGATGACATCTTCCAAAGACTAAGTCAAATGTGAGGTTTTTCCACCTAGTTTAAACCCTCTGTTTTAGATGCTTTCAGCTTTTAGACTAGTTTTCCATCAGAGCGAAAACTCAGAAACCAAAGATTCCCTGTTTCCAAGCTCTTCCCAGTAGAATCTGGGTCACACCGATGTCCCAGGAATTACACACAAAGGACCATCCTGTCCCTTGTCCTTCACCCCGGTGACTCAGGAGAATGAGGAACAAAGGAGGTTCCAGCACCTTCTGAAAGGGGCCCCATGTCAACCATCTGCCTGGACTTTAGGAGATGGATTAAGTTATGCATTTGCTCAACCCCAACACCTGCTATCAGTAACATCACTCAGATCCTTACATCCATGCTATATTATTTTTAAGAGGAAAGGTAATTGGTTATAGAATGTTGAAAAGGCTATAAATCTCCCTTTGGCTATGAATGCAAAATGTTCTAAAAGGAGGGATGGGGGAACTGCTTCATATTTTTCAAGTGAGATATGTATTTTCTTGTTTTGTTGACCCAAAAAAACAGCTTTTGATAACTAAAAGCTAATGGCCTAGTAGACATGAGGTGGGGCAGGTCCCTCTTAGCACAAGAAGACTACTGGCAAGCTTTGTCACACTCTAGAGGCCGACCTTTGACCTATCCTAGTGAGCAGGAAGTGACACAGAAAGTGTCTTCCTGGACCCAGATTTGGATGATGCCCACTGAGGAGGCAAGTATTTCCTGGTGAGGTTGTATTTCAGTCCTTCACTAAGTTTCAGTAAAGCCACCTTCTCAAAGCTTTTAGAGAACTGGCTTCATTGTTTTTTCCCCTTTGAGGGCCTCTTTTAGAGATTTAACAATAAATACATGCACACATCAAACCAAATAAAAGATAAAAAGACATAACAAGTCCCAGGCATGGTCCACGTTTTCAGGAAAAAAAGCAGTTTCTGCAGGAAGTCCCACCCATTCCTAAAAAATGGAAAAAATAAACATGGAGAGTCCACCAGCAAACAGGTGTTTCATATACCCTCAAGTCAGATAAATAGATTTTGTATTTATGACAAAACAAATAAACATTCCCCCAAATTGGGCTTGGCCCATTTCGAGGTAGGAAACCAGCCTGCGTTCTGCACACTGAGTTCTGGCTGTGTCTACAGACGTCACAGGAAGGAACTGGAAAACCCACCCGTTTCCCAAGGATGCCTGAACTGGCTGAATTTCTTCTCCATTTACTCACTGGTGAGGGAAAGAGTTATTGTGGGGCCTCACAGGTCCCGTGCAAGCAGCACACTTTCTCCTTGCTTTATAGGTCCCCAGCAGCCCTGGACAGGTTCCTCTAAGACCAGAACAACAGCCAGGCATAGCCTCTCCCTTTTTCCTAAGAAGAGTTTCGTCCTGAGGACTCCCCTGCAAAGCCGTGTAGGTCCTGCCTCTCTGCTTCCAAGCTCACCCATAGATATCTGAGTGCAGCCCCTTGAGGCCTGCTCCCAGAAGTCTTTCCAACTCCTAATGAGCACCACTTCAAGTAAAGTGTTAGTCGCTCAGTCATATCTGGTTCTTTGCAACCCCATGTTCTGTAGCCCCCCAAGATCCTCTCTCCATGGAATTCTCCAGGCAAGAATACTAGAATGGGTTGCCATTCCCTTCTCCAGGGGATCTTCCTGACCCAGCGATCAAACTTGCATCTCCTGCATGGCAGGCAGTTTCTTTACCATCTTATCTACCAGGGAAGCCCAGAAGTCTGCTCTGGAAGTCTTCCCAACTCCTAATGAGCACCACTTAACTGGCTCTAAATAGCTGAAGACATTCAGCTCCCAGGACCTTGGCCCACAAACACCTGGCTTCTGTCTCTAAGGACACTGAAAACTGCAAACTCAAAGTGACCGACAGCTGAGTACATCAGATTTATTTTCTATCTTGTCTCTGTGTCTCCCAGGGAGGGTCTGGAGAAGCTGCGGAGCTGAGAAATAATAGGGTCCCAGACTAGGGAGCTGGGGGAAACAGGACCATCTGAGAGAGGGAAGGAGTCAAAGAATAGGAGGACCGAGCACCTCCTATTATATAAAAGGCTTGGAGAACAGCCGTCTCATTTAGCCTCTTGGGCCTTGCTTTTCTCATCTGTAAAAGGGCAATGGGCCAGATGGGTGCTTCTCTGAAACAGGGAGCATCAAAGCTCTTAAACAAAGGAGTGACTGCAGCATAATGCGTAAGGGAGCTGTGTTTGGGGCTGGTGCACAGGCTGGTTTCAGGGGAAGAAAGCAAGCCAGCAAGACTTGCTTCACAGATGTGCAGACACCCAGATGTGAGTGAAGGGGGCAACACTCAGGTGCAGAGAAGGAGGTGGTCCCTGCTGCAAAAGAGAGGTTACTGCTGCTCCCTGTGTGCTGAAGCGAAGACCTCCACGCTCAAACTTAGCCTCCGCACTTCACTCACATTGACTGACCTTCTTAGGATGCCTCCTCCTCTCCATAGTCCAAATTCCCTTTAAATTCCAGATTCTGCTTCTCCTTAAAACTTTCACACCTGCTCTGTCCATCCATCCACACCTACCTGCCACTGTCTCCCACTTAGTACCCAGGCCTGCTCCTGGAAGTCCCAGAAAGTACTATGCTGGCCTTGCATCCCCTCTCGTACCCAGCTGACATCCACACCTCATCCAAGCTGCATGCCAAGCCTCATCCTTCTGCCCCTAGAGTTAGATTCCTCCTCCTCTTTGCTTCTATCATCTCTTTACCTATTTCTTGCATGTATCACACTGTATTTTATTTATTTTTTTGCCTATTTGCTAATGTTTCCACCTTCCCTATAACAGTGTGAGCACTTTGAAGACAGGAAGAGGCTGGATCTTGGTCCAATCTGTGCATGCGTGCTGTGCTAAGTCGCTTCAGTCATGTCCAGCTCTTTGTGACCCCATGGACTGTGGCCCGCCAGGCTCCTCTGTCCCCGCAATTTTCCAGGCAAGAATTGTGGAGCGGGTTGCTATGCCCTCCTCCAGGGGATCTTCCCCACCCAGGGGCTGAACTGCATCTCGTACGTCTCCTGCATTGGCAGACAGGTTCTATATCACTAGCGCCCCCTGGGAGGCCCTAATCTGTGTATGTGCTCAGTTGCTCAGTCGTGTCTGACTCTTTGTGACCCCATGAACTGTAGCCTGCCAGGCTCCTCTGTCCCTGGGGTTTTTCAGGCAAGAATTGTGGAGTGGCTTGCCATTTCCTCCTCCATCTGTGCATAGTGCATGGTATATAGTAGGTGCTAGATAAATGCTGATGAGTGTTTTAACACAATTGATTGAATAAGTAGATAAACATCTAGGTCCAAGAGAGGGGTCCTTCTGGCTCCAACCCATCCCACAAAACAAGATGACATTTCGTGTTTATCCTAAAGGTTTTTTGAGTTAGGATAAGAGCTTATCCTAAACTCTTAAAGAATTGTTATCACTGGTCCACTTTCTACATCATCTATAATCCATTCTATTGGTTCGTACACACATATGCATATACACATACATATACATTCACAATCACACACACACACACATGTACACATTTCTTCCCTGAGTAGATCCCAAAGAAAGAAATATCCCTCCCTGTTCTGTCCCCACTCAGACAAATCAATTCTAAGCACAAGAGGAGACAGCCCAGGCTGTGCAGGAATGGGCCAGATGAACCCAAGCCCATGCCTTAGAAGTAAGGCTCTGTGGAGCACGGTAATTGCAAATTGGGTTTTCTCACCTGCCTGGCAGCTCTTGGCTTCCCCTCCTAGGCGAGAGGGGCACAACCTGGCTCAGAGGTCTCCCACATTATTCTCCCCTCCCAGGCAGGCTGAAGGGAGCCCACTGGCTAAGCTCTGGCCTCTGCAGGCCCAGGCAGAGGGACCGGGCCTACAGAACCACTTCAAGGACCAAGTTTTGCTCCTCTGCCAGGTCCTGCCTGCCAAGACAGGTCCGTGGAGTCCTTCGTGGTACTCACTAGCACCTGTGCAGCTCTTCAGTTATTCCTGTGTCACTCAGTAGCCCCCAGAACACTGCAGAGAATCCACAAAGCTGATCCAAGCCCACCCTCCCAGCAGGGACTCCACTGGAGCAGCCCCGGGTTATGGAGGATGGAAACCAGGGACCATTTGTCCCCCAGGGATAGATGAGACCCACTGTGGCAAAGGGCCTCCCTGTCTGCCTGTTTTGTTTTCATCTTCTGTGGATGACTGAGATGGGAGGGAAATCCCACATCATTTACTCCAGGTCCTCCAGCCGCTAGCTCAGTGCAAAGAAGGCTGGTGGAGCCCGAGTTTGAGTGCCAGAGTCAGTGTGCTCCATGACTGGGAAAAGGGGCTTAGTCCATCCGAACACTGGGCTCTAGTCCCTGTCCTGCCTCCTGAGTGGTGAGGACTAATCATATACGTGAGTGGGCTCTGAAGTATTAAGGGGCATGTCAGTGGGACTCGGTGGGTCACAGAAACCTGTCTGTGCTCTCCCTAAAACCAGATAGTTCAGGGAGAGGGACAGAAGCCAGACCCTGGCTCCAAAGAGCTGGTTCCTCTCTACTGCTTGCCAACAAGGTAACCAGGGAAGACAGCAAAGGACAGACTTCCAGACTGAGGTCCCCCAGGGGCCTGAGCAGGTGTCACCACTGGGTCAGGACAGAAAGTGTCAAGTATGTTGGGTCAACACCTCCTCACAAGCCAAACAAGCAAAGCCGGAAGATCGAGAGCATGCAACCCTGAGACACCTGGTTTTTAAATATATGTCTAAGCAGGCCCTGTGCTAGTCTGTTCTGTGTGTGTGAGAGAAGACAGAAAAGTAAGGGAAGTTGATAATTACAGTTTCTAACCCGCCGAGAGCATGGCAGAAACTCATCTAGAAACATCACCCCCCACCCACACCATACTCCTTTACAGCTTTGATTATTATACACATGAACACACCTCCCAGCGTCCTTTGCCCTTTCTTTCAGGATGCACAGAGGCTTGTATCAGGCTTGCAATGGCTCCCTGGTCTTCCTAGGGAGGCAGGCAGATCCCCGCTAGCCTCATTACACTATTTGACCTGAAGGTTAGTTTAAAGCAGGCAAGCAGGCAAGCAGGCAAGCAAGCAAGCAACCAACCAACCTGCAAACACTAACCTTTTTCTCCCTTACTGTTTCCTCTGTCCATCGCTTCTGCCCTTACTCCTTCATGACACACTCATGGTAGGCTCACCCCATTTTGCTCCTTTGAGCTTATTTCTGTCAGGCCTCATCCCCTTGCTCAGGTCTGATTCAAGCCTCCCCTCCCCCATGGAGGCTTCTGACACTCTCTCTTCTCTGAATACTGGGCTACTTGCAGCTAACCTGTTGTTTTTTAAATTAACTTTTATTGGAGTATAGATGCTCTACAATGCTGTGTTAGTTTCCACTACACAGCAAAGTGAATCAGCTATATGCATACATACATCCTCTCTTTTTTTGATTTCCTTCCCCTTTAGGTCACCACAGAGCACTGAGTAGAGTTCCCTGTGCTTTATAGTAGGTTCTTATAGTTATCTATTTTATACACAGAATCAACAGTCAGCTATGTGTTTTGAACACTTAACCATGCCAGGCATTCATTGTGCTAAACCCTATGAATGAATTCTTATTTCATCTTCCCTATAATGCTATGATCTTCATTCATCAGATGACGTAGCCAAGGCTCAAAAGATTACATAACTCACTCAGGTTCACACATAGTAACTGGCAGAGCCAGGATTCAAGACCAATGGTCGTAACTCTAAGCCAGTGTGGCCATGTGCAAAGACAGTGGCTCTCCAGTCCACAGACCAGAGTTTGAACTCAAGCTCCAATACTGACAACCTTGGGGAAGTCTCAACACTCTCTGAGAATGGGTCTCTTCATGTAACTGCACCAGCTGTGGTTAGCCTGCAAGGAGCTCTCCCAGTAAAGGCCACGCCCCTTTCCTGGTCTCTCACATTGCTATAACACTCCTTCTAATGTCTTGTTCACTCTGACCAATCATCTCACAGGCAGACTGGGCGATCAGTCCTGTCTACAGCCACAACACCCTGAACGTGCCCAATCTGATCTGATCTCGGAAGCTAAGCAGGGTCAGGTCTGGTTAGCACTTGGATGGCAGGGAGATCAGTTCCTTCAGTGGGACACCAAGATTTATGCTCTGGGTTCCTACTACTCCAAGGGAAAGTTACATAAATGTTTAAATTGGTTAATCGAAGTCTTTAGAAGGATGCTTCATCAAAAACATTTTTGCCTCCGTAGGAGTCTATAACCCAGACCAAGTCAAGCTTTCAGAACCTGCTCTGCTCTCTCCTGTGTGCTCTCCCCCTCCCCTGCAGCCCCTTCTTGCTGTGATGTATCCACAACGTGCCAGCCCAGGCTGACTCCGGTGTCCTGCCCACTGCTCACCTTCCAGCTATAGCACCAACCCTCTTGTCCCAACTTGTCTCCTCCATCTGAACCCCTGCAACCAGCCCGGGCCAGCCAGGCTCCTCTTAACAGGAAAGAGAGAAAAATGCTTCAGGTCTCCTCTCTGTGAGATTGAGCATGTATTTGTCTTATCCAGTCCTGTCTTTCCAGCCTCTCTCCTGCTCTCTTCCTCAGCAGCCCAGCCTTGAGTACTTACCACCTTTTCCAATTTCCCATCCAGCCCCTTAGGATTCTCAATTGTTGTGCTCATCTGAGGGAAGAAAACATCAAATAAAAGTACTCATTATTTTTGAACATTTGACTTCACAGTACCTCTTACATGACTCTCAAATATTGAGGTCAATACACAAAAAATCATTTAAATTGCCTGATATTAAACACTCTGACCCAGAGAGGAAAAAGCTTCTTGAATGATAAGTTACACTGATACAAGAGATACAATGACAGGTTTCCAAGATGAAAGTAATGGATCAGAAAATAGAACAGTAGAGAAAACAGATGAAAGGCAAATAACCCCATTTGAAATCCAAAGCTTTCATTTTGGGGGAAAATATTGCCAAAAGCACTATTTTGTGTTAAATAGATCATGATGAGAGGAACACACAGTTGCCACATTCTCAAGCTTTTATCCCCCAATATACTTGTCCCCCAGAGAAGGCAATGGCACCCCACTCCAGGACTCTTGCCTGGAAAATCCCATGGATGGAGGAGCCTGGTAGGCTGCAGTCCATGAGGTCGCTAAGAGTCAGACACGACTGAGCGACTTCACTTTGACTTTTCACTTTTATGCATTGGAGAAGGAAACGGCAACCCACTCTAGTGTTCTTGCCTAGAGAATCCCAGGGACGGGGGAGCCTGGTGAGCTGCCGACTCTGGTGGGTCGCACAGAGTCGGACATGACTGAATCAACTTAGCAGCAGCAGCAGCATACATGTCCCTTTCTGTCTTTAAGTACCGTGTCCTTTGTTGTAATTATTTCCTGGACTGTGATGCTGGCAGTGTAAGTACTGTGGGCACCTGTGGTTGGGCAGTGCCACCTGAGTGACAGAGCCAGGCTCATCAGACCCCAGCTTCCCATCCATAGGGTTAGCGAGCCAAATACCAGCCTGCTCTCCCCTACACCGAGAGCTCAACATGGCTTTCAGTAAAAGAGCACATAGTGGCAAATACTTAACCAGTACAAATAAAGCATTTTATTTAGCCTAAGATTTAAAGACATATGAGCATAAAGCCTCTGAACCACTGTTCTTTCATTGCTATTTATCACAGCCTAAGCCAGTCTTTGAGCTTCTCAGGTTTGAGCAGTAATGCAATTTTCTTTCTTTCTTTTTTAATGTTTATTCATTTATCTGTTTATTTATTTGGCTATATTAGGTCTTAGTTGCACTATGTGGGATCTTCATTGCAGCCCATGGGCTTTTCTCTAGTTGCAGCTCAAGGGCTCTAGAGCTCAGGCTCAGTAGTTGAGGTGCATGGGCTTAGTTGCCCCATGGCATATGGGATCTTAGTTCCTCGACCAGGCATCAAACTACTTCCTCTGCACTGGAAGGTGGATTCTTAACCACCGGTTGTTGCTCAGTTTCTAAGTCATATTTGACTCTTTGTGACCCCATGGGTTTTAGCAGGCCAGGCTTCCTTGGCCTTCACTGTCTCCTGGGATTTTGCTCAAACTCATGTCCATTGAGTCGGTGACACTCCAGGCTCTATGGTAGGGCTAATGATGACCTTCTCCAAGAGGACTTATGCCAATATGCCACACCTCTCAGGACTGCTGCTGCCAATGCCCCTGTCCTCACAGCAGACCATTACTAACCCATGTGTCCACAGGAGACCCTCAGACACTCACAGGCAGGTCTGGCTCAGGCTCCTGTGGGGGCATTGCTCTTTTGCCCCAGGTCCTGGTGCACACAGGGGTGTGTTTGTGCCCTCCCAGGGTCTCTGGCGGGTATGGGGTTTGATTTTAATGTGACTGCACCCCTCCTACTCTCTCATTGCTGTTTCGCCTCTGTCCTTGGACATGGGGAATCTTTTTTTGGTAGGTTCCAACATTCTCCTGTCAATGGATGTTCAGCAGCTAGTTGCAATTTTGGTGTTATAGCAGAAGATGAGTGCACGTCCTTCTTCTCCACCATCTTGAAAATACATGTAACCAGTGAACCACAAAGGAAGTCCCAGAATGCAATTTCCTAACTTACCTTCAATCTTCTTGGAGTTGGTCCTAGAACTTTCAGTGACATCACCAGGCATCAAAACAGTGGGGTCTTTCTTGTACTTTACCTTTAAAGTGCAAATAAAAGAATAGTACTGTTACTGGTTTGCTCTAGAGTAAATAAAAGCCCTATCATTTCAGCCCTATCACATCTCTGGACCTTTGGAGTTTCTATATCTCATCACTTCAGAGACCGGAAGATTCTTGGTCACATAGGCCCCCCATGTGCCCATGTCACTCCTGTCCTTCCCGTCAGAAGAGGTCAACTTGCCTCACTTCACTGCCTCCCTAACTTCGACCCTTTGCCCTGTGGAGCAGGATATGCTTACTGATTGACTAGGTGCCACCAGTAGTAAAGAACTCAACTCCAATGCAAAAGGTATAAGAGACACAGGTTCGATCCCTGGGCCAGGTGGATTTCCAGGAGGAGGACATAGCTCCTCCACTCTAGTATTCTTGCCTGGAGAATCCCATGGACAGAGGAGTTTGGCAGACTACAGTCTATAGGGTTGTAAAGAATTGGACATGACTGACACAACTTAGCACACGTGCACAATTGGTACTTATTTGTTCCAACGGTTTTCACACTGGCTTCTCACATAGCCTGCTCTTACATAGTACTAATGAAGAGTTCAGGTTTTAAAAACCACATTTGGAAAGAATTCTGTGAAATTCCACAAGAAAATGGGAAAAGTTTTAAATGTGAAATTAAAGTGACTGAATAAAGATAATAGGAAATTACTGAATGCAGGGCTGGTTTGACAGAGGAGTCAAAGACCAAATGTCCAACTGAGAGCAGAGCTAGGTATGAGTCCAGATCTCTAATGGTGGAGTTCAAAGATGATACAGTGAGCTGGAGGGAGCCAATGAAGAGCTTGAGTCAGACATTCATGTGCCTGGGAAATCAGCCACAGCAGGAAGGTTCAGACAAGTGTCGAGAGTCAAAAGCGGGAAGTTAAGTCACAGAGGGCAATGATCACCAAGAACACATCCTAGAGTGCCAAGCTGTCTGTCCTCTGGCATCTACTCTGTGTGTGATTGTGGTCAAACCAGGTACATATAAGTACACGTGAAACTAGAGAGAGAACCACAGCCCTGATGTCAGTTGCTTCTAATTAACACAGGGGCCAAGGAGTTAGATGTTCTGTTGTTTATCTAGTAATCCTCTGAAGTTCCAGCAAGCCCCATCTCCTGATGCTTAAATGCCAGTTCCAAAATAGGGAGATTTACTCTCAAAACCAACAGATGTTTGGGCTGTCATCATTATGCTTGTTTTTTAAAGTCATTTGCGATTTCACTGTGAAGTCCTATCTGTATGATTTATTAGAAATCATTTATATAAGATTATTTGGAAAATCATACTAGTCATGAGGTATCTATCTGTCTCAATGATTTGTCTTTTTACAGCAATGCAATCTGGCATTCTGTAGGAGCATTTGGTCAACTTTCCATCTCATCAAACTAAAAATGTTCTAGAAATCTCCCACACTTTTAAAGGTGGCCTTAATCAGATACCTTAGTTTCATGAAAGGTAAGACTAATGTTTTCCATCTTAAATACAATGCATTCTCTCATTAGTTATGGGGTTAGCCTCTTAGCTCTCTGGACCTCAGTTTCTCACATATAAAATTAATCAATAAACTACATCCTTGCCATGGCTCCTAAGTTCTAAGGATCTAGTTATTTTAAGTACTGTGTTAGCTGTCTTGACCAAACTCTCATCACAGGAGACAAATAGGCTGCAAAGACCAAAATTCTTCTTTGGTTTATACTGTCAGGGAGAAAGAAATTTTCCTATCCTTTTAGGTTCTTCTGGCTAGTCTAAGAATTGAATTGACAGGAGAAACATTAACAGAAGAAAATCACATGAAAGTTTAATAATGTGAACATGATAGAGACCCAAGAAAACACAGTAACTCACCAAAATAGCTAAAGTCCTCACTTTAAAAACTGTCTTTAATCAAAGACAAAAATGTATGTTGGGTTTAGTGGTTTGGGACTTCAAAGGACAAGAAGGCAATTCACTTGAAAATGGAAAAGCAAATGTCTGGTAAATACATGTTTGCCGGGCCACCACAGAGACAATGGGTGGAGCGGACTCTGGTCTGTAAGCCCTGCTGAGTCTCTCCCATCACACTTAGCCAGGTCTCTGGAGTTAGCTCTGTTTCAGGAATAGGCCTCTATCTACATTCTTTTAGGCAGTTAGGGAGAAAGTTCAAGTTTTTTCCTGAGTCTTTGGGCATTGATTGTTTTCAGCTCAAAATAATCTGCCTGCCAGACTTTCGGGGGTGGAAAATTTTGCTCCCCTACAATACCCATTAGGTCAGAGCCAACCAGTTCTGTTGTTTGGGTTACTTGCTGCTAAACACATCATGATCTTGTCCACATCAAAGGTCATCTTCTATTTTTCTGCCCATTCACATGGTCCGATTTCATCATTACCAGAGGCTGAGTATCTTAACTCCTAAGATGCATATGGATTCTTGCTTCTCTTACCAGATCAAATAAAACTCATAATTGCTGTAATTACTGAGAAAGGTCATTTTTCATAGCTTTTTGTTCAGAAAATGATCTGAGTTTTTGTGATGCCTTTATTCCAATGAATAACAGTTACAGATTTCAAAGCACTTTTTAGGCATCTGTTGCCTTATCAGACCCCTCACATAATCCCACCTCCTTTTTATCATAAAGTAGTTTAGGTTTCCCTGGTCGTTCCAAGGTAAAGAATCTGCCTGCAAGGAAGGAGACATAGATCCGATCCCTGGGTCAGGAAGACCCCCTGGAGAAGGACACGGCAACCCATTCCAGTATTCTTGCCTGGGAAATCCCATGGACAGAGGAGCCTGGTGGGCTACACTCCAGGGTTTCACAAAGAGTTGGACACGACTTGGTGACTAAACAACAAGTTTGTTACACAACATTCCTGTGAAAAGTCAGAGTGTTAGTCGCTCAGTCGTGCCCTACTCTGCAACCCCAGGGATTGTAGCCCACCAGGTTACTCTGTCCATGGAAATCTCCATGTGTAAATGACACAACATTCCTACCCATGTGTAAAAGTTATAACAAATTTTCTTCTAATAAACTTTAGCATGAAACTTTATCAAATTCTTCCTGATAATCAATTTTTTTTTTTTTCATTCATTGTACTCCTACCCAAACAACTTACCTGGGGAAAGAAATCTGGTAGACCCTTGAAGCATGGATCCAGCTTCCAGGTCACCCCTGGATCTAAGAGCTGCAATGATCTTCAGGGATCACCTGTCCCACTCACCCAGCCCTGAACATGGTGTCTTGTTCCCAGTGACCCAATGACACCCATCTCTCCAGAGCTTCCTGGTTCGAGGTGCAGAATCTTCGATTACGGCTCCTTATCTCTGCAAGCTCCCCTGAGTGCCACCTCAGCTCATGGTTTCTGATTTGCACATATTGGGTCCCACTGGATGACTTTTCCTGATGTCTCTCGTAAGCATTTTTTTCTTGCTTCAAAGAGCCCTTTCCCCAAGATGGCTGCTTTGACTTAATGAATTGGTGTCAGGCTTTGTGATCTGCTGCCAGGTTTCCAGGAGGCAGCTTTCCTGGGCTTCAGTCAGCCTGTTACAGAGGCCTCTGGTCTTCCTGCTGGCTGTTTGTTCTGCTCCTTTTTTCCTCCTAATTAATGCCTATGTCTTAACTGAGTGGCCTGTTCTCAAACAGAGTTACTGAGTGATTGATGCGTTTTGTTGTTTTCTCTTGGAACCCCTCCCGATCTGCCCAGACTTGAATTAATTGGGGTTTGCTCACTGTTGCAGAGTGATTCGCCCACCAGGTATCCCTTACATCAAGCCCTGCTCACCACTCAGAAAAACCACAGCGAGATACTACTTGGCAGGTCTTAGTGCTCACAGGGTTTCCAACTGAGGGTCAAGGATAGCTCAGTGGTTGAGAGCTTGAACTCTGAGGTTGGCCAGAACAGCCTCTGACTCAACGCTCCTAACAAGGTACTGAAGCTGCCTAAACTTCAGTCTCTGAGCCTATAAGAATAAGAGGACCTACTACATAGAAATGTCGAGAAAAATAATCAAAATCATGCATGGAGAACATTCAGTACCTGGTAAATTCCAAATGAAATGTATTCCTGATTATCCCACTCAAACCTTGGAAACAGGTAAATAGTTCATCATACCCCCAGATAATGGACAAAAACACTGAGCTCAGAGAGGGCACATGCTCACCCTAGGCCACACAGTCTGTGCACGAGTCATAGCAAAGCCAGGACCTGAATCCAGGTCCTCTACTTCCTAGACTCACTCTCTTTCCACTTCACCAGCAACACCTCTCAGGGCCAAGACCTGTGTCCTCTACAGCAGTGATTCCCAAAGTGTGGTCCCCAGACCCATCGCATCAGCATCACCTGGGAACATGTCAGATGTGTTGGTTTGGGGGTCCCAGACCTAATGAACCAGAAACTCTCAGGATGAGGCTCAGTAATAGAAGCTTTAGCAAGGCCTCCAGGGGACTCACACACACTCACATTTGAGAACCACTGCTTTGGAATAATAATGTCTCTCTTGATCTAACTCCTGAGATGGGTGGTCCATAAATCCAAATGTGATTCCCAACCTGAGTTACCCTTCCCAGCTCTGTGATATTATGCTCGCCAGGAATTTGTGGTTGATACCTACTGACGATGTTCAACTGTGTTGTTGTTCTCACATCTGGACAAACATTAGCATCACGTAGGGAACTTTTCAAATGAGACAAGGGCCCACTGCAGAGCAGTTAGAGTTCAGCCTAGATTGAAAACCCCCAGAAGAGCTGCCCTGTACAGACTCCATGGAACTGTTCTGGGCTTGGGACATTAAAGCCACATTAAGGCTTGTGTGCTTTACAATCCACTTTCATTAAATTGGCTTCTTTCCTTCCTGTGAACCTTGGCTCCTCTGCCTGGTCAAGCTCTCCACCTTGCACCCACTTGTTTGCACAGCTGCTAGAATTCACAGAGGTGTTGACTTAGTACATCTCAGC